>NW_026652279.1:73557735-73743149 GCF_009828535.3 Hylobates moloch | reverse complement strand
GTGTGTGTGTGTATATATATATGTGTGTGTGTATATATATGTATACACACACATATATATACACACACACACACATATATAATCACCAAAAAAATAAAAAGAAATGGTTGTGTAAAATAGTGATGATTACAATAAAAAATTCTATTTACAAAATTCTTTACTTGAGCTCAAAAATCCCATTATAAGACCCAAATTAGAGTTACAACAATGCAAAAAAGTAAAATAAGGGAAATTGGAATATTCTAGTTATTTTTCTACCTAATATTAGCTATACAAATGAATCATATAAAATTGCTTTTGGTAATAAAAAATGCATATCAATAGTTTCATAAGACAAATAAATTTAAAAAATGAAATAATATCGAGCATCTTCTCTGAACACAATGAAATGAAACTAAAAATCAATAACGAGGGATTTTGGAAACTATACATGGAAATTAAACAATATGTTCTTGTATGACCAGTGGGTCAATGAAAAAAATTAAGAAGAAAGCTGAAATTTTTTTGAAACATATAATAGAAACACAATACACCAAAACCTATGACCTACAGCAAAAGCAGTGTTAGGAGGGAAGTTTACAGCTATAAGTACTACATCAAAAAAAGAAGAAAAACTTCAAATAAACAACCTAACATTTCATCTTGAAGAATGAGTAAAACAATAAGAAGCTAAACCCCAAATTAGTAGAGGAAAAGAAATAATAAAGATCAGAGCAAGATAAATGAAATTGAAATGAAGGAAAAATATATCAACAAAACAAAAAGATGGATTTTTGAAAAAATGAGACAAATTGACAGATCTTTAGTAAGAGTAAGAAAAAAAGAGAGATGACATGAATAAATAAATAAATAAATAAATAAATAAATAAATAAATAAATAAATAATAAAAAGGAGACATTACCACTGATACCACAGAAATTCAAAAGATGATTAATGGCTACTATGAGCAACAGTATGCCAATAAATTGGAAAATCTAGAAAAATGCATAGATTCCTAGTCGCGTACAATCTACCAAGCTTGTGTCATGAAGAATTCCAAAACCTGAACAGACCAACAACAAGCAACGAGCTTGAAGCCATAATAAAAATCTTCCAGTGAAGTAAAGTCTGCGACCCAATAGCTTCACTGCTGAAATTTAACAAACATTTAAAGAAGACATAATATCCGTCATACTCAAAGTATTCTTAAAAATAGAAGAGGAAGGAATGCTTCCAAATTCATTCTTTGAAGCTGTATTACCTAGATACCAAAACCAGACAAAGACACATCAACAAAAACTGTAAATAAATACACCACAAAACTAGAGGCCAATATCATTGATGAATATTGATGCAAAAATCCTCAACAAAATGCGAGCACACTGAATTTAACAACACATTAAAAAGATCATTCATCAAGACAAAGTGGAATTTGTCACTCAGATGCAAGAATGGATCAACATGTGCAAGTGAAATGAATGTGATACATCATATCAACAGAATGAAGGATAAAGACGATATGATCATTTTGATTGATGCTGAAAAAGCACTTGATAAAATTCAACATCACTTTACAATAAAAACCCTCAATAAGTTGGTGCCAGAAAGAGCATACCTAAACATAACTAAAGCCATATATGACAGACTCAGAGCTAGTATCATACTAAATTGGGAAAAACTGAAATACTTTTCTTTGAGATCAGGAACATGATAAGAATGCCTACTTTCACTACCATTATTTAGCATAATACCCGTAGTCCTAGCTAGAGCAACCAGACAAGAGAAAGAAATAAAGGGCATCCAAGTTGGAAAGGAAAAGAAGAAGTCAAATTTTCCTTGTTTGAAGATGATATGATCTAGTATTTGGAAACACATAAAGAATCCACTGAATAATTGTTAGAACTGATAAATCCAGTAACGTTGCTAGATACAAAATTAACATGTGAAAATCAGTGGGCTTTCTCTCTCTCTCTCTTTCTCTCTTCCTTCCTTCCTTCCTTCCTTCCTTCCTTCCTTCCTTCCTTCCTTCTTCCTTCCTTCCTTCCTTCCTTCCTTCCTTCCTTCCTTCCTTCCTTCCTCCCCTTCCTCCCCTTCCTCCCCTTCCTCCCCTCGCTTCCTTCCTCCCCTTCCTTCTTTCCTTCCTTCCTTCCTGCCTGCCTGCCTGCCTGCTTTTCTTTCTCTTTCTTTCTTTCTTTTCTTTCTTTCTTTCTTTCTCTTTCTTTCTTTCACTTTGTTTCTCTTTCTTTCTTTCTTTCTTTCTTTCTTTCTTTCTTTCTTTCTTTCTTTCACTTTGTTTCGATAGACTCTTGCTCTATGCTCCAGGCAGTGCTGCCATCTCAGCTCACTGCAACCTCCACCTGCCAGGTTCAAGATATTCTCATGCCCCAGCCTACCAAGTAGCTGTGATTATAGGCACATGCCAACATACCCAGCTAACTTTTTTTATTTTTGGGGTTTCTCCATGTTGGCCAGGCTGGTCTCGAACTTCTGACCTGAGGTGATCTGCTCATCTTGGCCTCCCAAAGTGCTGGGATTACAGACGTGAGCCTCCGTGCCCAGCCAAAAATCAGTGGCTTTTCTATATGCAAAAAATGAACGCCTGATAAAGACCTTAAGCATGTAATCCTACTTACAATAGCTATAGGTAAAATAAAATACATATAAATTAATTTGACCAAAGAAGTAAAAGATACCTACATGAAAACTATAAAGCATTGATGTAAGAAATTGAAGAAGACCCAAAAAAATGGAATGACAGTCTATGTTGTTAGAATGGCAGAATCAATATTGTTAAAATGTCCATATTACCCAAGGTAATCTATTGATTTATTGCAATCTCTATCAAAATACTAATGACACTCTTCACAGGAATAGATAAAATAATCCTAAAATTTATATAAAACCACAAAACACCCAGGATAGCCAAAGCTAACCTAAGCAGAAAGAACAAAACTGGAGGAATTACACTACCTGATTTCAAATTATACTATGGAGCTATAGTAACCAAAACAGCATGGTATTTGCATAAAAGTAGACACATAAATCATTGGAGCAAAATGTAGAATCCAGAAGGAAATACATACATCTATAGTGAACTCATTTTTGACAGAGGTGCAAAGAACATACACTGGAAGAAATAAACTGTTCATTAAGTGGTACTGGGAAAACTGAATATCCGTATCCATCTCTCACCCATATACAAAAATAAAATCAAAATGAATTAAAGTCTTAGATCTATGACCTCGAACTGTGAAACTACTGCAAGAAACCATTGGGCAAACTGTCCAGAAAACTAGATTGGGCAAAGATTTTTTGAGTAAGAGCCCACAAGCATAGGAAACCAAAGCAAATGGGACAAATTACGTCACATCAAGGTAAAAAATATGACAAATTGGATTATATCCTGCTACACAGCCAAGGATACAATCAACAAAGTGAAGAGGCAACCCACAGAATGGGAGAAGGTATTTGGAAACTACCCATCTGACAAGGGATTAATAATTAGAATATATAAGGAACTCAATTCTATATGAAAAAATATAATAATTTGATTGAAAAATGGGCAAAAGACCTGAATAGATATTTCCTGAAAGAAGACATACAAATGGCAAACAGGTACGTGAAAAAGTGCTCAACATCATTGGTGATTAGAGAAATGCAAATCAAAACTACAATGAGATATCATCTTACCCCTGTAAAAATGGCTTTTATCCAAAAGTCAGGTAATATTAGTACAAACACTATGTAGAACAGTTTGGATTTTTCCTCTAAAAACACTAAAAATAGAGGTACCACATGATCCAGCAATCTGACTGTTGGGTATATACCCCAAAGAAAGGAAATCAGTATATCAAAGAGGTATCTGCACTCCCATGTTTATTGCAGCACTGTTCACAATAGCCGAGATTTGGAAGACATGTAAATGTCTATCAACAGATGAATGGATAAAGAAAATATGGTACATATACCCAATGGAGTACTATTTAGCCATATAAAATATTGAGATTCTATCATTTGCAACAACTTGGTTGGAACTGGAGGTCATTATATTTACTGAAATAAGCCAAGCATGGACAGACCAACTTCACATGTTCCCACTTCCTTGTGGGAGGTAAAAATTAAAACAATTGAACTCATGGAGATAGAAAGTAGAAGCATGGTTACCAGATGCTGGGAAGGGTAGTGGGGTGTTGGGGAGAAGTTGAAATTGTTAATGAGTACAAAAAATAGTTGGAAAGAATAAATAAAGCCTAGTATTTGCTAGCACAACAGGGTGACTATAGCCAAAAATCATTTAATTATACTTTTTGAAATTAATAAACTGATATAATTAGATCATTTGTAACACAAAGAGGAAATGCTTGAGGTGACAGATACCCAATTTTTCCTGTAGTGGTAATTACACATTGCATGTCTGTATCAAAATATCTCATATAACCCATAAATATATACAACTACTATGTACTCACAAAATTAAAAATAAAAACTAAAAAAAAAATAAGGAAACATCACATTTGAACTGTACTTTAGACCAAATGAACATTAGAGACACATATAGAAAACTGCACTCAGAAGCAACACAATACACATTTTTCTCAAGGGCACACAAAATGTTCTCCAAGATAGATAATATCTTAGGCCACAGAACAAGCCTGAACACATTTAAGAAAACTGAAATTACATCAATTATCTTTTTCTGAACACAATGGTGTGAAACCAGAAATTGCTAACAAGAGAAATCTTAGAAAATGCAAAAATACATAGAAATTAAACAACATACTCCTGAACAACCAGTGGGTCAAAGGAGATATCAAAAAGCAAATTAAAAAATTCTTTGAGACAAATAGAAATAGATGTGCACATACCAAAAATTATGAGATGCAGCAAAAGCAGCCCTAAGAAATTTACAGCAATAAATGTCTATTTTAAAAAGGAAGACATATCTCAAGTCAATAATCTAACATTGCATCTCAAGGCACTAGAAAAAGAACAGACTAAATCCAAAATTATCAAAAAGAAGGAAATAAAAGGGACATCAAAGCGGAAATCAATAAAACAAAGACAAAAAATAGAAAAAATAAAACAAATTATTGTTTTTTATAAAGAATAAACAAAACTGACAATTAGCTATACTGAGAAAAATAAAAAGAAGTCTCAAACAAATAAAACTAGAAATGAAAAAGAAATGACAATTGAAACCACAGATATACAAAACATCATAAGAGATTACTATGAACAGTTTTATGAGAACAAATTAGGTAACCCTTAAGAAACATATAAATTCCTAAAAATATATAACTTACCAAGTCTGAATTACAAAGAAATAAAAAATCTAAACAAACCAGTAAAGGGTAAGCAGATTGAACCAATAATTTAAAGTCTCTAATGAAAGGAAAGCTCAGGGCTTAATGGCTTCTTTCTGAATTCTACCAAACATTTGAAGAAGAACTGATACCAATCGTTCTCAAAATTTCACATAGAATACTTTCCGGTTATTTTTTTCTATGAGGCCAGCATCACTCAGATACCAAAACCAGACAAGGACATTACGAAAAAAAAATTTCAGGCCAATAACACTGATGAACATAGATTAAAAAATCCTCATCAAAATACTAGCAACCCAATTCAAAAGCACACTGAAAGCATCATTTACCTTGATTAAGTGGGATTTCCCCCAGGGATTCAAGGATGGTTTAACAGATGTATATCTATAAATGTGATATACCACTTTAACATAATAAAAGATTAAAGCTATACAATCATATCATTAGATGCTGAAATAGCATTTGAAAAAAAATAAACATCCCTTTGTTATAAAAAACTGTCAATAGATTAGGAACAGAATAAATGTCCCTCAACAAAATGAAGGCCATATATGACAAATTGGCATGTAACATTACAATCAACAGTGAAAAGTTTAAAGCTTCTCCTCTAAGATCAGAAGCAGAACAAGAATATTCTCTTTTGCCATTTCTATTCAATATAGGACTGGAAGTCCTAGAACAATTAGGCAAATCAATACATAAAAGGCATTTGAATAGAAAACGAATAAGTGAAATTGTTGCTTTTTGCTGATGGCATGATCTTTCATATATATATATATATATATATATATATATATATATATAAAAAACCTAAAGACTCTACTAAAATGCTGTTGGAATTAATAAATGAATGAAGTTTCAGGTTACAAAATCAGCATAGTAAAATAAATAGCATTTTTACACACTCATTCACAAAATGTACAAAAAATTAAAATAGAAATAAAATTTAATCAAGGAGGGGGAAAATCTACACACTGAAAATTACTAAGCCTTGGAAAATGAAATTGAAAAAGACAAATAAGTGGAAACCTACTTTGTTTATGGATTGAAAGAATTTTATTGTTAGAATTTTTATAATATCCAAAGTGATGCATATATTTAATGCAATCCATTTCAAAATTCCAATGTTATTTTTTAGAGAAATGGAAAAAAAATTCTAAAATTCATATGTAAATATGAAAACTACTCAATAGCTAGAGAAATCTTACATAAAAAGAACAAAGCTGGAAGTGTCACATTACCTGAATTCAAAATACATTATGAAGCTATAGTAGTTGAAGCAGCATGGTACTGACATTAAAATAGACACATCAACCAATGGAACAAAATAGAAATTCCAAAATAAATTTATATATTTATTTTAATTTATTTTCAACAAAGGTACTAAGAATAGACAAATGAGAAAAAAACTGTTTATTTATTAAAAGGTGCTGAGAAAACTAAATATCCATAGGCAGAGGAGTGAGATTGGACTCCTACCTTACACCATATACAAAAAATGACTCAAAATGGATTAAAGCCTTAAATGTAACATCTGAAACTAAGACTGCTAGAAGAAAACATAAAAGAAAAAACTTCATATCATTGCCCTTGGCAGTGATTTTTTTTAAAATTTGATCTGAAAAGGTGAGGCCACAGCAACAAAAGACAAATGAGATTTTATCAAATGCAAAAGTTTCTGTATAGCAAAGGAAAAAAAAAAAAGAGTAAAGAGAAAGCCTAGAGAATAAAAACCTTGTAAGCCATGCATGTGGTAAGAGTTAGTATCTAAAATTATAAGGACCTCAAATAATAGCAAAAAAATAAAAAATAAAAACTCAATTTAAAAATGGGCAAATGACCAAGTAGGACACCTCTCAATGGAAGACACACAAATAACCAACAGATATTTGAAAATATGCTCAGTATCACTAATCATTAAGAAATGCAAATTAAAGCCCCAATGAAATATCACCTGACACCTGTCAGAATGGCTATTATCAAAAAGATGAAAGATAGCAAGTGTTGATGAGGATGTGGAGAAAAGTGAACACTAGCACACTGTTGATGGGAATTTAAATTAGTATAACCATTATGGGAAACAATATGGAGGTTTCTTAAAAAAGTAAAAATAGAGTTACTATATGATCCAGCAATCCCATTTCTGTATATATATATTCAAATACTTTGAAATCAGTACATCTAAGAGATACTGCACTCCCATTTTTATTGCATCATTATTCACAACAATCAAGATATAGAAACAACGTGTGTCTATCAACAGATGAACAGAAGAAAATGCATTATATATTCACAATAGAATACCTCTTAGCCTTAAAAAAGAGGGATATTATGCTATTTCTACTAACATGGATGAACAAGGAGAACGTTATACTAAGTGAAATAAGCCGGGCACAGAAAAACAAATACTGTATATTCTCATATTCATGTGAAAGATAAAAAAATGAACACATAGAAACAGAATCGTGGTTACCGGAGGCTTTGGAGTGGGAACAATGGGGAGATATTATTTAAAGATTACAAAACGTTCAGTTAGTAAGAATGAATGATAAGTATTTGAAGAGACAGCTGTCTTAATTAGCTTGACTCAATCTTTCCACATTGCATACATATATCATAGCCTCACTTTGTACCCCATAAATATGTACAACTATAATTTGTCAACATCCAATAAATAAACAAACAAAAACAAAAAAAGATTCATTTTGAGGAGTGGTCTCATGCAATTATGAAGACTGCCAAGTCCCACAATCTACTGTTTTGCAGCCTGGAGATCCAGGAAAGCCAGTGGTGTTATTCCAGTCTGAGAGAGAAAGCCTGAGAACCAGAGAAGCTGATGGTGTAAATCTCAGTCCAAAGGCAGAACATTTATGTCCCAGCTACAGAAGGAAGGCAGAAAGTAGAAAGGGGCAAATCTCTCCTTTCTCAGTCTTTTGTATTATTCAGGCCCTCAAGGAATAGGATGATGCCTACTGGCATCAAAGAAGACAATGTACTTTACTGAATCCACCAGTTCAAACATGAATCTGATCTAAAAATAACCTTCAGAGACACACTCAGAATTAATGTTTAATCTGGGCACTGTTATCCCTATAAAGTTGATGCATAGAATTAACCATCATGCACTAGTAGAACCACAGCTTCTGAATATTGTAGGAGATAAGTTTGTTGATATACTACCAGAAAATATCTTCAATTTTCTGCTTAAATTAGGATACAAATAGTCAGCAAATTTTCTTCTGATCAAGATTTTTTTTCTTTTTTATGTTACTTAACAGTAACCATTGGAACACAGAAGCATTTCTAAGTACATATTAAGAAAAAAAATCCAGTATCCACCACTTGTATCAAACTACAATGAATGTACAAGCAGATTTTAACACTTACTATACTTTAAGTTCTGGGATACATGTGCAGGTGTACATGTACATGTACATGCCATGGTGGTTTGCTGCACCCATCAACCCATCATCTACATTAGTTATTTCTCCTAATGCTATCCCTCCCCTAGTCCCCCACCGCCCGACTGGCCCTGGTGTGTGATGTTCCCCTCCCTGTGTCCATGTGTTATTGTTCAACTCCCACTTATGAATGAGAACGTTCAGTGTTTGGTTTTCTGTTCCTGTGTTAGTTTGCTGAGAATGATGGTTTCCAGCTTCATCCATGTCCCTGCAAAGGACATGAACTCATCATTTTCATTTATTTATTTATTTTACTTTACATACTGGGGTACATGTGCAGAATGTGCAGGTTTGTTACATAGGTATACACGTGCCATGGTGGTTTGCTGCACCCATCAACCCGTCATCTACATTAGGTATTTCTCCTAATGTTATCCATCCCCCAGCACCCCCATACCCCCTGACAAGCTCCAGTGTGTGATGTTCCCCTCCCTGTGTCCATGTGTTCTCATTGTTCAACTCCCACTTATGAGTGAGAACATGTGGTGTTCCGTTTTCTTTTCTTGTGTTAGTTTGCTGAAAATGATGGTTTCCAGCTTTATCCATGTCCCTGAAAAGGGCGTGAACTCAACCTTTTTTATGGCTATATAGTATTCCATGGTGCATATGTGCCACATTTTCTTTACCCAGTTTATCATTGATGGGCATTTCGGTTGGTTCCAACTCTTTGCTATTGTGAACTGTGCAGCAATAAATATACGTGTGCATGTGTCTTCATAGTAGAATGATTTACAATCCTTTGGGTATATACTGAGTAATGGGATTGCTGTGTCAGATGGTATTTCTGGTTCTAGATTCTTGAGGAATCACCCCACTGTCTTCCACAATGGTTGAATTAATTTACATTCCCACCAACAGTGTAAAAGTGTTCCTATTTCTCCACATCCTCTCTAGCACCTGTTGCTTCCTGACTTTTTAATGAACATCATTCTAACTAGAGTGAGATGATATCTCATTGTGGCTTTGATTTTTTCATATGTTTGTTAGCCGCATTAATTTCTTTTTTTGGAGAAGTGTCTGTTCATATCATTGACCCACTTTTCAATGGGGTTGTTTGTTTTTTTCTTGTAAATTTGTTTAAGTTCTTTGTCGATCCTGGATATTAGCCCTCTGTCAGATAGATAAATCACAAAATTTTTCTCCCATTCTGTAGGTTGCCTGTTCACTCTGATGAGAGTTTCTTTTGCTGTGGAGAAGCTCTTTAGTTTAATCAGATTCCATTTGTCAATTTTGGCTTTTGTTGCTATTGCTTTTGATGTTCTAGTCATGAAGTCTTTGCCCATGCCTATGTCCTGAATGTTCTTGCCTAGGTTTTCTTCTAGGGTTTTTATGGTTTTAGTCTTACATTTATGTCTATAATCCATCTTGAGTGAATTTTTGTGTAAGGTGTAAGGAAGGGTTCCAGTTTCATTTTTCTGCATTTGGCTAGCCAGTTCTCCAACACCATTTATAAAATAGGAAATCCTTTCCCTATTGCTTGTTTTCTTTTTCATATTTGTCAAAGATCAGATAGTTTTAGATGTGTGGCATTATTTCTGAGGCTTCTGTTCTGTTCCATCGTTCTATATATCTGTTTTGGTATCAGCAACATGCTCTTTTGGTTACTGTAGGCTTGTAGTATAGTTTGAAGTCAGGAAGCATGATGCCTCCAGCTTTGTTCTTTTTGCTTAGGATTGTCTTGGCTATAAGGGCTCTTTTTTGGTTCCATATGAAATTTAAAGTAGTTTTTTCTAATTCTGTGAGGAAAGTCAGTGGTAGCTTGAAGGGGATAGTACTGAACCTAAAAATTACTTTGGACACTATGGCCCTTTTTATGATATTGACTCTTCTTATCCATGAGCTTGGAATGTTTTTCCATTTGTTCGTGTCCTCTCTTATTTCGTTGAGCAGTGGTTTGTAGTTTTCCTTGAAGAGGTCCTTCACATCCCTTGTAAGTTTTATCCCTATGTACTTTATTCTCTTTGTACCAATTGTGAATGGGAGTTCACTCAAGATTTGGCACTCTGTTTGTCTGTTATTGGTGTATACGAATGCTTATGACTTTCGCACGTTGTTTTTTTATTCTGAGGTTTTTCTGAAGTTGCTTATCTGCTTAAGGGGATTTCAGGCTGGGACGATGGGGTTTTCTAAATATGCAATCATGTCATCTGCAAACAGAGACAATTTGACTTCCTCTCTTCCTATTTGAATACTCTTTATCTCTTTCTCTTGCCTGATTGCCCTGGACAGAACTTCCAATACTATGTTGCATAGGAGTGTTGAGAGAGGGCATCCTTGTCTTGGGCTGGTTTTCAAAGGGAATGCTTCCAGTTTTTCCCATTCAGTATGATATTTGCTGTGGGTTTGTCATAAATAGCTCTTATTATTTTGAGATACGTTTCATCAATACTAAGTTTATTGAGAGTTTTTAGCATGAAGGGGTGTTGAATTTTATTAAAGGCCTTTTCTGCATCTATTGAGATAAAGAAGAAAAGAGAGAAGAATCAAATAGACAGAATAAAAAATGATAAAGGGGATATCACCACTGATCCCACAGAAATACAAACTACCATCAGAGAATACTATAAACACCTCTACACAAATAATCTAGAAAATTTAGAACAAATGGATAAATTCCTGGACGCATACACCATCCCAAGACTATGACAGGAAGAAGTCAAATTCCTGAATAGACCAATAAGAAATTTTGAAATCGAGACAGTGATTAATAGCCTACTAACCAAAACAAGCTCAGGACCAGAGGGAGTCACAGCCGAATTCTACCAGAGGTACAAAGACGAGCCAGTACCATGACTTCTGAAACTATCCCAAACAATAGAAAAGAGGGACTCCTCCCTAACTCATTTTATGAGGACAGCATCATTCTGATACGAAAACCTGGCAGAGACACAACAAAAAGAGAAAACTTTAGGCCAATATCCCCGATGAACATCAATGTGAAAATCCTCAATAAAATACTGGCAAAACGAATCTGGCGGCACATCAAAAAGCTTATCCAACACGATCAAGTGGGCTTCATTCCTGGGATGCAAGGCTGGTTCAACATATGCAAATCAAAAAACATAAACAGAACCAATGACAAATACTACTTAGTTTTAAAGGTCATTTGTGTGCTCACAAAATGCAATTTTAAAAGGTTAGATTTAAATGTAGCTTTAAATAGAAAATCAAGGCTTTCTATTAGCTTTATTAAATGTTGCTTCCATTCTTCCATCTCACTAGAAAAGTCTTCATGAAATTTCTGCTTAGTTTCTTTCAAAAAAATTGCCTAAGGCAAATTACCAGAGAAATAGATAAAAATTATTCATAGGTTAAAGAAAAATAAGTTTATCTGTGTACAACTTTAATCCACTAAAGAAAGTTTATTGTAATCAATATTCCTTTAAAAGCCTGTAGCCTAAAATAAATACTTAAGAATTACTAACTTCAGGTTATTGTTCTTTGTCTAAATGCTATGATATTCAAGATTTTTTCATTTTAAAATATTTTCAAATTAATAAAACTGATTTTTGTCTTTTTTAAAATAAAATATTATCTGTTAGACCTACCAATACCCCAGCCTATTGACTTCACAGTGTTTTTCCTTTTGCTCTGAATTGAAAATTGTCCTATAATTAAGGCAGTCTTAATTTCTGTGATATATTTGTGTGGTTTCAGAAGGCCCAAAGTATGTCAGTTGTGATGATGACAAGACCTATTTCATCTTATCTGTCAAAAATAACATCTATGTTCATAGCTTTATTCCAATTAAGAATGGGGTGAGATTCTCTAAAGTAAAGAACTTGAAATACTGTTGGGAACTCAAATGATTCAGAGTAAGAACCACATAAGAGACTAGCAAGAACCATTTGTAATAATTGCCTAGGATACCTTTTTTTCACTTTGCCTGTTTGCAAAAAAATGTGATGAAAAATGGTCTCAAAGGACAAAGTATGATTTTAAGTCTCCAGCAAAGCAGAAACAGCAGAAAATAATAATATGTTATGCACCCAAGTGAATTTAAGAAGATCAAAGAGAATGGTTAGTTGTCTTGTCCTTTGCTGCACACAGCAAAAAATAAAAACTGCAACTTTCAATAAAGCACTGCACGGACAACTCTATAAAGATGTAAGAAGTCTTAGGACTAGAAAACAGCAATCTGAGACATTATCTTCAGTGAGTATGTTTGAGAATAAATGCCATTCACCTTTATAGATGTGAGACAGATGATCATTTTAGTTTCTTTGTACATTTAGGTGTTAATAGCCATTAAAAAAGGTTAGCCTCTAAGTACACGGTTCTAAAATGTGGTACTAATATTCACTAGGATTCAGTATTGTGTAAAGTAAATAAATTTAGTTCAATAGCCACCCTCTTTCCCTTTAAACACAATGTAAAACAAGGTGACTTACATATAAGGAGTAAAAATTTGTTTCTTTCAAATTTGTAATTCTGGGAAATGGTGGTTTGGATAGAAATATAAGCTTCCATCGTTGTCCTTTATTATTTGTACTACTTTCTTTGATAAAGATGACTTAAAAAGCAAACTGAAGGATCATATCAGAGAGCACAGTTCAACTAAATGTATTTTATTCAATGATCTGTTCATAAAATATGCCTAATTTTTATGACTATATAATAAAATCTTTGATAAAAACAAATGGAATGGGAAATGAGTTTACCCACATTTCTATAGATTTTTACATGGAGCTTCAGAGATTGTGAGGTGTAAAATAGGATTCAGGAAACACACAGAAGCCTGCTTCACTTGCATATTTTTTTTACACAGTTGTAACAGTGACCACTCTATTTTCCTAAATTCTAAGTTTATCACACCCTTTTTGTCCTGAGGAAAGTTGTTTATAGTTTTCTCAACCTGTCAGGTTTACCTTACTCCTGAGACAGGCTTAGATCTGTTAGTTACGTGACTTGATACTCTTTTATTGTTTTTTAACTGTGAAAAGAAGTTTGAATTTTGAAAGCAGCTATGCAAACTAATTTGAAATGTGATCATTTTTATTCAAGGTTTATAATGTCCAGACACTTGTCACTTTTACAGCCACATATAGAAAAGCAGGCGTGGCTGCTGCCAAAGTCAGAATTAAAACAAAACCTAAGTAAAATTTTCTATTGTATTTTTTCATTTTATGAAACCTACACATTATGTTTCTTCTTCTTTTACATGTCATTCACCTATTCTTTAAATGTCAAAGGAAATAAACATCCCTGAAATTATCAGTGTCATTATTGCTTTATGCCTTTCCAAGATCAGTACAAAAGGAATCTTGTGAACATTCTGGTTTAGATAACAATAATTTAAATTTGTAATATAACAAATATATTAAAGGAACCAAAGAAAACTTTGAAACATCTCAAAATACGGAATGTTGCAAATATACAGTAAACATGAAATGACTAACAATCTAGTGACAAAATTGGGTCAGAATTCAAAGTACCTTAAAATAAAAATTATCAAAGTCCACTGATGTTTTAAACAACATCAGATATTCAAAATTAGAATAGATTTGCTTTCTTCATGGCTTCTTTGCTTACAGGATAAAATGAATAACTGAACTATGCAAATAATTGCTAACTGATTCACTGCAGGTCAGAAAACTTTCACAAAACAGAGCAAAATTAATGCATATGGCAGAATTCATACACCCCCCACTCACACCCCCTACACACATGTACACATAAATCAGATATTAACCTTCCCTTTTTCATGTGGTTCCCATAGTATAAAAGGGCTCTACTGTTTCTGATCTCGTCCTTGCTCCCCTAACCAATTGTATGGGATGAGACTTCTTGTTGTTGTGGTTGTATCATTAAGATTTAGTCTTTGGCTTTTATATTTCACCATATGGATTTAATAGTTGATGGTAGTATTCAATAAGTTTCCAGGATGGGAGCAGAAATCTGGAAAATTGAAGAAGTACAACTAGAACCATGTATGATTTCATGTAGAGGGACTGCCTTAGTAGTAACAAAAATTAGGAAAGGCAGCAAGCAAGAATAAGTCTAAATACTGACAGCATTTTGGGAGTGATGGCATGGAGTAGGAAAAGTATATTTGTCTTCTCAGGCTGAAATAACAACATACCACAGGCCAGGTGAGGTAGTTCATGCCTACAGCCCCAGCACTCTGGGAGACCATAATGTGTCGATAGCTTGAGCTCAGGTGTTTGAAACTAGCCTGGCCAACATGGCGAAACTCCGTCTCTACAGAAAAAAAAAAAAAAAAAAAAAAAAAATTAGGTAAGTATGGTGGAGTATGCCTGTGGTCTGAGCTACTCAGAAGACTGAGGAGAGAGGAACACTTGAGCCCTGGAGTTTGAGGCTGTCCTAGACAACAGAGTGAGACCTTGTCTCAAAAACAAACCAGCAAAAAACCAACCACAGATTGCATGGCTTAAACAACAGAAATTTATTTTCTCATAGTTCTGAATACTGGAAAGTCTATGATCAAGGTTTGGCATGGTTTGGTTCCTTGTGAAGACTTTCTTCCTGGCTGGTAAATGAGCACTTTGTCCTCATATGGCTTTTCCAATGTAAGTGTCTCCAGAGAGAGAGCACAAGCTCTTCGGTGTCTCTTCTGATAACTACACTAAGATGGGGAAAAAAAACTGAAGTACCAATGTAATGCTGAGTTTTAGAATGACTCTCAGTGGAGAGAGGACATAGCACTGTTCACTGTTAAAGAGATTTGTCTTCATTCAAAGACTTGACCCCAATAATCAAAATACAGGAGGTACTGTTGTCTAGTATCAAAATAATGCAATAGTAGCCCCTAGAATGATCTAATTTTTCAATATTTTTGTTGAAATTATGTAGATGTCAGCAATTTGCTTTATCAAAAAATAAAAATTAGGCATTTCATAGAACATCCTAGATGAATTAGTAATAACTTTTTGAAGAGAACTTGAATTCTCAAATTCTTGAGTATAGTTAAATGAAGGATGCTGGAAATTTCAAGGTGATGTTTGAAGTATGTAAAAACCCTTAGCAAATCAGAAGTCATGGTTGGCTTGAAGAGATACCAAACTAGGGTGCCCTGTGTGAACATGAGTTGTTTCTTTTAAAAAAAGTGCTTTATTTCTTCTTTAAAAAAAATGGGATACATGTGCAGAACATGCAGGTTTGTTACATAGACATGCGTGTGCCAGGGTGGTTTGCTGTACCTATTGACTCGTCCTCTAAATTCCCTCCCCTCAGCCCTACCCCATAACAGACCCTGGTGTGTGCCCATGTGTTCTCAGTGTTAAACTCCCACTTATGAGTGAGAACTTGTGGTGTTTGGTTTTCTGTTCCTGTGTTAGTTTACTGAGGATGATGGCTTCCAGCTTCATCCATGTCTCTGCAAAGGATGTGATCTCATTCCTTTTTAAGGCTGCATAGTATTCCATGGGGTATATGTACCACATTTTCTTTATCCAGTCTATCCTTGATGGGCATTTAGGTTGGTTCCATGTCTCTGCTATTGTAAATAATGATGCAATAAACATACGTGTGCATGTGTCTTTATAGTAGAATGATTTATTTTCATTTGGGTATATACCCAGTAAGGGGATTGCTGGGTCAAATGGTATTTCTCTTTCTAGATCCTTGTGGAATCACCATACTATCTTCCACAATGGTTGAACTAATTTACATTCCCACCAACAGTGTAAAAGCCTTCTTATTTCTTCACAGCCTCGCCAGCATATATTTTTTCCTGACTTTTTAACAACTGCCATTCTGACTGCCATGAGATGTTATCTCGTGGTTTTGATTGCATTTCTCTAATGATAGATGATGTTGAGCTTTTTTTTCATATGTTTTTGGCTGCATAAATGTCTTTTGAGAAGTGTCTGTTCATATCCTTTGCCAACTTTTTAATTTATTTTTTTTCTTGTAAATATGTTTAAGTTCCTTGTAAATTCTGGATATTATACTTTTGTCAGATGGGTCTGCAAAAATTTTCTCCCATTGCATAGGTTGTCTGTTCACCCTGATGATACTTTCTCTTGCTGTACAGAAGCTCTTTAATTAGATCCCATTTATCAATTTTGGCTTCCGTTGCAATTGCTGGTTTTGTTTTTATCATGAAGTCTTTGCCCATGCCTATGTCTTGAATGATATTGCCTAGCTTTTCTTCTAGCGTTTTTATGGTTTTGGGTTTTACATTTAAATCTTTAATCCACCTTGAGTTAATTTTTGTATAAGGTGCAAGGAAGGGGTCTGGTTTCAGTTTTCTGCATCCCTTCTAAAACCAGTAGAAGACAAGGATGCCCTCTCTCTCCACTCCTATTCAACATAGTATTGGAATTCTGGCCAGGGCAATCAGGCAAGAGAAAGAAATAAAGGGTATTCAAATAGGAAGGGCAGAGGTCAAGTTGTCTCTGTCTGCAGATGATATGATTTTATATTCAGAAAAATCTATCATCTCAGCCCCAAACTGCTGCAACTGATAAGCAACTTTAGCAAAGTCTCAAGATACAAAATCAATGTGCAAAAACCACAAGCATTCCTTTACACCAACAATAGGCAAGCAGAGATCAAATCATGAATGAATTCCCAGTCATGATTGCTACAAAGAGAAAAAAAATGCCTAGGAATATAGCTGACAAGGGATGTGAAGGATCTCTTCAAGGAGCACTACAAACCACAGAGGACACAAACAAATGGAAATACATTCCATCCTCATGGATAGGAAGAATCAATGTCAAGAAAATGGCCATACTGCCTAAAGTAATGTATGGATTCAATTCTATTCCTGTCAAACTACCACTGACATTCTACACAGAATTAGAAAAAACTATTTTAAATTTCATATGGAATCAAAGAAGTCCCCATATAGCCAAGACAATCCTAAGCCAAAAAAAAAACAAAGCTGGAGGTGTGTACACTGCCTGACTTCAAACCAACTACAAGGCTACAGTAACCGAAACAGCATGGTACTGGTAGCAAACAAGACACATAGACCAATGGAGCAGAACAGTGACCTCAGGAATAACACCACACATCTACAACCATCTGATCTTCGACAAACTTGACAAAAAACAGCAAGGGGGAAAGGACCTCCTACTCAGTAAATGGTGCTAAGCTGTTTCTTAAACCCAGGAAAAAAATTAACTGTGCATTAAAACAAAACAAAACTTTCTACATAACTTTATGAAACTCAACTACTCTTGATGTTTATGCATAGGTCTCAAAGTAAGAGTCAGTATTCTAGGTCTATCTAAAAATAGCCACTAACTGGGAATAAGAAAGCACATCACTCTTCTTTATTTTTAAGTCAAGATTTTGGTGTTACCGCTAATAATTTCCTGCTGTTACTTTACTTTCTGTTACTTTATTGTAAGCAGAAAACATTAACATACACACAACTTACATGCTCACATACATGAAAACTGACACAAAGCATATTTAAAGTTTTATTTAAACCATCACAAAACATTCACATACATTGGATCCACCAGAAAACTGAAAGACATAAGGGATTCTTATTAAGATGTTTTCATAGTGCCAACACTGCTAGGAAAAACTGTAATAGTTTTTAATTGTGTCATTTTAATGAATACCCTTTTTATTTTGTGTTTTGTATGTATGTTTGTGTATGCATGTGTTTGTATGTCTTTTGTGTATGTCTGTATGTGTTTTGAATACCAGACATCTTAGCATATTTTTGTTTTTGCCTCCAACTATGTAAGTATTCATCAACTATCTGAGATGGAGAAATGTAAAATAATGCGTAGAGTTAAAAATAATGAAAACACCTTAGAAATGTATTAGCTAAAATTTATGCTCTTTGTTACATATGTGCATACTTTCCATTAAACATAACGAGCCCTGAAATTGCCATCGTCTTGTATTTGAAGCTTATGTTGTAGTATTTCCTGTGTTGGACTTACCAACGTCAGCACTAATTGGGTAGATACTGCCTGAATAAGAGCTAGCAGAATTGCAACTTTCATTATAGGCATGCTGTGCTACCAATTTTGTGTGTCATTGTAGTCAGAGCTATTTTTCATAAATAAACACTGAATATATAGTCACTTCAACATTTAAACAATTTCTTTCATTCTTTAGATCACATACATTAAAATAAGAGTACTCAAAAATTGTACTTTGTTTCTGAAACATTTAAAAGTGATTAAATATTTAACTCAATGATAGATTTTTAAATGTCACTATGATAGTAGTACTCTGACAGTAGTACATGGGCATAGGATTAATGAAGAAAAAAGGCTCTCTTTTAGAACGTGGACACACTTTTAAAGTTATTTTTCTATATCTTAAATACAAATGAATACACAATGCTGGCAAAATGAAAACAGAAATAGGAAGGAAGAAAGAAAAGAAGGAGGAAAGGAAGGGGTGGAGAGAGTGAAGGAGGAAAAGAGAACAAAAAGGAAGAGGAAAGAAAGAATACGGGGAATAAAGGAGAGCAGGCCTGAATGTAATCAGTTAGTTGACATCCCATAAGATGTCAGCTACATGTGACAACTCTACAACTCCAAATACACATCTACACAGAGTAATACATACAAAGATTTAGGACATTTATCCAAAATTAATAGAGCATTTTATAAATATGTAGTCATTAAGAAAACTACTATTTGCATTTTTATTGCTACAATAAATCTTCATTAAGAAAACTATTTTTATTTTTAATTTTTAAACTTTTTTATTTGTAAAATTTGTATTCATTCCAGAAAGCAATGTTAGCTTGACAACAGATTAATTTTAATTATTTTACCCCAAATCAATTATTACTCATGGAAATTCTTGGGTAATTTTTAAACACCTGTATGCTAACACACACAGCCACACTACCAACCTAACTAACAAATATTAGTAAAAATTATTTCTCTCACACCCATTTCACCGGAAATCCAAAACACTACTCTGGTATAATTAACTCAGGGTTTATCATTAGATAAGAGAAACATTAGTTTCTTTTCTAAAACTAGTAGATTCATGCAGAAAAAGTGAGAAATGCAATTCAACTCTACTAGTTTGAGGTATAAATATTCAACATACCAATGATATGTAATGATATTACTAATCATTATGGTTAATTTTCCATGTAAATTTGCCTCTATCACAGTACTTAGATATTTAATCAAAAACTAGTCTAGATTTTCTGTGAGGGTATTTTGTAGATGAGAATAACATTAAAGCAGTAGACTTTGAGTCTTTAATGTCGGTAGGCCTCATCCAGTCAGTTGAAAGTTTGAAGAGTAAAAACTGAGGTCCTAGTGGAAAAGGGAATTCTGCCTCCAGATTACCTTCAGACTGAAGCTGGAATGTCACTCTGACTAATATACAAATAGTCTTTCACTCTGGCATACTATGCCAAATAAATTAATCTGGCAAAATCAAAACACAATCAACTTTAAAAATAATAAAATATCAAATGACTAGATGAACATTTCACATGATAAATTTAATGGCTCTTTTGTGCTTATTTTTCATAGGTGTCATTTATGTTATGTCTTAAATAATTTGAGATAGCATTCTGTATCAAATTATATACTACTCACTTTCTTTTACATGACACAACTCACATAAACTTTGTTACCTAAAATTAACAAAAAAAATATTCAGCTATAAAAATTAACAAAATTAATAATAAAAATGTTTTTATTTTAGTTTTATTTTTGAGGTGAAAAAGTTAACAAAAACATTGATAAATTCAGAATGAATTAAAAACTGTAAAATTTATTTTGAACAATATATTCATAGTAATATATATTTATTATACATTTTGTCATGTATTTCAAACAACAGAATATCTAGGATAACCTGAAAGATATTATAAGCTAGTGGTAACTATGAACCAATAAAATTACATTTGTGTTTGATACATTAATACTTTTAACTTTTACATTTACAGCAGTTCCCTAGTCTGAATCCTAATTTTAAAGACAGATGCATCATCTTAGTATTTAATGCATAAAAATTGAGTGGTGATAAAACATTTAAAATAGAAATTTTTTCACCATTTCTTACTACTACTGTGGCAATTTTCCAGGATTCCCAACATACATAACCAAATATGCTGAAAAATTTTATTCTTCTAGAAAACATTCTTCAAAGAGCTTAATGAATAAGATAATTGGAAAGTGCTAATAAACTGACAGTGCCATAGCATTAATGGTTTTGAACAAAATAATCATATTACTTTTTTAAAAGATTACTGTTATCTATGAGATATGATCATTTAAAAAGAAATTTGAAGATACATTCTTACAGGATAAGAAGGAGAGAGAGAGATACAAAGAGAGAGACCAATAACTCACATTAAGAATTTCTTCTCGACAGCTCCGGGCAGTTCCAAGATGGCCAAATAGGAACAGTTTCAGTCTACAGCTCCCAGCTTGAGAGACACAGAAGACGGGTGATTTCTGCATTTCCAACTGAGGTACCAGGTTCATCTCACTGGGGCTTGTCAGACAGTGGGTGCAGGACAGTGAGTGCAGTGCACTGAGCATGAGCCGAAGCACAAGGGATCAGGGAATTAACTTTCCTAGCCAAGTGAAGCTGTGACAAATGGCACCTCGAAAATCGGGTCACTCCCACCCTAATACTGCGCTTTTCCAATGGTCTTAGCAAATGGCACAGCAGGAGATTATATCCCATGCCGGGCTTGGAGGATCCCATGCCCATGAAGCCTTGCTCATTGCTAGCACAGCAGTCATAGATCGAACTGCAAGGTGGCAGTGAAGCTGGGGGAAGGGTCCCCACCATTTTTGAGGCTTGAGTAGGTAAACAAAGTGGCTGGGAAGCTCGAACTGGATGGAGCCCACCGTAGCTCAAGGAGGCCTGCCTGCCTCTGTAGACTCCACCTCTGGGGGTAGGGCATAGCTGAAAAAAAGGCAGCAGAAACCTCTGCAGACTCAAATGTCCATGTCTGACAGCTTTGAAGAGAGTAGTGGTTCTCCCAGCATGCAGCTAGAGATCTGAGAATGGATAGACTGCCTCCTCAAGTGGGTCCCTCACCTCTGATAGCCTAACAGGGAGGCACCCCACAGTAGGGGCAGACTGACACCTCACACGGCCGGGTACCCCTCTGAGAAGAAACTTCCAGAGGAACGATTAGGCAGCAACATTTGCTGTTCAGCAATATTCGCTGTTCTGCAGCCTCCTCTGCTGATATCCAGGCAAACAAGGTCTGGAGTGGACCTCTGGCAAACTCCAACAGACCTGCAGCTGAGGGTCCTGACTGTTAGAAGAAAAACTAAAAAACAGAAAGGACATCCACACCAAAACCCCATCTGTACATCACCATCATCAAAGACCAAAGGTAGATAAAACCACAAAGATGGGGAAAAAACAGAGAAGAAAAGCTGAAAATTCTAAACATCAGAGCACCTCTCCTCCTCCAAAGGAACACAGCTCCTCGCCAGCAACAGAACAAAGCTGGACAGAGAATGACTTTGATGAGTTGAGAGAAGAAGGCTTCAGACAATCAAACTACTCTGAGCTAAAGGAGGAAGTTCAAACCCACTGCAAAGAAGCTAAAAATCTTGAAAAAAGATTAGACAAATGGATAACTAGAATAACCAGTGTAGAGAAGTCCTTAAACGACCTGATGGAGCTGAAAACCATAGCACAAGAACTACATGACAAATGCACAAGCTTCAGTAGCTGATTTGATCAACTGGAAGAAAGGATATCAGTGATTGAAGATCAAATGAATGAAATGAAGCAAGAAGAGAAGTTTAGAGAAAAAAGAATAAAAAGAAATGAACAAAGCCTCCAAGAAATATGGGACTATGTGAAAATACCAAATCTATGTCTGATTGGTGTACCTGAAAGTCACAGGGAGAATGGAAAAGTTGGAAAACACTCTGCAGTATATGATCCAGGAGAACTTCCCCAACCTTGCAAGGCAGGCCAACATTCAAATTCAGGAAATACAGAGAATGCCACAAAGATACTTCTCGAGAAGAGCAACTCCAAGACACATAATTGTCAGATTCATCAAAGTTGAAATGAAGGAAAAAACATTAATGGCAGCCAGAGAGAAAGGTCGGGTTACCCACAAAGGGAAACCCATCAGACTAACAGCGGATCTCTCGGCAGAAACTCTGCAAGCCAGAAGAGAGTGGGGGCCAATATTCAACATTCTTAAAGAAAAGAATTTTCGACCCAGAATTTCATATCCAGCCAAACTAAGCTT
The DNA here is from genome assembly GCF_009828535.3 of Hylobates moloch. Taxonomy (NCBI): domain Eukaryota; kingdom Metazoa; phylum Chordata; class Mammalia; order Primates; family Hylobatidae; genus Hylobates; species Hylobates moloch. Next base: position 73,720,235 of record NW_026652279.1, on the reverse strand, counting down.
CATAAGTGGAGTAGAAATAAAATTTTTTACAGGGAAGCAAATGCTGAGAGATTTTGTCACCACCAAGCCTGCCATACAAGAACTCCTGAAGGAAGCACTAAACATGGAAAGGAACAACTGGTACCAGCCACTGCAAAAACATGCCAGATTGTAAAGACCATCAAGGCTAGGAAGAAAATGCATCAATTAACGAGCAAAATAACCAGCTAACATCATAATGACAGGATCAAATTCACACATAAACATATTAATCTTAAATGTAAATGGGCTAAATGCTCCAATTCAAAGACACAGACTGGCAAATTGGATAAAGAGTCAAGACTCATCAGTGTGCTGTATTCAGGAGACACATCTCACGTGCTGAGACACACATAGGCTCAAAATAAAGGGATGGAGGAACATCTACCAAGCAAATGGAAAACAAAAAAAGGCAGGGGTTGCAATCCTAGTCTCTGATAAAAGAGACTTTAAACCAACAAAGATCAAAAGAGACCAGGAAGTCCACTACATAATGGTAAAGGGATCAATTCAACAAGAAGAGCTAACCATCCTAAATGTATATGCACCCAATACAGGAGCACCCAGATTCATAAAGCAAGCCCTTAGAGACCTACAAAGAGACTTACACTCCCACACAATAATAATGGGAGACTTTAACACCCCACTGTCAACATTAGACAGATCAACGAGACAGAAAGTTGACAACGATATCCAGGAATTGAACCCAGCTCTGCACCAAGCGGACCTAATAGACACCTATAGAACTCTCCACCGTAGATCAACAGAATATACATTCTTCTCAGCACCACATCACACTTATTCCAAAATTGACCACATAGTTGGAAGTAAAGCACTCCTCAGCAAATGTAAAAGAACAGAAATTGTGACAAACTCTCAGACTACAGTGCAATCAAACTAGAACTCAGGATTAAGAAACTCACTCAAAACGGCTCAACTACACGGAAACTGAACAACCTGCTCCTGAATGACTATTGGGTACATAATGAAATGAAGGCAGAAATAAAGATGTTCTTTGAAATCAATGAGAACAAAGACACAACATACCAGAATCTCTGGGACACATTTAAAGCAGTGTGTAGAGGGAAACTTACAGCACTAAATGCCCACAAGAGAAAGCAGGAAAGATCTAAAATTGACACCCTAACATCACAATTAAAAGAACTAGAGAAGCAAGAGGAAATACATTCAAAAGCTAGCAGAAGGCAAGAAATAATGAAGATCAGAGCAGAACTGAAGGAGATAGAGACACAAAAAATCCTTCAAAAAAATCAATGAATCCTGGAGCTGGTTTTTGAAAAGATCAACAAAATTGATAGACTGCTAGCAAGACTAATAAAGAAGAAAAAAGAAAAGAATCAAATAGATGCAACAAAAAATGATAAAGGGGATACCATCACCGATCCCACAGAAATACAAACTACCATCAGATAATACCATAAACAGCTCTATGCAAATAAACTAGCAAATCTAGAAGAAATGGATAAATTCCTGGACACATACACCATCTCAAGACTAAACCAGGAAGAAGTTGAATCTCTGAAATTGAGGCTCTGAAATTGAGGCAATAATTAATAGCTTACCAACCAAAAAAAGTCCAGGACTAGACAGATTCACAGCTGAATTCTAGCAGAGGTACAAGGAGGAGCTGGTACCATTCCTTCTGACAGTATTCCAATCAATAGAAAAAGAGGGAATCCTCCCTAATTCATTTTATGAGGCCAGCATCATCCTGATACCAAAGCCTAGCAGAGACACAACAAAAAAAGAGAATTTTAGACGAACATCCCTGATGAACATTGATGCAAAAATCCTCCATAAAATACTGGCAAACCTAATCCAGCAACACATCAAAAAGCTTATCCATCATGATCAAGTAGGCTGCATCCCTGGGATGCAAGGCTGGTTCAACATATGCAAATCAATAAACGTAATCCAGCATATAAACTGAACCAACGAGTTAATGGGTGCAGCACACCAACATGTCACATATATACATATGTAACAAATCTGCACGTTGTGCACATGTACCCTAAAACTTAAAGTATAATAATATTAAAATTAAAAAAAAACTGAACCAACGACAAAAACCACATTATTATCTCAATAGATGCAGAAATGGCATTTGACAAAATTCAACGGCCCTTCAAGCTAAAAACTCTCAATAAATTAGGTATTGATGGGACGTATCTCAAAATGCTAAGAGCTATTTATGAAAAACCCACAGCCAATATCATACTGAATGGGCAAAATCTGGAAGCATTCCCTTTGAAAACTGGTGCAAGACAAGGATGCCTTCTCTCACCACTCCAATTCAACATAGTGTTGGAAGTTCTGTCCAGGGCAATCAGGCAGGAGAAAGAAATAAAAGAGTATTCAATTAGGAAAAGAGGAAGGCAAATTGACCTGATTTGCAGATGACATGATTGTACATTTAGAAAATCCCAGCGTCTCAGCCCAAAATCTCCTTAAGCTGATAAGCAACTTCAGCAAAGTCTCAGGATACAAAATCAATGTGCAAAAATCACAAGCATTCTTACACACCAATCACAGAAAAACAGAGAGCCAAATCATGAGTGAACTCCCATTCACAATTGCTTCAAAGAGAATAAAATACCTAGGAATCCAACTTACAAGGGATGTGAAGGACCTCTTCAAGGAGAACTACAAACCACTCCTCAACAAAATAAAATAGGACACAAACAAATGGAAGAACATTCCATGCTTATGGGTTGGAAGAATCAATATTGTGAAAATGGCCGTACTGCCCAAGGTAATTTATAGATTCAATGCCATTCCCATCAAGCTACCAATGACTTTCTGCACAGAATTGGAAAAACTACTTTAAAGTTCATATGGAACAAAAAAGATCCTGCATTGCCAAGTCAATCCTAAGCCAAAAGAACAAAGCTGGAGGCATCATGCTACCTGACTTCAAACTATACCACAAGTCTACAGTAACCAAAACAGCATGGTACTGGTACCAAAACAGATATATAGACCAATGGAACAGAACAGAGCCCTCAGACATAATACCACACATCTACAACCATCTGATCTTTGACAAACCTGACAAAAACAAGAAATGGGGAAAGGATTCCCTATTTAATAAATGGTGCTGGGAAAACTTGCTAGCCTTATGTAGAAAGCTGAAACTGGATCCCTTCCTCACACCTTATACAAAAAATAATTCAAGATGGATTAAAGACTTAAATGTTAGTCCTAAAACCATAAAAATCCAAGAAGAAAACCTAGGCAATACCATTCAGGATATAGGCGTGGGCAAGGACTTCATGTCTAAAACACCAAAATCAATGGCAACAAAAGCCAAAATTGACAAATGGGATCTAATTAAACTCAAGAGCTTCTGCACAGCAAAAGAAACTACCATCAGAGTGAACAGGCAACCTACAGAATGGGGGAAAATTTTTGCAATCTACTCATCTGACAAAGGGCTAATATCCAGAATCTACAAAGAACTCAAACAAATTTACAAGAAAAAAATAACACCATCAACAAGTGGGTGAAGGACATCAACAGACACTTCTGAAAACAAGACATTTATGCAGTCAACAGACACATGAAAAAATGCTCATCATCACTGGCCATCAGAGAAGTGCAAATCAAAATCACAATGAGATACCATCTCATACCAGTTAGAATGGCGATCATTCAAAAGTCAGGAAACAACAGGTGCTGGAGAGGATGTGGAGAAATAGCAATGCTTTTACAGTGTTGGTGGGACTATAAACTAGTTCAACCACTGTGGAAGGCAGTGTGGCAATTCCTCAAGGATCTAGAACTAGAAATACCATTTGACCCAGCCATCCCATTACTGGGTATATACCCAAAGGATTTTAAATCATGCTGCTATAAAGACACATGCACACGTATGTTTATTGCGGCAATATTCACAATAGCAAAGACTTGGAACCAACCCAGATGTCCATCAATGATAGACTGGATTAAGAAAATATGGCACATATATACCATGGAATACTATGCAGCCATAAAAAATGATGAGTTCATGTCCTTTGTAGGGACATGGATGAAGCTGGAAACCATCATTCTCAGCAAACTATTGCAAGGACAAAAAATCGAACACTGCATAGTCTCACTCATAGGTGGGAATTGAACAATGAGAACACATGGACACAGGAAGGGGAACATCACACACAGGGGCCTCTTGTGGGGTGGGGAGATGGGGGCAGGATAGAATTAGGAGATATACCTAATGCAAATGACGAGTTAATGGGTGCAGTAAACAAACATGGCACATGTATACATATGTAACAAACCTGCACGTTGTGCACATGTACCTTAGAACTTGAAGTATAATAACAATAAAAAAAAGAATTTCTTCTCAAATTTCTATTTATCTTATTAGCTTTCCTTTTGATTTTGTTCTGGGAAAGTTTAAATTTGATATTCATTTAACATCAAACCTCAATTTAGAAACAAAACAAATGATTGAATATTTTCACAACTATATTATTCACTAATGTCAATGACCGTCAACCAAAAACCACCAGGAACACATCAGCAGTTTCAGCAAGAAAGAAGATACACCAGGAGGAACCGTCAGGCGTCTGAGTAGGAAGGTTTTAGGACTTACAGGATTTGCACTCTCATTCTGTGATTTTGGAAAGACTTTATCGAGTCATGGATTTACTTTTAAATTGAATTTGTTTTACTTTCAGGCAGCAGGATTAATTCTATGCATCTCTTTATCTAGAAGGATAAAGAGACATCAGTCCTTCATCTTAGCCAGAATAGGGGGGTGTTGGCCATTTTTATGGCTTGGACAATGTTCAGTGTCTATGTTCAGACATGAGCACAGAGTGGCCTGGTTTTGTCTTGAATCATATGGGCAGGGAGTGACCTTACCGATGTTAATATTCAGTGAAACTATATGTTCAACAGAAGAACATCAGGACCTAACAACAAGTACAAGGCTAGATCCCACATTATGGTGTTGCTTTTTTCTTTCTCATTAATCCATGTAAGATTTCACTCAGACAATTTAGACATCCCACTCCATGTATTGGTAAAGAATATCAGGTGAAAGTATCTTTCTGATTAAATCCTATGTCAATGAGTTCAAGGGAGACTTTTGATGCAGTATATACGTCAAACTCCTAAGGTCAGAGCAGAGAATAGTGGACAAAGAGTTTGCAAGAGGACTTGAAACTATCTAACTAAGAAAGTTACTATGTCTGACTTCCAAAAAGAAAAAAAATGTATGGTAGCAATAAACTAATAAATGAAGTTTTGAATAATTATTTTAGAAGTGCTTTTGTATTGGTGAGTTTTTATGGGTCTTTTGCTAAAAGTTTTATCTTAAAAAACATCTTCTGCAACAGTTAATGATTTAAATTTTTTAAATCATGAATAAATATAAAAATATAAATACACTGTTATACATATATAAAAGCTAGATAAGGCAAAGAAATTATAGTCCCTTCAAACTCAACATGTTTAAACAGAACTTTTTCTGTTCTTCCAAAATAATTCTTTCTTCTCCTTTGTCCCCACATCTGAACCATTAACTAATTTTGACACTCTGCTAAAAGGTTATTGAATCCATCCACTCTTCCCAAACCCCACATTGACTATCTTAAGCTATAATGGTAGAATTTCTGGCCTTAATTATTGTCAGTCTCCTAAGTTTTTTTCACCTCCCGTATTATTCTTTTCCCATCCAGCCCTCACAGTGATTTAAGAACACATTCTGATTATGCCCCTTTCTCTGCTTATAACTCTACAATGTTGTCTGTCTCTCTTCAGAACAAAGTCCAGCTTTCTTGTCAAGGATTAGAACGGCCTTAAGTTACTCAACGCTCCCTATTCATCCTCAAAGGTTTAGGGTAAAGCAAGTTTGAGAGACTGTACCTCATTAGCCTGATCCAACCAGTACTATGATGTAGAAAATTGCCACTTAATCATTTTATGTAAAGGGTGAAGCAAATATATTCCAAGATTTTCTTTCAAAACATATTGATGCTCGTACATTCTTCCTTTGAGTCCTCCAATACAAATGAGGGTTTACCTCAATGAGCACACACACTTACACGCATTATCACCCTATGCTCCAATTGCAATGTATTTATTTTATTTCTCATATTGTGACTTACCCCCCCTTCGGGAATTAGCTCACAAGTTACTTTTGATCAGAACACTTTGCCATTTTTACCTTTGTTTTACTGTCCCCAACCCCGTCAAATTATGTGGATACATCTGACTTACTATTCCTAACTCATTCTAGCAATCACTTTCTCCTATCTGTGGAAGAAAGAACTATCATAAAAGGCCTCTCTCTTCTGTTAATTTGGGAGCCCACTGAGAGTTGATGAGATTTATGTCTTTGTATTTTCAGTATTCACAACTGTATTTGAAAATAAAGTGAGCTTAGTATTAGTGAGAATTTAGCATCTTTGAATGTAAAATTATTTTTACCTTTTTTAATGTATGATTATTGACACATTTCTTGGGGGGAAACAAAATAATCATACTTTTAATTTTCTGATGTAACCTGTGCAACTTGACATTCAAATGTAGGATAATGTACCTCTGTGTTTTTCTCCCCTAATACTCATCAATCATCGTTTATCTTTGACATCTTCTGAGTTAATAATAATCAGGAATCATCATCCTTTTATTTTGGCTCACATCATTTTCCTTTCTTTTTGAAATGTAAATATGTACCATTATAAAACGGAAAAGATTAGAAATAAAAATATCAGATAATTGCCATTCAAAAGTGTTGTCACTAAAATACAGAAGAGATTTCTGTTTTTGTCACTGTAAAAACTATCCAAATATAAAATGTAAAAAAGCTATCTTTGATGCTTTTTCTTGGTCTCTTTTTGCTTTTATATTTTTGCAAATATTTTTCTAACTGTATTTGGTACTAGCAAAAGTTAATCTACCATTAGCCTGCATTCAACAACAGCAAAAAAAATTAATTGATAGCAAAGACGTTGATCTTTCTGACAAATAGTATAATTTTTTCACCTTTGCTTTATATTCCACGGAAGTTTGGTAAAATTGTAATTATTGCAAAAAAGAGTGATAGTGGGTTTGAAAATTATTTAAGCTTTTAGAGAAAGCTTATTTTAAAAATGCCAAATTTCTTGTACCTAACAATAGCAATATTTTATTAAATAAATAAATTAAGTAATTATTAATTATTAAATAAACAAATGTTATTAAATAAACTTAAAAAGAAATGGAAATAATATAGTTATTGGTTGCAGGCAAATTTAGCACGTCCTATATATGTGGAACAAAGTCTTTTAAACATTTAAAATTTTTGTTTTTTTAGGATAGGATTCTCTATCACCTAGGTGAAGTGTAGATGGAATTATAGTCATGCCGCCTTGAATTTGTTGGCATCCCAAGTATCTGGGACTATCAGCCCGTGTCACCAAGCTTAGCTAATATTTCAAACTGTTTTTAGAGGTGGGAACTCACTATCTTGCCCAACCTGGTCTTGAGCTGTTGACCTTCAGCAATCCTTCTGCCTCAGCGTCCAAGTAGAAAGGTTTGTAAGAGTTTGAATGTAAAGCCTTCTAGGTTTATTTCTCACTTTCTCTAATATTAATGGTTAATGTGTTTCTAGCCACAACTTTTGTTAGTTACTCTCTTGAATCTCCTGTCATATTTGTAATTATGTTATATATTTGTAATTATGTATATATGTATATATATGCATAATTATATGTGTGTATATATATACACACACACATATACATAATTACTAGCTGACATGGCATAAACAGGTTTGGGATTAATGCTTTTTACTTGTTGAAAACCAAAGTATATAGGAGAGAGGAGATTCCTAATGTATATTTAGGATGGCATAGACATCTGTCAGTATATGTTACAATGGGAAAGAAGAACCTTAGATAATCTGGAAAGGCTGTTTAGTGGACATTCTTTAAGTGACTTTTTACTGTTTCAATGCCTGTAAGTAAAAGTAGTTAGATTACTTCAGGTAAACTGTTTTCAAATCTCACCAAACATTGCGTGTGTTTCATGTATAAGATGCATCAAATATACAAATTAAAATTCTCATTATTATTGCTGAAATCAGACACCCCAAGAATTTCTGTACATTCTATATATTAGAAAAAATAATTAAAAAGTTTGATGTGTTATGAACTGAATATTTCTGTTATTAATAACAAAATCACAGTTTATTAAAATATTTAAGGATTTATTTTACATATTTTCCAAGAAGTTTTAATGTTGACAAAATGAAATCTAAACCTTAAAACATAATGGTTATCACAATAATGCTTTGTTATTAATTTTATTAATAAAAATAATCACTAACACCAATAGTCAAGCAATAGATCACTCACTCCTGAATTAATGCATGCACATCCCTCTGTTATGTCTTTTACATGAATCCCACCTGTTTTTAGTGTAATTCATCAAAAGTGGGGTTATGTCTTCTCCATTATTGTATTCCAACTGTAAATAATAGAGTCAGTTATATAATAGGCATTTGATATACATTTGTTGATTAAATAGATGTGTTCATTTACCTTAACATATATCAAATTATTTAGTAATTCCTTTTGAAGTTTAAAAGTTTGGAAATATATGAAAAGAAAAAATTAAAGTCTATTTCCTTGCAAATTGTAACTAAAATTATCTTTGTATTTCATATCATCTACTTTATTATCACATTAAGCAAATAGCTTAGCCTTTGTATCTCAGTTTCTTTTGTAAAATGAGATATTGGACTAGATAATTTTTATGACTACTTATATCTGCAACATTCTGTAATAACAAATATAAAACACTCCTTTCTCAGCATTTCATACGTTCGATAATTTATAGGAGTTTATTTAACTTTTAGTTTTGGTTTCCTCTCTGAGTGCCTGAAGACATGGAATCCTCTGTGTTCTACTAGATTCTCTTAGTCCTGCTATAGAATGATAAATTCAGTAAGAACCTTCTTAAAAGCTAAAAAGAAAAAAGAAATGTATGTGCAATGTGGACTCTCAATATTCTAGGAGAAAAAAAAGAGAAGTTCTTAGCAGGAGAATCAATAGGGAACAAAAAGTATTAAGAAATGTGAACACAGTCCCAGGGAGATGAATCAAAGTGGCTCACACAAAGACATAGCACTGATCACATTAATCAACTAGAAAAGGTTCATGGAAAAGACTTTACAATTCTCATAATAAAGGTAGGAGTTCAGAAAAGGCTTTAAGAAAATACATGGATATTGGTTGAACTCCCAGAGGGCACAAGACAGCCAAAAATGGAAGTATTTATAAACAAAGAGATAAAAGGGAACACTGTCTGAAAGATTTCACTACATACTGACCTAAACGTCCCACCTTGAAAGTTTTGTTAGAACACCAATAGCTAAGTGGTGGGAAAGGGCCATTGTTTTAAGCTAACTCCCTTAGGAAAAGCAAGACTACTGGGGCTGATAAAAGTTCTTACGACCATCCCATATTTAGTTTCTAATAAGAGCTATGTAGAACTATTTGATAGAATTTTGAAATACATACCATATTCTTGAAATTTAAAGAGTAAAATTTTTTTTCTAAATTAATAAATATCTTGCTCTGTTCTCAGGCCTAACAATGCCTTGAAATCCATGGAATTTAAAAATGGAGGATAAAACCTCTGATTCTGCAACATTCAAGAAAGAAAAGGCAAAACATTATTGAAATATCTAAATTATATGCTCAGTTTATTTTAAAAATCCAGATGGGAAACCACTAGGGAATATATAAAAACAGACCTATTTTAATATAGATGGATGAAGACAGGCATTCAGCAATAAGAAAAGATTTAGTAAAACTCGAGGGAGTATCATGTCTGTTTCTACTTTAAAAAGTGTGCAATATGTCCCTTTTCTTAATTTACAGAGTTTCTATCGTTTAAAGAGTTGAAAAACATCAAAATTGAATGTACTATAATTTCATAGGAGAGGAAGGAGAAAAAGGAAAGAGAGGGAGGGAGATTTTATCAAAGATTCACGTAGGTCTCCTGTGAGAAGCAGACAAAAATGTTGCAGATCTCCTGTAAAAGATCTATACTTCAGAAGGAATGCCAATAGCATAAAATTAAAAAGATGTTCTTTTATTTTCCCATACTGGTCTTACAGACATATTTTAATCTTATAAGAGATGCAGATTTAAATCTTCAGTTTATTCAGTCCATAAATAATGTTTTGTCACAAATATTCAGTAGAATTTAAGGTATAGCATTATGTTTTTGAATAAGAGAATTTATTTTGCATTGGAAACTTAAGCTTCAAGTGTTAACTTCTGTAACATTAAAAAAATGCAACTTTCTATAATATAATAGATAATATAAAGATAAATGCAATATTACATAGATTATTCATTTCATACTGGGAATAGTATACAAAGTAAAACCAACTGAATCTCAGCACATGACCCCAATTATAAAAAGTTTGAACACCCTCTACATTTGAAAAGGAAAGAATTATAGGCATCTATTTACATTGTATAATGAATGATGAATAGTAGAATTAACTTATAGAGCTACAATTCAGTTGTCTTCAGATAATATGGCAAATACAAATTATAAAAGGAATAACAAATTGGCCTATGGCTTTCACTCCATATGAATAGTTAGCTATGAAGTGTCATGAAAATGCCAAAAATTTCTCAAAATACAATTCATTTTAATGTAATAAATTAATACATTATTATGCACTTTTTAGAAGGCAGGAGAAGGGCAGTATATCTAAACAAAGAAAGAATACGACACAGACTAGTTTTTAAAAAATCATCAAACAATGCTTTAATTGAATTGTACTCAATTTTTTAATGTATGAAATAGAATCATTTGAGTTTATAGCTAATTACTTCGTGGACACATTTTTTAAAGTTGAAACACATTCTGAAAATAAGAAAAATAAAGAATTCACTACTAAATCTTATATTTGTTAATCATACCACAATTCCTTAAGAAATGATTTAACACACTAAAGTAATACATACTCCTTTATTGTTGCTGTTCATTAAATAATATTCAGGTTTTCATCTGTTAAGTATGACTAACTTTTGCATAATTTTGCAAACGATTATATGATAACCAAGACAGAATTTTCTCCCAGACAATATTTAGCTTTACAATGTGATCAATCAACTTATAACTTGCCTAACTCATTTTGCTTAAGAAATTATTAGTTGAACTGTGGTGTTCCAAGGTAATATAAAAATGTTATAAACCAAAGACAAAAGTAAATAAAGGTAATCTTATATCTTTTTACATACCTATGAAGTTAGATTTTCTCATTTAAACACTCCAGAGAACTCTCTCAGAGCACACAATAACTATGTTCTCATTAAATTAATTGCCCAGTACTTACAGGTTTGAATACATTTTATATAGGTGATATTTTATCACCATTCTCCATCACTCAGTTATCCATATTTCATCATATTTCATAGTTTATTTCTATACTTTTTAATTTTTATACTATAATTCTATGCATTGTATAGCTTCAATAAAGATTATTCCATTTGCCTATCAAATATTAATGCTAAACCTACACGTAATTGCTTATATCCAGAGCAGCTGCAATCATTTGACCCAGCTACTAAAGGAACAATTTTACCAAAGGTCTAAATTCTTGCTATTTCCCCTTTGGGGTTATGCTTGCAGCAATATGGAAAGGTAAAAAGGGACTGAGAGAAATTAAATCATTTCTAAATATAGAAAATTATTGTATGATAACCATAAGCACATTGGATAGTGTATGTGTACTCCTGTGTATGTATCTCTACATGCTCTGTCTTCCCTACCCTCTCCTCCCCTTCCTTCTCATCTCCTTCCCTTACCTTCTTTTCCCCCTGTATCTCTCTCTCTCTCTCTCTCTCCATCCACATATACATTTATCCACTCATTTATTTATTTATACATCAATGCATCAACTACATGTCTGTGTCTGTGTGTGTGTATGTATGTATCTACCTATATTTATTGGTCTATGTTTAACTATCTATCATCTATCTGTCTTTCTGTCTATCTATCTATCCATTCTCTCCCTAAATATCTGGAAATCATTATATTGTTATGACAAATCCAAAACTTTAGTTAATGAATCTAAACTTATTTCTAATCTAACTTGGAAATTTACTTAAATATAAGGCTTGACTCTGGAGGTGATCAACTTCAGTTAGTGCTTATCTAGAGAAAATTTCTAAGTGCGTTATTTTTACAATAGAGATTCAAATGTGCATGTACCCCAAACCACTGCCACACCTAAAATGTTAAAAATTCTAGTATTAAATACCCAGTCAGTATTTGCCTTTCTAGAGTTGTCTTACATCCACTGTTATAACAATTTGTTTCAGTCTGGAACAACAGTAACAAAAAGCTATTATCTTGCCATTTATACTTCTCTAAAACTTTTAAAAATCTATAATTGTCCCTCTCTCAATTCTGATTATTTTACAAGTTTGTTGAAGAAAGTAAGCTATTCATTCTGTTGAGCTGTAATTATACTAAGTATTCATTCACAGTATCATTCAACATATTGCTCTGTCACCTGTCATTTCATTAAATTGATGTTAACTCTAATGTGTTGATCTGATTCTGTCCCCTCACCCCCAAGATTACATCAGAGACGATGTAGGTTTCCATCAAGAAGCACATAAATGGTGATCATTATATTTTACATTCTGTAATTAAATAAAGAACTTAACTGCCCAGATTCATTATTTCATTACGGAATGCAAAATGTTGAGTTTCTAATTCTAGCATTATTATTTTTTAACTGGAACACTGTTAAGAGCAATGTCCCCTTAATAATTACTTGGCTATTCTGAGGCAGAGTTTCTACATGGAAAGCAGAGTAAAAGGTCGATTATTTCTCTTCATTTGCCAGTACCAACATGTGTTGCTTAATGATGGGGATATGCTCTGAGGAGTGCATCGTTAGGCAATTTTGTCCTGTGAACATCCTAGACTGTACTTTCGCAAACCTAGCTGGTGTAGCATATTACACACCTAGTCTATATGGGATAGCCTATTGCTTCTAGGCTACAAACCTGTACAGCATATTATGGTACTGAATACTGTAGGCAGCTGTAACACAATGGTAATTATTTGTGAACCAAAACATACCTAAACATAAAAAAGTTACAGTAAAAATATGGTACAAAAGATTAAAAATCATACACCTATATAAGGCACTTATCATAATTGAAACTTACAGGACTAGACGTTGCCCTGGGTGAGTCAGTGAGTAAATGTGAAGGTCTGGGACATTACCATGCACTACCATAGACTTTTTATAAACATTGTACATTTTGGCTACACTAAATTTATTTTAGAAATTTATTTTCTCAATAATAATTTAACCATAACCTAATGTAACATTTCACTTTACATTTTCATTTTTAAAATTTTGACTCTTGTAATAATACTTAGCTTAGAATACAAACACATCATACTGCTGTACAAAACTATTTCTTTTTATATTCATATTCTCTAAGCTTTACGCAATGTTTAATTTTTTTCAACTTTATAAACATTTAGTTAAAAACTAAGACATAAACACACATAGTCGCCTAGCCCTGCACGGGGTCAGAGCAATAAATGTCATTGTCTTCTATCTCCACGTCTTGCCTGATTTCCATCCCTTTGAGTATCCACCCAAATGTGGAATTTCTGGATCTAACAGTAATTCCAGTGTTTACTTTTCAGGAATTGTCATACTGTTTTCCACAGCAGCTGTAGCATTTTACTTTTCTACCAGCTCCACATCTTTGTAAATACTTGTGATTAATTATTTTTTTAAAAAAATAATGACCACTGTAATGATATAAAATAATATCTTTTGGGGGCTTTCTTTGTATTTCTTTAATGATCAGTAATATTAGTCACTGTTTCGTGTGCTTATTAGTCATTTATATGTCTTCTTTGGAGAAACATCTATTCAGGGCCTTTGTCCAGTTAATGTGATATACATATATTTTTAAGTCGTAGGAGTTCTTTTCATTTTCTGGATATCAATTAATTATCAGCTGTGTAATTTATAAATATTTTCATTCCATGGGTTACTTTTTCACTCTGTTTAGAGTATATTCTGATGTACAAATATTTTTAATTTTGCCTGAGCTTATGATTTCATATCCAAGAAATCATTGCTAGATCCAATGTCATGAGGTTTCCTCAGTATTCTGTTAAGAATTTTATAATATTAGTGCATAAATTTAGGTCTTTAATCAATTTTAAGTTAATTTCTGTATATGTCATAAGGTAAGATTTCAACTTTATTATTTTAAATATGGATATACAATTTCCCCTAAATCATTGGTTTAAAAGACTGTATTTTTTTTCCATTGAATAACATTAGCATATAGGACACATATGTGAAGCATTATTTCTGGAGTCTCTATTTTATGTCATTAGTATACTTATATGCCTTTATGTCAGCACTACACATTCTTATAATTATTGCTGAAGACATATAGTAAGTTTTAAAATTAAATGTGAAACATCCATCTTTTTCTTTTTCAATATAGTTTTGGTTCTTGAGGTCCTTTGGGATTCCATGTAAACTTTGTAATAATTTTTTTCATATTTTCAACAAAACATCATTGGAATTTTGACAGTGATTGTATTCAATCTGTAGATTGCTTTGAGTAGTATTGATACCTTAAAAATACTAGGGCATCCAATTTATGAACATGGGATGTCTTTACATTTATTTTTGTCTTTAATTTTTCTAAACAGTGTTTTATCTTTTACCTCTGATATAGTTTGGCTCTGTATCCCCACCTAAATCTCATCTTGAATTTTGCTTTCATAATCCCCACATGTTGTGGGAGGGACCTGGTGGGAGATAATGAATCATGGAGGCAATTTTTTCCATACTGTTCTCATAGTAACGAATAAGTCTCATGAGATCTGATGTTTTTATTAGGGGTTTCTGCTTTTGCATCTTCCTCATTTTCTCTTGCTGCTGCCATGTAAGATGTACCTTTGTCTCCTGCCATGATTCTGAGGCCTCCCCAGCCATGTAGAACTGTAAGTCAATTACAATTTTACAACCTAATGTGTGAAATCTACACTTTTGTCCATCTTTTTACTTTATTTAACCTTAGGAAATTAGAGCTATAGCAATAAAAATAAGTTTGAGAAAAGTTCAACTATAATTTCTTATTCTAGTAAATTAGATGGATAAAAGCAAATTGCTCTTATTTGGAAATTTAAGTCATACATTTGTATCAATACTTCTGCAAACAAACCACATCACAACCCAGTGGCTTCAAACAACAATTTATTATCTTTTATTCTTCTATGGGTTGACTGGATTCAGCTATATGGTTCTCCCTTGGGTTATGTCAAGTGGTTGTGGTAAGATACTACAGTCATTCGAAGTTCTCTCTTCAGTGGACATTGAAGAAGGCTTATTCATATGGTGGCAGTTGATCCTCATTATTGCCTGGTAGCTGTTATGTTCCTGACTACCAGAGGATGATAATGTGATCATTCTATGGGATTATTTTGACTTCCTACACTATGGCGGCTGAATTCTCAAGAAGAGTATCATCAAGAAAGGATTCCAAGGAATGCGTGCGTAGCAGTCACCCTTTTAAGAACTGGACCCAATACATGTACACAGTCACCTCTTAAACTTTTGTTGTGTAAAGCGGTAATGAAATTTGTATAATTATAAAGTGAAGGGGCAGAAATCCTGTTTTTCAACTGGAGAAAAGTCAAAGAATTTGTAGTCATTTTAAATTTTCCATTAGAAGTGGGATTTAATAGTGACACTTAGAAACCATTATATTTAAATAAGGATTGGAAAACAAAAATCTTACATGCTTTGAAAGACTTAACTCTTTGGTCACAAGAAAATTAATAATCAGTGTTAAGGTATTGTATGAATATGTGTTCACGTATTCATTTTCAAAGCTTCATGTGTGATGGAATAATTTAATTGCATCGCTGTGCCTAGACTATTGCACCATTGCTAAAATTTATGCTCACATACAAGAAAGAAAAATCAATTTGCATTGATTAGGGAGTACTGTAAACAGAAACACAGTATCAAAACCATCCTGACTCGAAATTTTGAAATTGTATTGTCAGAGACATAGACATTTTTTTCCGTTTGTATATAACAAAAGACTTCAGAATGACAATATATTTTCTGTACACCCTGAGAAATTTTACTTTAGTAGCTCCACAGGACCTGTAGAATGAAAAACGTATCTGAAGACTAAACTTATTTTTATGTCTTCATTGTCTTCATTGTCTTTAACTCAGAAAGGAGACTTGGAATGTACCCAGGGAAGTGAATTCCCTATTCAACTATATTCCTGTGTTATGAAAGAGATCTCCATGATGGATTTCAAATAATACACATTAATGCAGGGCAAGGAAAATCTTTGTGTCCAGAAAATTTTAAATCTATGGGGTGAATATAAGTGTCTTATCATGTTAAGATGCATAAAATTAAATAAACTAAATAAATGACAATTACTTTATTATATTTAATACTAAGATTTTACCTAAAATGATATATATTTGTTAAATTCATTTCATAGGATCCTATATTCGTGATGTGCACGTGCCATGAATTTGTCTGTATAAGTTCTAGCATGCGGTGAATTTATGAACCTTACTTTTATAATATTTCTTATTCATACAATTCAAAAATTATTAAAACTGCATATGCAAAGGATAAATGGAATTCCATGTTTGAGGAGGAAGAATTTTCCATCATATGTTAATTTTTCCTGAAATAATACTAAATGTTTAAACTTCACAGTGAAGCTTCTGTTTATGTACAAACACTTAATAAAGAGAAAGTAGTTGAACTTGCTTGATAATTGAGGTAAAATATGTGAGATGGAAGCAACCTGGTAACAAGGGCCATCCCTGGTCCTATTTGAGTGTCAGGTACTGTACCTTCGAATCTTTACAGATGGTTTACGCTACTGTCTTGGATACTGGCTTAAAAACTTCTCAAGCCAGTAAACCATGGTAAATATATGGTTTAGTCATTTTAAACCATTAATCATTAAACAAAATTATTCATCACTTTAATCATTTTGTTTTCTGTCTCTTAGGTTTCACTCTCCTTCACTGGCTGATACCCAGTGTCATACAAAGCACAGTTTCATATGTATTACTTCCTTTTTATTTATGTTTTATGTTTGTTTACATTTGTGTTTATTTTGCTTTGTTTTGTTTTGGACAGGATAGGAACTCTGGTCCTCATTAGTCTGTGTTGGCTGGAAGTAGAAGTTTCTTTTATGTAATAACTGTATATTTTATGATAAAAACAGTTCTACTTTTAATCTCTAAGTACCCAAAATGCTGAACACCTTAATTAGGTAATTTTTTTTAAAAAATTATTTAATTTATTGCTAAATTATAATTACATAATAGAAATAATTTAATGGTACCTAACAGAAATTACGTACTCAAAAATGTTATATTAACCATTCTAGGCTTACTCCCAACTCTCCCCTGCCCGCTGACAAAAACTTGACTTTCTCTTGAACCAAACTTCAGTTTGGCTCCTCTGAACCTTCTTCTAGAATAGGCCTCACACTCGGCCTTCCATGTGTATCCTTACTGAGTCTTGTTTTAGTAGAAATATTGACTCAGTAATCTCTTAAAAATCAAATGCATAATCCCAATCAAATATAGACAGCATAGGACATATTCCTATAAGTAGAGTTGAATTATAGGAGGAGTCAAATTATAAAATTGCATATTTTATGACAATGACACTGTTACTTTGTTTGGTGAACATTAATTTTTTTTAGATATTTTTATTTACTACACTTTAAGTAACACTTCAAAATATTTTCACATAATATTGATGGCAGTGGCGGGCAGTCTGCTTCCACCGCTACCATCGTGCTGGCTGCAGCAGCGAGGCCGTGGCTGGGGCTACGCTTCATGGAGCCGTGGGAAACCTCACCCCTTCTGAGTTAAGGCAGGAGATCCCCAGGTGCTGCTGCAGCCGCCCAAACCACAGCTGCAGAATGAGGCCTCCTAGCTCCACGGAGCAGACAGAAGCCCCGCCCAGGAGTGTGGTGCTGCAGCCACCCAAACTGCAGCTGGGGATCCCAGCTTCCCTGTGCTCTTGTAGAGGCCGGAAGCAGGCAGAATCTCTGCCCTCCTGCGTGAAGGTGCAGCCACAGGTCGGCCGCAGACCGGGGCCTCCTGCTCCAGGGAGTAGGCAGGAGCTAGGGACAAGCGGCAGCCCAGCTCTTTTTGAATTAGTGGGGCAGGAGCTTTCTGGTGCAGCTGCGAAGGCCCTCCTTGGTTCAGCCTGCACCCTTGGGGCCCAGAAAAGTGCCCCGCCCCATCCCTGCAGGCTCAGGGGTGTCTGCTCCCACTGCCTGGCCTCTCTCTGCTCCCAGCACCTGCTCAGATCTTAGAGAAGGGTTGGGGCCAAGCTTCCAGGCCATGAATGGCAGCAGGAGGCATACGGATTTCTGGGAGGAAGAGGGCGGGACCCCAGTAAGTCCTCACCTTCAGATCAGAGAGGGCCTGAAGGCTGGGGGCCAGTCTGCCAGTCCCAAAGACCAGAGTGGGGACTAGTAGTGCCTCTTCCATGCCTGCCCACAGAGCAATCAGCATGCACTTCCTCCCCTCTGAAGTCCATAAAAGCCCAGGGCTCAGCCAAAACAGGGGAGAGGAAGGTTAGAGCAGGACAGAGAAGATGGAGAGAGGACAGGATGACCAGCTGCGGAGAAGAGCTACCCTCTCTGCTGGCAGCTGGAGATGATGGGAGGACCAGCTGCAGGGTGGAGCTACCCTCTCTCTTGAGAGCTGAACGCTGGAGGAGATGACCCGTCTACAGAGAGGCACTACCCACTGTGGGTCTCCTCTAAGCTGTTGTAACACTCGGCAAAGCTCCTGTTAGCCTCGTTCACCTTCTCCTTATCTGCATACCTCATTGTTCCTGGAAACAGGACAAGAACTCATGCAAAGGTGCAACCAGCCACAGAGGTTTCCGGCCAGAAAAATGACACCCCAAAGATCTTGTAACAATATTTTCAGCTTAAAAGAATACTTTGTATTTAAGAAAAGAAAAATATGCCTATTGTTTATAGTTATTATTTATTGGTAAATTCCGATACCAAATATATTGCCTACTTATAAGCAAACATGTTACAAGCCAGTTGGAGAGTACTTAGCATCATGGAATGTTTTTCTTTTGTCCCTTAAGTACTATAAGTTATACAAGAATCACTTAGATCCTGCTGTATAATCAGTGTATAAACAATATAAACGTTTGCTTTGTGGTATGTCAGGGTGACTTTTTTTGTGCCCTAGAGAAGGAAATAAAATTGTGGTGGTTTTCAGTGCAGACAACTACATTCCAATTGAATGTTCTCACATTCATAGGCTGGATTCATACCTTATAATTATCAAAGAATAGATTTGTGTGTTTGACACTATTTTATTTTTTAGGTAGCATTATTGTATAAAACAAGAAAATAGACTTTCATTGACTTTGTACTGAGTTATAATTATTTGCTTTTGTTGTTGAATTGAGACTGCCTAATTAACATGTTTGTTTGTGTTGAGCAATTCCAAGATCCACAGAAAGCACTTTGTGCAGCATTTAGTGGCACAGAAACCTAGAAGGTATGTTCCAAGGGTACATATGAGACAAAGCATATCAGTTCTTCTTTGTAATAATCTGTTATTCATCATAGTCCAATAATGGATTTGTTTCCACGACAAAATGTATCAGATATATTAGAAATGAAATCAAATCATAATTCATCTCTTAGAAGAGCAATGTTGTTTGGACAACCTGACCACAATTTGCAAGTCTTTCTGATACATCATCATTCTATGTTAAATAAATTAAAATACTGGTAGTCTGATTTAGGGTGTGATATTTGTAAGTTGAATTATCTTTTCCATTCACTCTTTTAAATGCCTAAAGAAAACAAATAAAACATCTACTAATGGTAATTTTTTTTCAGGTAGAGAATCAGTGCTTCCTTCTTTCCATCTCTCACACAACAGCAATTTGGAGGTTGTACTTCTTTATATCACAATATTTTCAAGGCAGAAAAAGATGGATGTAAGCACAGCTGTCATTCTGTGAAAATGACGAAAACTGTAGGTGATGTTTTTGTTTCCTAGTTCTACTGTAACAAAATATCACAAAATTCATGGCTTAGAAGAACAAAAATATATTTTTCATAGTTCTGGAGGTGAGAAGTCTGAAATCAAGGTGTTGGTCGGGTTGGTTTATTCACAGCTGTGAGGGCATATCTGTTTGATACCTCTCTCCTCACTTCTGGTAGCCTCAGTTGTTTCCTTGGCTTGTGAATGACCAACTGTATTTTTATGTTTTCCTTCTGTGTCTTTCTCTGTGTCTGTATTCCTTCTTTTTATAAAAGCATGATCATATTGGAATAGATAATTATCTTAATTACCTCTATAAGCGCCTCATTTCTAAGTAAGGTCACATTCACAGGTACCGGAAGTTAGGACCTCAGCATCTTTTTAGGTGACACTATTCAATCCCTAACAGATAGTGACAGAAAACAGAAAAGCCTTCCTAGTGCATTCTGAGGTTGTAGTTTTCAGAACACTTTTAGAAAGATCTGACTTAGGAAAATGAAGACAATGCTGAATGGGTTTAAAGTTACTACATTCATAAATTATGAGAAATTTTGCTAAACAACTGTGTAAGTTAATTTGCAGCAAAGTACTGCAACAGAACTTAACCTTTACAGTTATTTCTCAATCAGTCTCCCCCTGTCCTTCTCCCGCTCTTCTGTTCCAGTTATTTTATTTTGGGTTCTGGTTTTCCATAAAAGCATAGTAATGATGGTTTTATTAATATGTAACAAAATAAGAAGGAATCTCGTGGCCATGTAGTTATCACGTTTGGGTATACAGTGGGAATTTGATTTCTTCCAGGTGACAGGTTAGAGAGAACCCTTTTTGTCAATTTCTCTTTTTTTTTGCTTGAATATTCATGAACACAGAGATGTTTAATATGTATTTCATGACCACTAGCAAGTAGAACATATCTTTAAGATCTGGACAAGCTTTTGCTTTGTTTTTAATTTCTGGGTTTATTTTGACCTATGGCTGAGATTGGAAATCTGAAGCTATAATCTTCTACACCTTTGGGTGTCTATATTTGAGAAAATCCTTTACTTTTTCTGTGACATTTGAGAATACTTCATTTTTTTGTACAAGTTAATAAGTTAGATTATAAAATGTCTTAAGTTCAAGAACTATTTTTAATTGGTTTGTAAAAATGTATAAGTACTTATGAGGGTCACTAGTTCTCCAGTTTTCCGAAAAGTAAAGAAACTGAAGTTTAAATGTGCTAGCCTTTTGAAAAAGGAAAAATCATACAGAAAATTCTAGCTCAGAAACATTGTTATATAACAATTGAAGTATACGTTATTACGGTAAAATTTTGACTAATCCACCGACTTTGATAATTTTTAAAAATCAGCTATTTGTCTTTTCTTTGACTTTTATCAAGTATAAATATAATACAAGTGAATAAGTTTGTCTTTATTTGCATAAGATATGTATTTGCTTTCTATTGAAGACCACTAGTCTAAACTTAAACTTCGTATCTTAATTCACAGATCAGAGAAGCTAAGCTTACTCCTATAAAATGCTGGGATTGTGAAAAATATAAAAGTATGTATTAAATCACATCAAATCTAATTCTGGCTAACATTTTTACAAGAATCATAATTGAATTTTGAAACATGTCATTTGAACATAATTGCTAAGATCTAGCAAAGGATATGAACAGACACTTCTCAAAAGAAGACATTTATGTGGCCAACAAACATAAGGAAAAAAAAGCACATCATCACAGGTCATTAGAGAAATGCAAATGAAAACCACAATGAGATACCATCTCATGCCAGTTAGAATGGCGATCCTTAAAAAGTCAGGAAATAACGGATGCTGATGAGGCTGTGGGGCAATAGGAACACTTTTACACTGTTGGTTGGAGTGTAAATTAGTTCAATCATTGTGGAAGACAGTGTAGCAATTCCTGAAGGATCTAGAACCAGAAATACCACTTGACCCAGCAATTCCATTTCTGGGTATATACCCAAAGGATTATAAATCATTATACTATAAAGACACATGCACACATAGGTTTATTGCAGCACTATTTACAATAGCAATGACTTGGAAACAACCCACATGCCCATCAATGATAGACTGAATAAAGAAAATGCTGCACATATACACCGTGGAATACTATACAGTCATAAAAAGACTGAGTTCATGTCCTTGGCAGGGACATGGATGAAGCTGGAAACCATCATTCTCAGCAAACTACAACAGGAATAGAGAACTGGACACCACATGTTCTCACTCATAAGCAGGAGTTGAACGATGAGAACACATGAACACAGGGAGGGGAACATCACACAGCAGGGCCTCTTGAGGTGTGAGGGGCAAGGGGAGGGAGAGCATTAGGACAAACACCTAATGTACGCAGGGCTTAAAACCTAGTTGACGGGTTGGTAGGCACAGCAAACCACTATGGCACTTGTATACCTGTGTAACAAACCTGCACGTTCTGCACATGTAATCCAAAACTTAAAGTAAAACAAAATAAAAAATTAAAGCCTTGAACTAATATTAAACATTGTGTTAATTAATGACTTAATTTGGGATTCTTGCATAATTTATAATAAACCAATACTGAAATATTAATCACAATTCAGTCTTCAAATCTATAATTTTTTTTATTTTTACATGTTATAAAGTTCCTTAAATATATTGCCACTTTTAAAGTGTAAATTGACATGTGTGTGACTCTAGGATGTCTTATGATACATGCTTGGTATTTCCAGGCCAGCTAAAATAGTTATAGGTAGCTGACAATACTTCCTCATTTTCTCTGTGCAATAGGGATTAGTTCATTTGGTTATGTTTTTAGTTAATTTGGGTGATTAAAACTATAACAGAACTATTGGTAACAAAGTTTGATTATGTTTGCATATTAAAATATTGTACTTTTGTGTATCAACAAAAATGTGAAAGCGTTTATGTCCTCAAATTAAGCCTGTGGTTGTTTCCAACTGTGAAAGAAGAGAGTGAAATACAAAACTGAAGTACATGTAAAAAATTGTAGAACATCCATAAAAAGTAAACTTTATCTTGCTTCATAACAGGTGCAAAAAATGAAGCTATGAAATATAATTTTGGCAACTATGCTCATTCCGTTCATATATTTATTATGTAATATAAGTAGTATGTCATGCTGCCAAATGTTTTATGAATGCAAATATAAAATTTGTCTTTTTTACTTTTAAAATTACAATCTTCATGTATTTAGGCTTCTCTTAATAATGAGTTTTGTGCCAGGCACGGTGGCTCATGCCTGTAATCCCAGCACTTTGGGAGGCCGAGACAGGTGGATCACGATGTCAAGAGTTCGAGACCGGCCTGGCCAACATGATGAAACCCCGTCCCTACTAAGAATACAAAAATTAGCCAGGCTTGGTGGTGCATGCCTGTAATCCCAGCTACTGGGGAGGCTGAGGCAGGAGAACGCTTGAACCTGGGAGGTGGAGTTTGCAGTGAGCCGAGATCACACCACTGCATTCCAGCCTGGGTGACTGAGCAAGTCTGGGTCTTGGAAAAACAAAAATAAAAATAATTACTTATTAATGTTTTGTTTATTTATTTATTTATTTATTTATTTGAGATGGGGTCCCACTCTGTCACCCAAGCTGGAGTGCAATGGAGCCAATTTCAGCTCACAGCAACCTCTGCCCCCTGGGTTTAAGCAATTCTCCCAGCCTATTCATGTTGTTCATTAAGATAGAGAGACAAACAGGGAAGATTCAGAAGGATATATATCCAAAGGACATATAAGCAGTAATAAATGTATTTATAGCTATAAGAAAGAAACTTTGATATGTTATATTTGGTTTCTAGTTATATATTCTATATTTTTATACAATGAATATGTAACGTTTGTATTAACAACAAAAAGCAATAAAATATTTGATCCCAATTGTGAATAAAATTACACCAAAATACCTCTGGGTGAAAGGACTGTGGGTTTTTTTTTATTTACTCTTATAGGCTATTCTGTATATTTCTTTAATTATCAGGTAAAACTTTTGTAATCTAAATTTTAAAATGCCATTTTTAATGAAACAAAACAAAATATTGTTTTTTACTTTCCCTGCAATCTGTCTGAATAGCAGTCTGTATCACTTCAGAATAATTTTCTCAGATTTGTGTTGACTTTATCATTTCTTTAATGATTAAATTTTTTCTCACATCTAAAAGAATAATCTGCCATCATATATACATGTAATCTTCTTCTATGTTTATTTTTAAATAGTGTGTTGTCACTTTGTTTAAATATTAGAATACTGTAAACAAATGAATTGTTCATATCGACTGCTTTAAAAAAATAGAATTATGTGTGTTGGTAATTCTATATAACAGTCAATATTTAACCATATATTTAAATGTGTCATAACATATATTTGCATAAGCAAACAAGTAGTGGCAGAAAATATATTAAAATTTGAGCCATAATCATCTTTCATGATAAGGGAAACTCAGTTTCCATCTGCCATCCTCATGCTGCTCAATGTATAATGAAGAAAACTGTCAATATAATTTGGCCAATTTTGAAAGGTTTTAGGTGATAGGATACTAATAGGATTATATATAGCGTATGTTTTGGCAACCTGTAGTCTTGTGTCTTCCCAATATACAGCAATACATTGTCTTGTTCCTTCTCAGTACTGCTGGGGCTCACTCCTCTTGTCTTCTATCAAGAACTTAAATTGAAATACAGAAAAGGGGACACAATAATTTATTATTCAGCCTATGATAACATCCTTTATTATGTGGCTGAAATAAATTATTTCATAAGTTTAGTAAAAGTCAGAGTCATTCATATATTTTTATTCCATACTATGGTGTATCTTTGGCGAATAGAAGAGACAAAATATATGGAGAGTAAGGTAAAAGTTGTATACAATGAGAATTCGTTGTTCTAGTCGCAAATATCCTACTGATTTTTTTGGCAAACATTTTGTAATTTAACTCTCAGCTAGATGATATATTTCAAATTATATTTTGCTTAAGAATCAATTTATACCCTTTACATACTTATAAAAAAACAGAAATTCCAGTGATCCATAACAGAACAATTAAATCAGTACATAGAAGAGTTGGGAAATAGATTCTATACATTAAATAAACTACTACAGTAGTTTGAGAATCACAGAGCTAGGAAAGAGACTGAAATATCTCTTACAAAGATATTTTAAATGACAATCTACTGACCACACCTTAAATCCTTTCTCAAAATTAATTTTAATAATTTGATAAAAAGACAAATGCTCAGGTCATTTGCTCAGAAGTTCATATACCGTAGCTGGAGTTTAACCAACAGTCTGTATTTTTTAAAAGTCTTGTAGTGATTCATTTGTAAGAGTAGAATGAAGAATCATTTATTATTTTTAATAAATATGTTGGAGACTCTCATGAAATTGGTGGTTTATTCCAACACATAAAATTTAAAATAAAAATAATTTATCGATTTTTCTCATTAGGATTATATTTGATGCATTTCAGATATAATTTAGAAATAATTACACATATTGTTTAAATTAGTATAATATTTGCTCACTTAAAAATAATACATGCAAGAGGACACTAAATGGTATAACATGAAAAGTTAAACTCCTTCAAATCTCTACTTTGCAATCTTACGTATCAACTTTGAGCTGATTTTTGAAGCTGATTTTTTCAATGTTCTATGCTTATGAACAAATATAGTAAAACAAACAGAACAACAACAAAAATGTATTTTTTAAATTCAAGGCTTTTTCTATGTCAGAAACCTCTACTCATCATTAAAAACATTCACAATATCTGCACACGTTTTTTCTTCATAACATAAACTGATTAGACTATTTCTATACTTCTGTATTTTGATGAACTTTTATCTACCGTATCAATCTTCTAATAGTAGAAATATGAACCTGTTTTAAAGATCAAAGATTAATATACTTTATAATTTTGTAATGTATTTGATGAGCTCCTCATTTATGAATATTTATATTTTTCTACTTTTGATATTAGTATTTTGAATAATGTAAACATAAACATTTTTACTAGTATACCTTTAGGTGTATATCTGAAAAATAAGTTTCTACTACTGCTAGGACCAAAGGTTTTTGTATTTTAACAGTTGCAAAATACTGACAAATTACCCTTCAAAATATGTCTTCAGATTTTAAACCCTTCTATAAAAAGCATGAAAGTTCATTTTTTCCATATACTCTCAACAATAAGAATGATTGTAGAAATGACTTAACTTTTGGCAGTCTATATAAGAGGTGTCTTGTAGTTTCAATTTTCATTGCTATAAGTACAATTGGGCCCTTTTGTATGTTCACTGTTAGTATTTTTGTGTGTGAACTTCCTGTTTGTATGATTTTGTAATATGTAAGTGTTCCTATTATACACACACAAACACACGCATACACAAACACACACAGTATTTAAAAAAACAAAAAAACAATAAAATTAGTCACTATTCTATTACCAATAATAACCCAAAACTTAGAAAATTACATGCTTCATATATTAAAAATATAAGTATTGTGTAATTTTAATTTGGTGGGATCAAAATTTGCCCTCCCTTATATATGCCTACATAACATTGCCACCTGTGGGAGCATGCCTATTTCTAATAAAATCTAGATTTAGCAATGTTTGATTTAGCTCTGGTAGCTGTTTGTGCTGATATCATGAAGAATACTCAATATGCTTAGACAAAATGTTTTCTGACAGAAAAAATAATATTGTTTCCATCTAAAATGCTTTGTCTCACAGTAAAAAATAGCCAATTTCAGTTTTCTTTAGAAAAAGATACTAGCATTTATATAATAACAACGTGAGAAGTCAGAGGTGTAGCTTACCAGGCTGCATTTCCAGGAGACTTCCTAAACCCAGGGTTTCCAATCACACCTACCAGTCTTCTCTAGGTAGATAAATTGAGTGTCATGCACTTTGCTGTGCAGAGAACTTTTTAATGAAACCTTTAAATCAAAGGTTTTGTGACTAAAAATTAAAAGGGAGTGTTATAATGTACATTAATAAAGTAGTTTTACATGGTAGCTGGCACTTTCATAAGAATGGCTTAATATTACCTAATACTTAAGATAACATTTTGATTTAATAAATATTTACAAAGCATTCCCTAATCATTTGTTCTCTGGATAGAACTTGATCTGTATGTTATTTTATTCCAAACCACTTTTAGTTATATTAAAAATAAAAATAAAAAATGCTTTTAGGGTTAATTGTTATAACATGCTGATAAACAGTAAAATCTCTTACATAGTGGTACTCACAAAGGCAAAACTATTTTTAGAAAAACTAACATCATGGTTAAGAGAGAATAAAGGAAAGAGTAAAAATAAGGAAGAAATTTAAAATATAGAAATATACATACATGTTATGCATTGGGGAAAATAACATGCTTAAATGATAAATACAATTGAAATATCTTATTTTATTGTAATTCTGTTTTCTGAAAAAAGGCACTGCTATGATTTTGGAATTTTCTCCATTAAAAAAAAAAAGATTACATGATATTCAAGCATTCTGCTCTGGAATCTCCAGTACTGGACTCTTTCTGGTTTGATTATTATACAAATTATTTAACCTGACTGAAGTTCAATCTCACAAGGCTGTTATGAGAGTTAAATTAGATTTGTACATATAGAGGCAGTTAGCATTATGCTTACCACATAATAAGAGCTTGAAAAATGTTAGCTATTATTATCAATGTCATAAATGGCTGCTGTTCTCTATATGAGAAGTATACATTTTCTGTGAGAGAAAGGGAAGAATGTTGGTATATTTACTGGAAGCTTGAATGTTGATATATTTATTAGGTCTTTATAGTTGTGAATGTGTTGTTCAAGTGAGTTTTTTCCTTGAAAGAACAGAGGGAGGATTCTAGAAGGTATGTTCCCATTTAAAATGAAAGAGATTATAAAGCAGTAAAAATAAAAGACACATAAAGAATTCAAAAGTAAGAATGTGAATTACGACAAAGGTAATGAGAAGAAAAAAATAAAGGGGAGAAAATATCATGAGAAAAATACAGGTAGATTTAATTTTGAAATATTTTCCCCTAAATACTGCATTATGAGAAAAAAGCCAACAGAAT
Source organism: Hylobates moloch (assembly GCF_009828535.3). Classification (NCBI taxonomy): domain Eukaryota; kingdom Metazoa; phylum Chordata; class Mammalia; order Primates; family Hylobatidae; genus Hylobates; species Hylobates moloch. The sequence continues at coordinate 73,691,998 of NW_026652279.1, read as the reverse complement.
ATATCACTTTTAAAATTGTATTACATTTTATTATTTGTAGGTTATTTTAATCATCCTTTTCTTATGTTTTCTTGCAATAACTATTTGATTTTGTATGACTGTTATACTTTCTATTTAACAGATGAGGAATGGGACTAGAAATTTTAAGTGACATGACCAAAGTTATATCACAAATGAGCAGCAGGGACTGAAATGAAATCCATGTCTTTCTTAGTGCTTTTTTTTTGTGATATCAGGTTGTCTCTTTGTTAATATAACTGATTTAAGTGGATTGTTTCAATGCTTCCTTAACACCTGCCATATACTGAGAAATCAGTTATATACTTTTCAGACATTTTATCATTTAAGCTTTTAATAATCCTGTGAATATGTGAGAACATATTTGAGAACACAGAAATGCCAGGTAATTTACCCTTAGCTTTAAATAACAGCTTGTGGATCTGAGGCTTGAACACCAATGTGTCTTGCTGCAGACAGCACTCCACCTTTCACACTAGGTTTCACAAATGAATGATTTCCTGTTGACCAGCTCTCATTGGCACCTATTAGTCACTCCATAAATTCTTGTTAAAAGACTTAGGAAGCTAATGTAGTAATCACTAATGAGTGAATGAATGTACTCCAGTGTAAAATCTCTGCACCTAGACCACAGAGGTCTGGGAACCAAAAGTTAGAGAATTATATAGATGACATAAGGAAAAGATACAACATTCTTTATACAACCGCATATCCCACGTTGCTGCAGTCAGGAAAGGTATTTAATATTGTTACACAGAAACATCTTTCTCATCCGTTTTGCCCCAAGAGGAATTCATTCCAAATGTTGGCTTCAGTTAGAAGTAACCCTTTCTGTCAAATTGGAGTGGGCGACAGCTTTCCTATTTACTCTGGCAAGATAAAGAGCTTTGCAGTTAAATAACCCTGTCTAGAATGTGAGCTTGTTCAGAATAAGAACATCTGTTTTGTTCATGTCTACATTCCCAACACCTAGAATATTTACTTCTACATATACAACATCTAGATACAAATACATATGTGTTTTGATGAAATATACATTAATTCTGCAAAGATCAACATAATATAGGAATTTCCCTGACGTTTTGTTTTTCCATGCTTTGTTCAGCTATAAAATGAAAGAAAAAGATATCTAGTTGCTTTGCATAGGACTGGGTTGAAATGTCTTAAAATGCACCAGTAAATTTTACATTTACCTTTTTTTCCCATTTATTTAGGATGTCCACAGCTCAACATATTTATTAAAACCTACTAACTCTTTCTATGGACTCAAATTCAATCTTTAAGTTATTAATTCTTCTATCTTATTAATTCAGAATTAAGATTGTAAAAAAAATGTGTCAGAAAAAATGGGCGTATTTCGTTTTGTTTTATAACTATGATTATGAAGTTTCTCAGGGGCGGAATCACCTTAATTGCCTACTTTATACTTAACAACAGGAAAGACTGGTTTATGACATGTTAAAGCATTTGAAGATTGTTTATCTTAGAATTCGCATTTTGTGTGTGCACTCAGCTAGAGACTATTTAAATTTAGACATATGAAGTGTATTCTGTTCTAGTGATCATCAGTTTTTCCAGTACACACAACATCTGCATAATTGATTTAATAAGTTCATCTTACAAAAGAAAAATAGTCATTCTTCCTATTATTAAAATTACTCATGTAATTTATAGTGTGTGGTAGAAAGTATCCAAATTTTGATAGATAACTAAAAACTATTATTGATTTTTATTATCTCTACTCTCTGAGATCTGAGAAAAATCTATCTACTGATTTTTTAAAATGTTAGTAGTAATCTGTATGCCTTTCTGATGTCTGGAGATGACTGGTTTGAAAGCAACATCTGACTCATGAAAAAAGTAAAGGTGTGTTTGTCATTACACCTCAACTTCTGTAAACACCGCTGAACCAGCCTAACCTGTGGGTTTGTCGTTCGAAACAATTTACAAATCTTTCATAAAACTATTACTAGAGAAAACTGTGCCTCATAGTAAAGGCCAAGTAGCATCATATGTAATAAAATCCTGAAATGTAATCTTATGAAAAGGTTTTTTTAATCTTTCACTTATTTTCCTTTGCAACTACCACCACCTTTATCAGATACTAATTTAATCTATAATACTATCAATTATTTCCTAATTGTTCCCGTGACTTCTGTACCTATCCATCAGAGTAGATTCATTTATTCTAGTGTTTATCTGCATTATTGTATGTTCTTATTTTAAACTTAAATATTTCATATGACCTAGAAAGTGTTTGTTGATTTTTTCCTAGACAGATTTGAGAGATAACCAAACTCCTAAGTTTATCATTGTCTCATTTAAGCAGCCATCCACAACTCTACAAATAAGAGAGCTTAAATCACTTAGAAAGTCCTACAAATTATTGCGATGTGCATACTCATCTTTGTCAAATTTAAACTCTTTGCTAGGGCAATGTGTAACTGGTGGCACAAGACCATCTGGAAAATCACAGAATACCATTCTTCAACCCCCAAAACCTCCATACTTATTTCCTGACCTTTACAGCTAGGTGCAACCATATTGATAATAGTTATCACTATAAACTTAAAATTTTACAGCATTTATTAGCTATGTTATTTTATTATTTCTCCATCTTATGCTAACTTTAAATGAATGCGTTGTTTTATATAAACAGTAGTTTTGTTTTCACATTTGTGTAACAATCTCTCTGACAGCTTTGAAGTCAATGGTTTTTCAGAGAAACTGGCATCTATCACACAGTTGCATACAAAGTATTTGATTTTTGAAAATCTTGAATATATAAGAATGTGAGTGTAGTTTTATATCATTCAATTCAAAATATCTGGGCCAAGGAAATAATTTATACGAATACCACCCATTTATCTCAAATGGGACAAGTTCAACATTATTCGGCACAGTTTGATTACATTAAGATTATTTGGTGGGCACGCTTAGAAACCTGTAAAAGCAAGGCTCCTAAGCAGTCACTTTTTTTTTCTTTTGAGGACAAACTTCAGAAATATCCAAACTCTCCAAATTCAACGGAAACCCACAATGCATGTTCAAAGGTCCAACTCTTCTCTTTTTTCTGTCTCTAATACAAATTATTATAAATCTTACTACTCGGATCCCTAGCCTCTCTTTCAGCCTTTTGACACTGTTTGGCCATTAAGCTATCAATATATATCTAATGAGGAGAGGTCGTGTCAAGGAAAATTTTTGCTATCTTGATAAAATGGATAAAATGACCAGGAATGGACATTTTTTTCTCTTTCCTTCTTCTGTTATCCTCAGTGCTGGATAGGATGACTAGAACTGACAGAATTGTCTTTCAATCACAAAAACACAATGATGACACACACTTCATATAGCAAAATTAAACAAAATAAGATATACATTATTAACAACTAATTCAGTGCCCACGGTTTTCTAACTCTGAGCTACTTGCTTAAACTGCTCTTTGTGGGATTTTTGTCACTCACATTGACAAGTAATTCTATCTGATACATTAACATTGTAATTTGAATATGTGATCACTCTGACACTTCTTTACAATTATCAGCTAAGTTACAACATTTCTCCTTTTTTTTACATACTGCTCTCACTCTCCCTCTGAAATATTCAATAGAAATTTTGAAAACAAGGTTATTTATTCCAGGAAAATGGTAGTTTAGGCTATCAGAAAGCTATGCAGAATTTCAAAACCTTTGACATGCTTTCCCACAATATAAAAGAAATCGTATGAATCTCCTTTAAAAAATGAACAAGGTAATACTGGCATTGACCTGTTCTTGGACCTTCTTTTCCACGAGTACAGTCATATTAGATTGAGATCAAAGTTTTCACTTCCTTGCTTTCCAACTTTACGTGTGGGAAATACAGTTTTTCTTGATGCTGCAAAAGGCTACCAACTTAAATCCTTATCTCCTTGTGTGTTATTCAATGACGACAAGCCTCAGAGAGCTAAATAGTGGAAATAATTATAGACAATCCACTCTCACGACTTAAGTGTGGAGTCTGGCAGGATTGGGCTTTTAACTCTCATGTAGTGTTTAAAAAAAAGCCTACTGTGTTATTATTTTTCCTTCAAAAAATTTGAAGTAAAAATCATGTGTATTTCTGTAACAACGAAAAAGGAAAATGTGCTTTTGTTTAGGATTTGGTTATTTTTGTCCATAAAGCAAGTGTGCATATGACTCTAATTTTTCCTAGGCCAAAATTAAACTTTTACTGAATGGTTTCATGCTGTCTTTTTTGTAACTCTACTCTGAAAAATGCACGTGAAATAATCTTCTTAAGCAGTTGCTTTTTCCCCTGAATTTAAAAAGAAACAACAGATATTCAGGAAGAGTATTTTGACTTTTGAAAACCTTTGTAAGAATTCAAGGCCACCTGTCATATCAGTGTACTGTTAAAAACCCATTTTGATTACAGTAACATTTGTTGCTCAGAGGAAAGTAGCATTTAATTTGTTTTCTCATATTATAGTCCTACTGGGTGGGTAACACAGTATTTCTAATTTTGTTTTCTATGAAGCTATTGCTTTTTTGCACTTTGCTTGTGCTGATACAATGATTCTTTTGAGAAATAATGGTAAACTAATAAAAAATTTTCTGAAAGAAACTGTGATATGGTCTGAATGAATTCTTTTTTTGTTTGTTTTTATTGGCCAGAGAGCCAAGTTTATTTTTCAGAGTAGAAAAATGAGAATAAAAATATATTCTAGGGACTTTTGTTTGAGACATTATCTCTTCGGCATAGTTTCTTTCAGTAATTATTACCTTTTTTTCTTATTTAAAAGTACCCATTTAAGTTGTATTTTACTAGTATGGGAACCTTAAAATAAAAGCAAAGTTTCATAGGATATCATTGGAGGTATTATTTTTTCATCTACTTGGGTAATTTGTAAAATAGGATGAATGAACCAAGAAGGAAATGTCTTTCCTATTTGTATGAAAGTAAATATTAGTACCATATATTAATGAAAATTTAAGTTGCAAATTAATTATGAATGCTTTAAAATAAACAAAGAAAACTAAAGCAACTTTATCAGAAACAACAAACCAGCATCATCAATTTATCCTATAATCTGTTGTGATTAGGACTGCCAATCTTTAGGCTTAGTTTACTTTGTCGAACCCAACTGATTTATAACAAAAATTATATTTGAATCAGATTTTTTTCCTCTTTAAGACTGTATCGAATACATCAGAACTTGTAGTAATCTACCAAATATATAAATTATTCTGTTTCAATAAAAGTTTTACACTGTAGAATATACTTTTGAATTCTAACACTTTACCAAGTGGTAAACTTATCTATGTTTCTTTGTGTATATTAAATGCAAAGAGATTGTTACAGTGTTGATATTCAGAGCTTACTGAAGTGGCAGAACTTTTCAATGGAAAGTAATTGCATTTGGTGTACAATATCTAAAATGTTCGTATGTGTGTTTATTTTTTTTCCCACGTGTTCATGATAGTCCCACTGCAGGGGACAGAATTCCAACATGTGAATCATGAGTGTACCAGAAAATCCTCTTATGCTTTTCTGTTTATCAATAAACAGAAACATCAAGGATGGCAAAGGCCACATAGAAAAAGTGTTGTCTGTATGTACCAAGCTGAGAGATTCATATATGTGTTCCTCACCTGTGGTAGAAAATTACCCCAACACGTCACAATGAACCCTTTAAGATAATAAATATCTATTCTTAGAAAAGCTGCTGAATCCTAATCCACCAATATTGCACCCAGTGTAGAAAAGGTAGATGTGCATAGGCCAAAAAGTATAAGGTCAATCTTTATTGCTCCCAGAGTTATTCAGTGGTTATGCTAATACCATTTATGAAAAAATATCTGGAATTTCCAAAGATTTGCAATACCATATTGCCATTAGGAAATGCAGATATATAAAGAAATAGGCAGCCATTTCTTGTTAATTTCAATAATTATGTTCTATAAGAAAGTCATCACTAAAATTGAATTAGCTAATACTGAAGAACTGTTCCTAAGAGAAACACATGTTTAGGTTCCTGCAAACCTCTGTTCACATTTCCTGCAAGCCTAGTTCCGCATTTCATCAGTTCATCAATAGGCAACTTATTTTATGTATATTTTTATTTAAAGACACACTTTTAAAGATATGTTGTTGATTTATTAACATTAAACTCAAGTTCAGCAGCACTATTACTCATGCCTGAACAAAGCTTATCTAATACAAGTATTTTCTCTGGAAGGCAAATCAGAACCTTCTTGCACTCAGGAAGACAAGGCAACACTTCAGTACGATGATTGTGGGCCATGTTTAACAGAAAGTGAACAACGAAAATCATAAAAGCATGAAACAGAAAATAACAAAGAGTATAAGAACTTAATTTTAGAACTGAAAAAAGAAGCTAGTTTGTTATCACTTTGTTCAATATCAGCTGAATGTTTGTGCAATGAGTGCCTCAAACTTTGAGCAAAATAACTTCAAATGAGCATGTAAGTTACACGAATATTGATTTGGGTTTTACAAATTTAGTGAGTAAATGAATTTACAAATGTGGAATCTGCCAATAATGAAGATGAAATATACATAGGTAAACAGATAGTTTTTTGTATGTATGGCTTTATGTTCTATGACACCAATATTTTTAATTTCACAGTTCGTAAGACTGTTTTATTATACCTCTTTATACCTATATTATGTTATATAATCTAATTCATTTCATGGTAATTTTGTTGTTAATTTTATTGTTCATAAAAGTAAAAGCTGTTAATTATTAAAAATAATATAAAAATATCAAAAATATATACATAAATGAAATAAATTTCACAGAATCTCAACACCTGAAGGTAAAGAAAATTCACACAGTATATAACCGTATCTCCAGCTGTTTTATGTTAACATAATCTCTGCTATTGGACATTTTTATTGTTCTCCTTTTTCTTCTTTATATAAAAATTCATATAATACCTATGTTCTTAATCTTCACTCTATTTTGGATTATTATTTAAATTTGATTAGTAAAAGTAAATCAATATTTAATGGTTCTTAACTAAAATAAAATGGTTAAATATATTTATATCCTCAAACAGCTGTGTTTAAGTATGCTTCTTTCATCTCACCACTTTTTCCTGTTATTGCATGTAATTATCAACACACATGCACACACACACGCACACACCCCGCACACACATACACCACTCTGCAAATTAGGTAAATATTAACATTTCTTTCTTTTACAACGCTTCTACATAATTTTCTTTAGATTGAATTTTTAAATTATTTTATCTTTTACTTTCACAATTCTGTGAATTATGTATTGGTGTTATTTGCATAATTTTTATTGACAGAATTTTCTTTTCATTCATTTGTATGAACTCTTTTTGAATTATTCCATTCTTTATACATTTACAGCAAATTATGCTATACTATTATATTTTAATATACTGCATTATATTTTACTGAGTTTATCACTAACATTTTGTAGCTAATTTCCTCTCAATATTCATTTTCTCTATCTTCTTGAAATAAATAGGAATCCATGAATATTGCCCCAAACTTTCTTTGTTTGAAATCTTTCCTATCTTAATTAGTGGCTTCCAGATTCTCACAGTAAAACATTTGAGGTCAATTTTGATATTCCTTTTCTCTCATACTGCACTTGTAAATTCTGTCAAAACATACTATTACTGCAATCAGTTTCCAGCACTGCCACTGCGAAGAATTTACTCTACGTCACCACCCTCTCTCACCTGGATCATTGCACTATCTTTGTGACTGATCGTGCTTCCACCTTGGCCCCAGCCTATTTTCCACACAGTTGCCAGCATGATCCTATTAAAACGTCAAGTCAGATCAGATCAACTCTAAAAGCGTTTTATCTGTAAAAACCAAATTTTGAAATGGCTAACTGCACACTACATAATCTGTAAACTCTTAGACCTTGTCCCTGAGTATGCAACCTCACTGTCACTCTGCTGAAGCATATTGGTCTCTACGCTCTTCTTCAATCAGACCAGGCATGCCTTCATCTTAGTTCCCTACACTGCCTCTTCCCTAGGCCTGGAATTCCCTTGTGAGTGAGTCCCTTGGAATCACTTGAAAAAAATCCTTCCACTCTTTTATCATTATGCTTATTATTTTAGGTGAATGTAATAAGCATAGGAATATTCCCTATTAAAAATACTTTTAGTCAGAATTATTAATGCTCTTTTAAGAAACTCCTTTGGTTTTGTTTTGTTCTGTTTTGTTTTGAGACAGAGTCTCGCTCTGTCGCCCAGGCTGGAGTGCAGTGGCGCAATCTCGGCTCACTGCAAGCTCCGCCTCCCGGGTTCACGCCATTCTCCTGCCTCAGCCTCTGGAGTAGCTGGGACTACAGGCGCCCGACACCACGCCCGGCTAATTTTTTGTATTTTTTAGTAGAGACGGGGTTTCACCATGTTAGCCAGGATGGTCTCGATCTCCTGACCTCGTGATCCGCCCGCCTCAGCCTCCCAAAGTGCTGGGATTACAGGCGTGAGCCACCGCGCAGGGCCAGAAACTCCTTTTTTACTAATGATTCCAAACTGTCCTTTCATTAGACAACCAGGTAATGGTCTTCTAATAACTAATATTCATTCCTGAATACATGATCAAGCTTTAAAAGAGCCTATCCTATTAAGAGATGCATTCTAAATCAAATTGGCTTGCAGAAGTTTAATAATTATCATCAAAATATATGTTCTGTGCTGTTTTGATCAATTATACTAGTAATATTTGTAATGGTAACTTAATCCAGAAAATTTTTTAGTACCCAGAGTCATTGCTCAGACAAAACTTAAAACATAAACTTTGATCACACAAAACTTAAAACTAAAACAATAGTTTACACATTTTGGTGGCAGAAGTTTATAATGAGATAATCCATAACCTTTCAAATATGACTAAATATGATTTCCAAGGAGAAAATGAAAGATAAATTACTTAAAAGTTCTTACTATTAAAGTAGAATATGTTCAAACACATATAAATAAATTGACAGTGGATGTGATGGCTAATTTTGTGTATCAACTTGGTTAGGCTGTGGCACCCAGTTCTTTGGTCAAATAACAGTCTAGATGTTTCTGTGAAGGCATTTTTTTATTCAATTAACATTTAAAATCTATTCACTGTGTGTAAGGCAGATTACCCTCTATAATATGAGTTGGCTTTGCTCAATGAATTGAAGGTCTTATAAGCAAAGACAGGTTCCCCAACCACAGAAAAGGAATTCTGTTTTAAGAGTGCAACATAAAAATCTTGCTAAATTTTGAATTTTCCACTGCTTATCTGCTCTGAAGATTTCAGATTCAAGATTACAACAACTCTTATACGTGTGAATGTATTTATATATGTGTGTATATACTATATTAAAAACTCCTTAAGACATATGCATTTAACTTTGGTCAGGTTAACTGATGATTTGTCTGTAACATAGAGGGAGGGGAAACATAAGCCTTAAGCCTCACCAGTGGTTTAAAACTTTGCCTTGATCTGGAAGGTGAAGACAGAAAAGCAGAATTGCAAACATATATTCATAAACATAAATGATTCATAAACATAAATGATAAACATATATTCATAAACATAAATGATTAATCCAGTGTGTTGTGAAGAAATTATATACACCATGTGAAAAAAATGACAGAGTATTTAGAGGGAAGACCCCTTGAGAACAGTTTTCTGAAGAAAGTTTGTTTATAGGTGTACAATATGAAGTGTGCATTGGGAATCAGTTGTGGAAGAATTTGGAGATTTTCTGGTGCAGTAATATGGACTTTCAAAATGTTCATTCATTTTTAATTTTAGATGTATTGCTTCTATTAAGCAAAAACTGTGTACAACTTGTGGAGCATTGTCACAGATAACTGGGAAGAGTTTAAGTATTTAAATTAGTTTTGAAGTCAAGGTAATATTTCAAAATATGCAGTGAGTAATGGAAAGTTTTTGTTGTTGGTGTCTATGACCCAAATAAAATAATTGCATCAATTTTAGACTTCATGAAAAGGAATATTTTCTTTTGATTTTTGCTTGGTATTTCTTGCTGCTTTTTTCCCTGTAATGTTCGTTTTGTTTTTTTTCTCTCTGTCTTTCCGCAGAATGTTGTTCTATAGCCAGTTTAGAGACATGCCTGGTAATATTAAGTAAAGATTGAGTAGCAGAAATTTAAACTTGCATTTTATTTTAGGTAAAGTATATGCAGATTAACTGCCATTTGGGGTAGTGAATTCCTAAATATACACCTGCTAACCATTATTTGATTACTTTCTCCAGTTAATATCATGTGATTTAATGATTCAACATATATTTATATAAATTATTCCACTAAAGAATAATAATGTATGAACAAAAATTAGGCAAATTTTATTACACTAAAATGATAGTTTAAATTTAAATATGCTAAGTATCACTGAAAATATATTTTATTTGATAGTTTTTAAAATGTTAAGAAACTTTCCCTTTTACTTAAGTGCCACATACATGTATGTATGCAAACATGTAAAAAAAACCTTAAATAAATTACCTACCAATAAATCTTGCCCAGTTTGAAAAGCTTTGTTGTGACACTATCATCTCATGATAAATATGGAGGAATATAGTTTTATGTCCCACTGAAATAATGCCAACTTTCTATCAGTTCCCACAAATTGCTTTATTTATAATTCAAAGTGAATGATGCCACCTCACGATTTCCTATAAAATCTCAATTTTTCTTGAAGAACTTTTATATAAAAACTGACAGATTTGATACTGCTGTTTTATGACATGACTAAATCAGAACTCATAGTGGCATGTTTGCATGCAAAATAATATTGCTATAATATTGTATGCCTTGATTTACTTTTACATTTCATTCCTCATTTTGTATCTATCTATCTATCTATCTATCTATCTATCTATCTATCTATCTATCTATCTATCTATCTATGTATCTCTCTCTCTCTCTCTCTCACACACACACACACACACAAAACCAAATTCAGGGTAAAGTTGACTTTAATGTGTTATAGTACCAGACAGTATACCCGAAAGCAGTTGTATAATATATAACTGAATGGTGCTTGAATGTTTACAGGCATTGCTCAAATTTATTTCATAAATCATTTATTCTATGTGTAGAAAAAAAATTGGCTTTTGTGTATTAAATTGCATCTTAAGGTAAATAATTTCAAAACAATCGTCTTTTTCTCCAGTACACAAGCACTATATAAATTCTCTGTATATTTGCCATTCATAATTGTTTACCAACGCTTCACCTCTCAAAATATAAATTTTTAAAAGCACACATTTAGATATTAACTGAATCTAGAGTGTATATTGATTTTTTTATAATATTTATAATATATGTCTTCTTAATTGCCTTCTAACAAAATATGTGATGCCAGGTACGAGGGAGTCTCACAGCGTAAGATATACTGCTGCTCTCCATAAATTTACTAGTTGGTGCAGAGGTTATCAATAAATTTTCTGTCTGAATACAATTGATCTGGCCAGTGCCATTTCATGAATAATGCTTAGACACTATTGTGTTACGTTTCTCAAATCCAATGGGGTTGAAGGAATACTCTTGGCTAGGTGCCTCTATTGGATAAAATATCATAATCTCCATAGGGGTACTTTTTAGTGTATTGTGTTGCTATAAATGAATACATAAGGTTGCATAATTTATACAGAAATAAGTCTTATTAGGTCACAATTCTGTGGCTGGAAAGTTCATGACTGGGCATTTGGTGAGGGCCTGAGGCTGCTTCCACTCATGTCAGAAGACAAAGGGGAGCCAGCTGCGCAGAGACCACAGGAGAAGAGAAGAAGCAAGGTAGGAGAAGATGTCAGGTTCCTTTTAACAACCAGCTCTCTTGAGAAGTAATAGAGTGAGAACTCAGTCACCTCCAAGGGAACACATTAGTCTATTCATGGGGGATTCCCTCTCCCCAGTGACCCAAGCATCTCCCATTAGGCCTCACCTTCAACACTGGGGATTAAATATCAACATGAAGTTTGCAAAGGAAAAACGTCAAAACCGTAATAGATATGTAGTATGAAATTCAGTCATCCTGCACACCTTCTGGAAATTCCTGGCCAATGACACACAGCTCTACATCTTGTGGGGACAGCATGCATTTAAATGAACTATGTAGAGAAGGAGGTGTGACATTCTAAATGATGCAGCCAGGACAGAACAGAGAGTTCAAGGCGTAAGAAGAATTATGATGGATGACTCAAAGAATAAATAAATGGTTTCAAAGTGAAGTATTCATACCACAAAGGAAAAGAAGGGACACAGAGTGAAGATCTATTACAGTTTCTTAGTAATGGGATCTTTTTGTTGGGATGGTGGGAAAAAAAAGAATTTTTTTTTTAATATTTTTAGTTATTAGGTAAAGGTGGGATGTTTCTCTGTCGAAATGGGTGGGTAAAGGAGGGAGAAAGTGGATAGAATGACAAACTGATAAATTATTGAAATTTTCTTTGACGTAATGCTAAAATGTAATGACAGTAAAGTGAACAGAGAGAAAAACTACCTATGAAAAATATATAAAGGAAAAAAGTAAGTTAGAAGGTTCATATTAGGAACGAATAAATACAAACTCGGAGATGGTTAGAGATGGAATTTAGAGTTGTCATGAACAAATACATATATAAAATTGTACAGTATTGTATTCAAGTGAGGGGCTACTAGATACATAATCTTAAAGCTAAAATTTAGAAACTGGAGACTTGTTCAATATTCATTGACCATATGTAATTGCTACATTATAACCTTTACTGTTTTTATAGGGTCTGAGACGTCTGGCCTGAGGGTAGGAGAAAAAAATAAATCCGTCAAAACGTGTCCTTAGTGGTACTTTCATGGATATTGGTTTAAAGTATGCATCCGGATGTGATCTCTGCATCATAACAAATCAACCCAACTTTTGGAATTTGGAGTATGATATGTAGTTATTTCTGAGGTTCTTTCTCTCTTATCAATATTATACTGCGTGGACAAAGTAAGCTCAAATATTAGGAGTGATGGTTCAATTTTATTAACTTCCAGTTAAGTACAACAATCCAGATGAGTTCTGGCTGAGGGCAAAGGAAGCATGGAATAGAGAAAAGAGAAGAGCAAGAGAGAAATACATGTATAGCCTTGTGAAGAGTTACAGAGCATGAAGCAATCACAAAATTATGTGTCTATTTTCTTCATTCTTCATCACATGGTATAATACATGGACTGGCTTTAGTCACTTATTAGGAAAAACATGGCTGAAAATTTTAGTGTTTTCAACATAGATGGAATATTTTTTGTCAGTTGCCTAATTACATGCAAGTATGTTTGTATGTGTGTGTATCTGTCTTTGTGAATTAATGGTAGACGTGTTTTAAATTATCAACCAAATATGTGATACACATGAAGTCTTCACTGTTTATTCACACATTAACTAAATCAATGAGTCATTAAAGGAAAAACGTAGTTTTCATACTTATGTATTTCATACTTTGTGTCCCTCAAAGTATCTAGCACAGCACCATTAATAAACTTGATGAAACTGTGAGAAATGAATAAATGCATATTGTCTCCCTGTGAATGAAACGATATGCCTTGAAGATAACTGTCTAGCATTCAAAGTGAAGTCTTTTAAAATATAAAATACAGTGCTTTTTTGTGAGGTGGCCTTTTAGCTATATGACTTTAACTTAAACATGACTGCTATCACAAGAATGGCAAGAGATTCATCTTTGTGTGCTTGGTTGGCTGGGACCAGCTCACCAAATGTCTTTGTTTAAACTGCTTCAGTGATTGACACACACAAAAAAGTGTATAGATCAATTAGCAATGCCTGCCATGTACTCCATAGATCCATTAGCAATGCCTGCCATGTACTCCAGACGTGGGAGAGGTGGCATGCTTATTTGTTGACTCTGATCTAATTCATTTATAAAGTACTTGCCTTCATAATATTTCACATTATAAAACGGGCTTCTTATGATTAAAAAGGAGGTTACTGAGGAGAGAAACAATATAACAATTGAGCTAGAGGCAAGACTTGGAAAAAGGGAGATACAATTAGCCTTTGGGGACAGGTGGAAATGTTAGAACATATGAACAAAGGTAAATGCAAAAAAATGAGTATGACTATAACATATTACACATTGGGCATTAATATCAAATATGAGCAGGGCCCATCTATAAATAAATAGTTGTTGAGAGTACTTCTAAATATCTTTATCGCCTGGCTCTGTGCCCCAAAACTCTCATTACCCCAGTTTATCTCCTCTTCTATTACTATTTTTCTCTCTTTTCATCTACAGCTCTTCAAAAAAAGGTAATTGGTGATTGCTGCTTCCCTTCTTCTTTCTCTGTTCTTACTAAACCATTGCTCTTTTAATAAATTTGAAACAAAATACTCTGTTCTTCTCAACTATATTTAGTGAGCTACAAATATTTGATAAGATTCTACTAAGTGTGGAACATTAAGACTCATCCTCACTGAGTTCACTTCCCAATTGGGTTTTTAGAAATGCAGAGATTTAGCTACACAATGTTCAAGTAAAAGACTGTCAACACACATTTTTGAAGCTATAATTGGTACTTCAAGCATTTGCAAAAGCTTTAGTGTTAATCAGTGATTAAAAACTGACCTTGATAAATTACTTAACCATTCTTACTAATTACACAATACATATCCATTGATGAATTTATGGGCTTTGCCCATCTCCAAAACCAAATAGAACCTCCTTCAAGAAAAGATTACTGCAGTTCCTTCCAGTACTTTAATTCATTCTCGTCTATTGTCTACGTTAGGCACTATCTCAAGAGACATTTTCAAAAATGCAAAGTACTCATTTGCCACTTACAGAGAATCTATGTATGTGACATTGACACAAGGTAGGTGTCCTAAAATTTTTGTAACAGATACAAAAAATTTTGTCTTCTCTTCAGAATAACTCCAAAGGAGACAGACTACACACTTGATGCATTTAAATATAGAAAATTAAAGAAAATGATTCACAGAATTCATAAATTCAATAAATTATCAAAACATGAGATCTGCAGATGCAAAAGGCAAGCTTTTATTTTCAGAGAAACAATCTATAGATTGGGGACACTCAGCCTCAGGTGCAACCAAAGTGCACTGCAGAGAACAAACGGAGGGTTTGATTTTTTCAATAGAGAAAGCTCCTGCTCTAGTTCCCCATCAGGTTCGTTTTCAGAAATGGTGGATTCAAACTTGTTGTAGCTGAGTCCTGATTGATCATGGCAGCAGAGTCCTGATTGGGTAATTTTCAAGTCTGAAACCACAAACCCTTTTTGATTAAAGATTTCCAGGTGATTGATTGGGAATTTTTCTCCGTTGGTCACCGGGGCTACTCCTGCTCAGGATTGTACGAGCAGAATATTTGTCAAGGGCTGTATTTTCTTCCAAGAACACAGTGTGTGATCCCTTTCTCACCTCGCTGTGCCTGCCTGGTTCTGTTTTAAAATTTGAAGTGTCTCTGTTAGCCATAGAGCATCCATTTTGCCTAGATATTTTGGGTCTTTTTACAAATATATTGTCATTTTAAAAAATGATATGTTTTTATTACTGTTCTCATTTTCAAGTAATCCGAAAGGTTTCTTTGAGAGTGATTTAATGAGATCAAGTGGCTGAGTAGTGGAAATAGCAATACACTTATTGTTCTATGATTTACAAATCACTATCACCTAAAAACCTGTACAGGAAGTAATATTTTTGCACCTGTTAGGAGCCACAATAGAGATTTATTAAATTTGCATGATGTATCCAAAGTAACACAATCACCAAGTCAAGAAATAAACAGTAAAATAAGCATGTCTCCATTTATTGTCATGCACTCTTGCTATTACACTGTGGTGCCTTTTATTCTTTTAAAGAATAAAAATATCAAAAATTATTTTGCAATAATTGCCCTAATGCAAATCTTGCCAGTTGATAACATCATATGAGTTGCCAGTATAAAGAATATTTTACATTGACTGAAATTGAATTAGGAACATTTCAAAGAGTAAATAGTTCTCTTCAAATCTGAATCAAATGTCAAAAGTTCATGACTTTCTTTAAATTGTTTTTCAAATGAAGAACCTTACAATTTTTGAGTTTGTGAGCATTTTGTAACATTTACTTAAATCTTATAGTTTATGCTTGTTTCAACCACAAAAAACAAATCAAAACAAACAACAAAAAAGAGTAGTAAGTATTTCACCATGGAGGAAATCATCGATAAAGCCTGGTGTGTGTGAAGGTATAGTTTCACAGATTCAAATGTCATTGGAAAAAAAAAACTTCAAAAGAGAAAATTCATTGAATTACATCAGGGAAAGACATTCAGATATTAGTCTTAATAACACAATTGGATTTTATTTTATCATAAAATGTGGATTTTAATGTCATTCATTTTTTAAAGACATCTACTATTTGTCTAAGAACTTTATAGAATTAAATAATACTAGCATGACAAGTTAAGAATAAACTAAAATGTAAATAGATAAGCATACTAGCATTGAAATAAATAATCTTTTGTACAATGGTCTTTCAATTTTTTGTAATGCTATATTTCAATCAGGAGAAAGATTTTGAGACCATGGTCCCATAACGATGATTATTCATTAAATAACTTTTTCATGTATTATTTAAATTGCAGTACTTGGGACACTATAAAACACACAGGTAGAAATTGGTAAGGTTTACTCAATATCCTCAGTTTGCACATATTCTTCCTTGGAGACTACTGCTCATGTGTGGCATACACAACAATATTAGATGATGAAAAGACATCTTATCATAGGGTATTTTGTAGCCTTAGGTTTGTAAATCATTCAACGGGACCTAGAACGTTTTATTGCTGTTTTCAAGACACTAAAAACTATTTAAATGGGGTAAAAGAGGCTTTTCCGCATATAGGTCTTTCTATGAAAAATTTCATTCCCAAATAAATGAGTAGATGTTTTTCTAAATGTATTTTTTAGCTTCTGAGCTTATTTTAGCTATAACTAGAGATTACTCCTGCAGGTAAACATAAGAAGCAGTGATATTCTGAGGCGCAGTGCCATGGAATTCTGTCAACTCATCAAAGAATATTTGGGATAATCTTTAATGGGAAAAGTTAAAATATTTGATCATTCTCATTTTATACATGGAACAACCAAAGTCTGAGTAAGTTAACATCATTGGCCAAAAGTTGGTTTTATATAAAGATACATGAACACCTCAAAAATGGTGAAAGAAAAATTATCAAGTGTCTCGGCCCCTCAGATTGGTGGATGTTCTCTTCCTCCTTACCATAACAGAAAACCTGTCAAAATTTAAACATTATTGATGACTAAAGGCAAAAAACTCTTGATATATTGACCTCAGCCTAGGATCAATTGTAAGAATTGTATCAACTTAACTCTTACTATGGCATCCTGTGCTTAGAAGAAATATGAACTTCTCAGTAACCTTTTCTGTATTCATTTCAGAGACCCCTTTGTATTTCTGTTTCTTGCTTAGTTATTATATTTCAACAGGGAGCATGACTACATAAAATGAAAGTCAAAGTAAGGTTTGCTTTTCTAGCAAGTACACGTACTAGAAGATTGACTTAGGCTCATTTTGCTACTGCTGATGTTGCCTTTTCTAATTCACTTTCCACAGTTCTGATGTCTGGAAAATACGTGATTTACTTAGTATATGTATGAGATGGAGGTAGAAACAGGAAGACACAGATAATGACATTGCCTGCCACCAACAGTTCATGAAAATATCCTTTCAGTGGACAGTGATCCACATCAGCATCAGAGGCACATATAGAAATATATTTCAACATTGTCTTTGAAGCAAATATAGGGAATAAAAATTTCATGTTTTTAGAGAAAGGGAGAATATAAACAAAAATTCCACGAAGTATTAGTATTGTCAACAAGATGAATAATCCACTTGTCAATTAAAGGGACTTTGCATGGAAGATGCAAATATTTTAATCTTGAATTACTGTTTATTTTGTTCCTTTAGACCCACAGAGATTGGTTTGTGTATCTTCTTTCAAAATAGAGACCCTAGTCTCCTTTGTGGTAAAATCTTTGAAATATGTATATACATGTATATATGTATGTATTTGTGTTTATATGTATATATAAAATATATGTATGTATTTGGATATGTATGTATACATATACATATATACAACCTTTGAAATAAATATCTTTGAAATAGAAATATATACGTTTGTATATGTATATATATGTATATAGACATGTATACAAATACACACACATATATACATTTTATATATATAATAACAAGAATATTTAGACTCTCATATAAAGGTTTCATAGAAGTCATGAAGTCAAATGTACTTCAATTTAAAAATGAACTGGCTTTATTATAGATATTTGACAAACAGCCTATGTTGAATGTTTATTTTATGAAAGTTTCATGTGATATTATTTTACTGGAGGTATATTTAATTTAGAAAAATGTTAATGTGTATAGATGTTCCCGATCTATCACTATAGCTATATTGATCAGAAATAATCTAATTTCTGGATTATTAAATTTAATTACATACTATAAAATGAAGGTTATCAACAGGTAGTTGTCACCCAACTAGATGTATTTGCAGTTCCTGCTAACTTCACATCTGGCATGAACTATTCTAAAAAATAAAATGACCCATTAGGTAGCAGCATGTCTTCTGAATACTCCAAGATCAAACTCGTCTCAGTGATAATATTTCATTTGCTTTTGAGTACAGGTTAGGAAAATGTTTCCACATTAAACATTGTTAGTTTTAGCTTAAAAGTACAGAAACATTTCCAGGTAATAAAACATGTTTACCAAGCTGCACTGCCTCAAGGCTACACCACCTACACCATACAGAGTTGATCAAATGAAATCATCATTCTTTACAACAGGCCTGTCAAAAAATGTTCACTGGAATAGTACTGTCAGGTTACCTGAAATAAAGCAGGCTGGAGTCCTTGCACACAGCATTCTAGATTTCTACTCTGTGGTCACCCTATGTCATCCTCCAAATTTCTGCCCCTGTGGAACTCACAAAAGCTAGGATCAAAGCAGATCCTGTCAGCTGATCAGTGATATCTCAGCCTCATTCATTTGGTAAAATGGAATGTAGGCTACATTTTTACACAAGAGTAACAAGCATTTAAGAATAAGCCTTTGCAATGGAAGAAATATTGCAATGCCGCTTTGATGACTTAACTAAAGGACTCTATGTTGCATTTTTATCTTAAACTTGAACACACTCTTTCAATCTAAGGCAGGTATTCACACAATGATAAATACAATTTTAATTACATGGAATAATTGTTTTAAAAATCCAGGCATTCAATTTCCAAATATCTTTTTACAGTTACTATTGTGAAACTTGTTTTTCTTCTATAGCTTATATGGAAGGAATTAGAATTATATAATTCTGGGTTTATAGCTTGCTTTTCACTCCTTTCTTTACTTTACATTTTCCTTAATTCATTTTTTTGTCCTTTCTGCTTTCTTGCAAGTTATACTTCTAATTTGCTCATGAAAATTTTCCCATTGAATTAATAATATATCTATTAAAAATAAACAATCTCATATAAATCAGATAGTCAAGAGTTTTAGATGTGTGCTGCTGACACAGTCCTATATCCTTTCTTTGCTGGGTTACATTTTAGTTGGAAAGATATGTTGGCCAAGAAAGTCATTTGAAACGCAGTATTGTATCTTAAATTTTTATTTTATCTAAAATTCTATTAAAATAAAAGGTACTTAAATAAGACAAGTGAAAAATGAATTATTTTCCTTCTAGGTAAGAATAGATAAGCATATGTTTTAACTGTTAGCTATTTAAAATATATATGCCTAATCAGAAGCAGGTTCCACACAGAGTTCTCCACCTACCAAGCAGTCTATTTTGTAGGGTGGTCAGTGTATATGGGAAATCATAAGTCATAAATATGAAAATACCACTTATTCTCAGTGTATGAAGTGTTCAAGCTGAAACTGTTCTAAAATGCCATATTTCCACAATGTTGTTGATTCAATAGCATTCAAAAGCCTAGTAGTTTTTTAAATGCAGGAAGAGGATCTTAATACCCATCTTGAATGCAAAAGCCTATAAACTATGAAATTAAATGATTCAATAAAGGAATTATTGAAGAAATCTACTAAGACAACATATTGAGGATTCATGCATTTTTAAGAATATAAAAATATGGAACGACAGGGATATTGTTATATAAAACAGTTTATATAACAATTTATAATCCAATTGTTATTATTATGTGAGTTTTGCTAACTCTGGAGATGCTCTACTCTTCACCAAGCACTTAGATATGTTATGAAGTGTGATTGCTGTTAACAGCTGACATCTTTCCCTGGTCCCACACGTAACCGTGTTAAAGTTTCCTAAGTCTTACATTTAGGGGAACACTGCAAGAGAAAATTTGCATTATGTTTATCTCATCTTAGATATTTGATTTTCTTATAGTGCATCAAATAAAATTTGACCTAGGAAAATATATACCAATATATACAGTAGGTATCATGTACTTTTGGAAAACCATAAAAAAAATTGTCAAGAGTTCTCATTCACTTTATGGGGGGCAAGCGTGAGGTTCTAATTTCTCATTTGTTTTCAACTCATTTTTAATTGTCAGTTACTAGGTCCTGTATGGATATCTCAGTGTTTCCCAGTTTGATGCAATGTGCAGCTTTTCCTTTCTGAACTCATATGTGGAAGCTAATGTAGACTTGCCTAGGCAAATATTTGGTGCTTTGAGCCACTCTTTAAATAAATACAGGCATACATTGAAGACGTTGTGGATTTGATTCCAGATCACTGCAATAAAGTAAGTATTGCAATAAAGCACATCGCACTAATTTTTCAGTTTCTCAGTGCATATAAAAGTTATGTTTATACTATACTGTAGTCTACTAAGTGCACTTAGTAGCCTTATGTCAAAAATAAAACGTACATATCTTAATTTTAAAAATAATGTATTGCTAAGAAATGTTAACAATCATCTAAGCCTCTAGTGAGTCATAATCTGTTTGCTGGTGAAGGGTCTTTCCTCAATGCTGATGGCTGCTGACTGATCAGTGTGGTAGTTGCTGAAGGTTGAGGTGGCTTTGACGGTTTCTTAAAATAACACAACGATGAACATGGCCATGTCAATTGACTCTCGCGTTCATGAAAGTTTTTTTTTATGTAGCAATGCAATGCTGTTTGATGGCATTTTACACACTGAAGAGCTTCTTTCGAAACTGAGATCAGTCCTCTCAAAATCTGTCACTGTCTTATCAACTAAGTTTATGTAATATTTTAATCCTTTGTTGTCATTTCAATAATGTTCAAAATATCTTTACCAGGAATAAATTCCATCTCGATAAACCACTTTCTTTTATTCATCCATCAGAAACAACTCCTCATCCATTCAAGTTTTAGCACAAGATTGCAGCAACTCAGTCTCATCATTAGGTTCCACTTTTAATTCTAGTTCTCCCACTATTTCTAACATATCCATAGTTCCTTCACTGAACTCTTAAATTCCACAAAATCATCCATGAGGGTTGAATCAAATCAACTTCTTCTCCTGTTAATGTTGATATTTTAACCTCCTCCCATGAATTGTGTATATTCTTTTTTTTTTTTTTTTTTTTTTGGTGGAGTCTCACTCCGTCGCCTAGGCTGGAGTGTAGTGGCACAATCTTGGCTCACTGCAACCTCTGCTTCCTGGGTTCAAGCGATTCTCTTGCCTCAGCCTCCCGAGTAGCTGGGACTACAGGTGCCCACCACCACACTCAGCTAATTTTTGTATTTTTAATAGAGAGGAGGTTTCACCATGTTGACCAGGCTGGTCTCGAACTCCCGACCTCAGGTGATCCACCCACCTCAACCTCCCAAAGTACTGGGATTACAGGCGTGAACCACTGCACCCAGCTGAATTGTGTATATTCTTAATGGCGTATAGAATAATGAGTACTTTCCAGAAGGTTTTCAATTTGCTTTATTCAGATCCACCAGTTGAATCGCTATCTATGACAGCTGTAGCCTTATAAAACGTATTGCTTAAGTAAGACTTTAAAGTTGAATTTACTCCTTGATCCATGGGCTGCAGAATGGATGTTGTGTAAGTAGGCGTGAAAACATTAATCTTGTACATTTCCATTGGTGCTCTTATGATGACCAGGTACATTTTCAATAAGCAGTAATATTTTGAAAATGATCTTTTTTTAACTAAGCAGGAGGTCTCAACGGTGTGCTTAAAATATTTAGTAAACCATGCTGTAAACAGAGGAGGTATAATCCAGGCTTTGTTCTATTTATGGAGCACAGGCAGAGTAGATTTAGTATAATTCTTAAGGGCCCTAGCATTTTTGAAATGGTAAATGCACCTTACCTTCAATTTAATGTCATCAACTGCATTAGTCCCTGACAAGAAAGCCAGCCTGTCTTTCAAAGCTTTGAAGCCAGATACTGTCTTCTCCTCTGTATCTGTGAAAGTCCTGGATGACATCTTCTTCCAACAGAAGGCTGTTTCTTCTTCATTAAAAATTTGTTGTTTCGGATAGCTACGTTCATCATTGAAATTAGATAGATTTGCTAAATAACTACTTGCTGTAGCTTCTACATCAACGCTTGCTGCTTCACCTTGTACATTTATGTTATGGAGATGGCGTCTTTCCTTAAACCTCATGAATCTTTGCTAGCTGCCAGCTGTTCTGCAGCTTTCTCACCAATCTCAGCCTCCAAAGAAATGAAGAGAGTTAAGGCCTTGCTCCAGATTTGGCTTTGGATTAAGGTAATGTTGTGACTGATTTGATCTTCTATCCAGACCAATAAAACTTTCTCCATAAGAGCAAAAACCTGTTTTATATTCATATCATTCGTGTGTTTACTGAGAAACACTTTTAATTTCCTTCAGTAACTTTTCCTTTGCTTTCACAACTTGGCTAACCGATTGGCACAGGAGGCCTAGCTTTCAGCCTGTACTGGCTTTAGACATGCCCTTCTCACTAACCTTAATCATCTCTAGGTTTTTATTTAAAATTAGAGACGTGTAACTCTTCCTTTCACTGGAAGACTAGGGGTCATTTTAGGGTTATTAATTGGCTTTATTTCAATATTGTTGAAAAATGCAATGTCTGCAAAGCACAATAAAGTGAAGCATAATAAAACAAATCATGCCTGTAGAACCTTCTCTAAAGCCTCTCAAAATCAATTGTAAGGAATCACAGTTTAAAAATATATTTCCTGCTAATCTCTTGCTATTACTCCTAATGACAAATGCAAATCACGAATTCTTAATTTCCAGACAAAATAGGTAAGTAATGGGATTTTTTGGTTCAGGCTAGCTCATTGTTCGTCTTCCTCCCCTTTCAGGCTCTATGATCTAATCATTCTCAATTTGATTGAGAGGTGTGTTTTCTACTTATTGCTCAAATAAAATTCTCATCATTGTAAATGAAATTCCTTCAAGTTTTAATTAGGTAAAAGATTCAAATTATAGTTACATTATGAGGTAGGGCAGTTTCATTATTTACTTCCCCCAACCCCCCAGGATAGGAGAAAATATATACAAAAAAGTTAGAACACTAAAACTTGTGAAGCCTCTTATTCATAAATTTGCAAAGACTAGATCTATTATTACGAATGTATAGTTTCGTGAGCTTATTTATGTAGTGTCAGAGAGGATAATGTTGTGATGATATTGTAAATATTAACTCACCTGGTAGAATATGTTTTTGTTCAAAACAAAAAATCTTATTAGAAAATAGATTATATGGCCTTTTAATAGACCTTCTGCTTTCGAACATACTTTCCGTTTAGTTGTGGCATCACCAGAGTTCTTATTAAATGCAAAATAAAATCACTAAAGCTATACTTTGGTGATAAAGTTTAAACTTAATTTTAAGTAGTCTATATGTGTTTATTATTGAATAATTCTACGCATCTGCCAATCTGTCATGTGGTCCATGCCATACATTTATGATCACGTGATAAAGATCAAAGAGCATACCAAAAGGACAGTTGTAGTTGGCATAGTACTGATTATAGGAATTTATATTAGTATCGAAAATTGGTAAGTTCAAGATGGGTAAAGAGACTGGAGAAACCTTCATAGATGAATTAAACCCTGCTGTCATAAAAATAGAAACACTTGCTAAATATTTATTAACATAAAATGAGGCACACTTTTGTTAAATCTCTTACCTCGATCATTGCAATAAGTTTAAAATGATCTCCCTGACTATTTTTACCTCCTATTCATCCTCTGCGCTACTGATATTAGAGATCAAAATTGACCAGGCCATTTCCAGTTTTAAGTACTCTTGTTTTCTGTCTCCGGAATATAAAATAGAATCCAATGTCTTCAGTGAAAATTATAAAGAACATTTACGTCTTAGCCCTGGCTCAATTTTTAGTTCTATTTACCTGCAATTCCCGACTATCAAGACTATCTCACATAGCAGCAGCTCAGATGGCATCTCCATGAAAAATCTTGGTTGGTTCCACAAGCTTGAATATGCTACTCTCTTCAGTATTTCTAAACTTTTGAAATATTATATAATATTTCAATATTATATAACTTAATCTATTATATTCTAACATATGCACATAAGTATATGTCTTCTTGATTTCATTGTCTTCTTGATTTCAAGGACCAGCAGTGGTACAATGAGGCTGAGAAAATATTTGCCTTTCTATTACTGCAGGATTAGTTCTCATTTGCTAACATCTCAATATCTTCTGGTAATGGCCCTGTGGGTGGGAAGAAGAGGCTCTCTAAACCTGGGTCTTGCTGAGGCTGAGAGAAATGAAGACAGATACACAAGAAAAAGGAAAGTACTATACCTTCATATTGCTTACTTTCAATTTTACTTATCCTCATATCCAATATGTAGATTTTGGAAAGCTGTGAGAAGTAATCTATTTTTAAAGCTCATAAAATAGATACTTTATTCACAAATTTGCTGTCTTAAAATATCAGTTGAGTATAACACTCTGTTACTATTTTATTTTACAGACTTTCAAATAGCCCTCAAATCTTCAAAGCAAAGTTAATGATTAATATAAATTTGGAACATAAGATTTTAAAGATAAAATATTTGTTAAAAAATAACTCCTTGTATGAAATTTCCCAATAAAGAATTGAAAGTATAAAGCCTGACCTTAAAACTTGGGAAGGTCTATTTTCTATTATCAAGGTCTATTTAACTAATTCTTCTTCCAGAAATAAAACAAGGAACAGCCAATTAAAAATCAGTTCACCATGTCTGAAGTTGCCAGATCCAGAACAAGCAAGAGCAGACATAATGTGATTATGAGGACTCAGAGCATTCAGGACATATAACTGAATCCTACATAAATTGCCAGCCAAAGGGAGATGTTGCTGGATGCCCTGCTAACAGGGATTTAGAACGAGCAAGCTTTTCGATCTATGTTTCCATGGTGAGGTAGATATCATGTTCAAAAATTAGGCCTTTATAGTCACAAATTCTGCCAAAACTTTAGCTCATTACCTCTAAACAAGTGTTCAATAATTGCAACATTAATATTGTTGAGCATTTAGTGTATTAAAGCATTTGCCACTGTTATGAAGATTTTCCTGAAAAAAGACCTACTTGAAATCATCTCTATTTTATTGTAGATAAAAGTGAGAAATGAAAAGAAATGCTTTTTATAACACGATGCAGTGTATTAGTGTAAGAAAGTACCTGAACGACTAAATTAATACTATTTGTGGTGGCATTCAATAATAAACCTCACAAAATCAAGACAAGAGAATTGACAGAGTTTTTCCTTGACTTATGAATGTCTATACATAGACTTTTACGTGTGTAGGTAGGAGATCACATTTAGAGTGCACACACACACATATACACATTTATTACATATCTACTCAGAAATACTTTATTGTTGAAAAATATTCTATTAAATCAGGAAAAGGAGCATTATTATTTACACATGGATAACAGAGCTCGCATACATTTCCGTATCTATACAGCAGGTATAAAGTGGAGCATATGTTTTTAAGAATTCAACTTCTCCACAACAGAGACAGGAGCAAAACAGGACCATGGACCCAGCAGCCCCACATACAATGCCAACAGGACAGAAAACTTTCCTTATACCAGACATCATCATCTCTTTATGGACTTGAATGTTGAACTGGTTGAATAATTGTCCAAAACGATATTTTTGAATAATGAAAGTGAATAAGTATTAGCTGGCAATTTTTTCAGGCATGCAAATAGTGGCTAAAATTTATTAATATACTATTAAAATAGAACATTATTATCCTGTTGATATTTAATTCTTTTCATCACCTGTATCCCTGTGCCTTTATATATATGTATATATATATATTCATTTTAATAGGCAATGCTACCTTTAAACATAAAAAAATGCCAGCCACTTTTTTTATCCCAAAGATGAATTTGCCACGTCAGTGTACTGCTTCAGCTTTGTCTCATATTTCCTGTGCTAAATAGATAGAAAGATTGTATCTGTCTCTGTTTTTTAGAAGAAAAAAAACATTTTTTCCTCCATGATTGAGTCCAATGAGAAACATGCCCCTTGGTTTTGCAGATATCACTAAACACTGTGGCACTCCCTGCAAATCAGTCTTACTTATCTTCCTTGAGGTAGCCACCTGGCATTGTGCTGTTAAGTCACTTAAACTTGCTGTGAAACAGGATACAATTTCACTCACAATATTTCCAAACCATGTAATAATACGTTAATAATAGGGCTGTTCTGTGTCACCATTCATGATTTCTTAACTTTCAGGTTGGTATTAGCAAAAGGTACAATTACCTCTGGAAAAGTATCATCTTGATTTATTGCTACATCATCTTCAAAATGACAGTATTGTGATTTGGAAGAATATCCTAACTAGCAGGGAAGAAAGTGGACCATCATAATCCATGACACTGAACAATTCTCATTTTTATTTTCAGAGTCATAATTGTTTGTTGCTTTGCTTTTGAATTTTTGTTTATGAATCCCTTGCTAGATGAATGGTTTGCAAATATTTTCTCCTTGTCTGTGGTTCATCTCTTCACTTTGTTGATTATTTTCTTTGCTGTATGGAAGGTTTTAGATTAATATTGTCCCATCTATTTTTTCTTTTGTTGCCTGTCTCCTTGTCTGTGGTTCATCTCTTCACTTTGTTGATTATTTTCTTTGCTGTACAGAAGGTTTTAGATTAATATTATCCCATCTATTTTTTCTTGTATTGCCTGTGGTTCTGAGGTCTTATCAAAAAACAAAAACGAAAACAAACAAATAAAAAAAAACACTTTGAGTAGACCAATGTCTTATAGCATTTTCCAGTGTTTTTATTTTCTAGTAGTTTCATAATCTTGGGTCCTACATTTAAGTCTTTATTCCATTTTGAGTTGATTTTTGTGTATGATGAAAAGTAGGGAGATCTGATTTCATTCTTCTGCATATAGATATCCAGTGTTACCGGTACCATTTATTAAAGAGACTGCTTGTTCTCCAATGTATGTTCCTGGTGACTTGTTGAAAATAAGTTGACTGGAAGTACATAGATCTTTTTTGGGGTTCTTCATCCTGTTTTATTAGTCTATTATCTGTTTTCAAGCCAGTACCATGCTGTTTTAGTTACTATAGCTTTGTAGTATAATTTGAAATCAGATAGTGTGATGCCCCTGACTTTGCTAGTTTTGCTCAGGATTGCTTAGCTATTAGGGTGTTTTCTGATTTTAGATAAATTTTAGGATTTTTTTTCTACTTCTGTGAAGAGTTTCATTGGTATTTTAATAGTTATTGAATTGAATCTGTGGAGAGCTTTGGGTAGTATCAATGTTTAAACAATATTAATTTTTCCAATCCATGAGAATGCAATGTCTTTTCTTTTTTTGTCCTCTTAGTTTTTTTCGTCAGTGTTTTACAATTTTTTTATATACAGATCATTTATTTCTTTGGTTAAATTTATTTCTATGTATTTTTTGTAGCTATTATAAATTAAGCTGATTTTTTCATTTCTTCTTCAGATTGATTAGTTATTGTATAAAAGTGCTACTGAATTTCATATGTTAATTTTGTACTCTGCAACGTTATGAAGCTCATTTATTATAAGTTTCTGGTGGAGTCTTTAGTTTTTTTTTAAATATAAGATGAAGTTATCTATAAAGGTAATTTGAATTGTTCCCTTTGAATTTGGATGTTCTTAAATGTTTTCTATTGCCTAATTTCTCTGGCCATAAATTTCAACACTATGTTGAAAGAAAGCTGTGAAATTGGACATGTATGTCTCACTCCAGATCTTAGTGGAAAAGCTTTCAGTATTTTCCATTCAGTAGAGTATTAGCTGTGAGCTTGTCATATATAGTCTTTATCATGTTGAGGTACACCATTTCTACACTAAGTTTGTTGAAGGTTTTTATCTTAACGACATGTTGATTTTTTATCAAATGCTATTTTAGCATCTATTGAAGTAATTATATGGTTTTTGTTTTTAACTCTGTGAATGTGACATATTAAGTTCATTGTTTTGCATATGTTGAAGCATTTTTGCATCCCTTAGATGGATCCCACTTGATCACAGTGAATGATCTTTTGAATGCATTGTTGAATTTGGTTTGCTAGTGTTTTATTGAGTACTTTCACAACTATGTTTATTTTGTTGAGTTCTTTCACAACTGTGTTTGTTTATTGTTGTTGTGCCTTTATCTTGATTTGGTATCAGGGTAATGATTGATTCACAGAATGAGTTTGGAAGTATTTCTTCCTCTTCGATTTTTTGAAATAGTTTGAATATAACTGACATTAGATCTTCTTTAAATGTTTGTTAGAATTCATTAGTGAATCAGTCACATCTAAAACTTTTCTTTGATAGAAGAATTTTTTCTTAGTTTTTCAATCCTGTTACTTGTTATTGGTCTTTTTTGGTCTTCTATTTATTTATTGTTCAATCTCTATAGGTTGTTTGTGTTCAGGAATGTATTCATATCTTCTAGGTTTTCAAAATGGTGGGCATATAGTTGCTCATAATAAAATCTAGCAATCTTTTGTATTTGTGTGTTAATTATAATGTGTGCTTTTTCATCTCTGATTTTTTTGAGTCTTGTTTGTCTAGCTAAAGTATGTCAATTTTTGTTTTTTTCTTAAACCATCTTTTTGTTTTATTATCTTTCTTATTATTTATTTAATCTTAATTGTATTTACTTATGCTCTAATATTCATAATTTATTTCCATATTTAATTTTGGGGTTGGTTTGTTCTTGCATTTCTAGTTTCTTGAGGTGCAATGTTAGGCTGTTTTTTTGGAGGCTTTCTTTTTCTTTTTTGATGTAGCATATAATGCTATAATTTTTTTTTAGTACCTCTTTTTCTATATCCCATAGGTTTTACTATGTTGTGTTTTCATTTTCATTTGTTTCAGTAATTTTTTTAAATTTCCTTCTCAATTTATTCATTGACCCATTGGTTGTTCAGAAGCATGCTGTTTAATTTTCATTCATTTCTATAGTTTCCCAAGTTTCTCGTTATTAATTTCTAGTTTTATTCTAATACAGTCAGAAAAAATATTTGATGTACTTTTAATTTATTTAATTTGTTGAGACTTATTTTGTGTCTAACATATGGTCTATCCCAGGGTTCCCCACCCCCAGTTGGTACTGGTACCTGAGACTGGTACTGGTCCGTGACCTGTTAGGAATTGGGTCATACAACAGGAGGTGAGCAATGGGTGAGTGAGCGAATCTTTATCTGTGTTTACAGCTGCTCCCCATTGCTCACATTACTGCCTAAGCTCCATCTCCTGTCAGATCAGAGGCAGTATTAGATTCTCATGGGAGCACAAACCCTATTGTGAAATGCACATGCAAAGAATCTAGCTTGAGTGCTCCTTGTGAGAATCTAATGCCTGATGATCTGTCACTGTCTTCCACCAACCCAAGATGGGACCATCTAGTTGCAGAAAAACAAGCTCAGAGCTCCAGTTGATTCTACAATATGGTGAGTTGTATAATCATTTCATTATATATTAAAATGTAATAATAATAGAAATAAAGTACACAATAAATGTAATGCTCTTGAATCATCCTGAAACCATCTCACCCCCAACCTCTGGGTCTGTGGAAAAATTGTCTTCCACAGAACCAGTCCCTCGTGCCAAAACATTTGGGGACAGCTGCTCTATCCTGGAGTATGTTCCATGTGCTAATGTTAATAAAATATTCTATAAATGTCTGTTAGGTCTATTTGTTCTAGGGTATAGTTTAAGTCCAATGATTGTCAATTTTCTGCCTGCATTAGCCATCCATTGCTGAAAGCACAGTGTTGAAGTCACATACTATTATTGTATTGAAATCTACCTCTTCCTTTATATCAGCTGGCACCTGCTCATGGGAAGAAGGCTGCTTCACGTGTCTTATTGGCTCCGATTGGTATGCATCATCTAGCAGGGCCCTGCACAAGCAGGGTAGTTTCCTGACTTCAATAGGAGAGTTCATAGATAAGACTGGCTCCTATTAGTATATGCCGTGGAGTGGAGGCTGCTGTGCCTGTCACATTTGCTCAGATGGGCATGTGTTTCCCAGCAGGTCTCTGCACAGACAGGATAGTTTCTCAACTATAGCAGGGAGGCTGGATCTGAGACTGGGTCTCCTCAGGATCTGCTGTGGGAAAAAGGCTGGAGAGCCTTGTGTTTACTCAGAGGGCTGTACATCACACAGCACGTTCCTGTAGAGGTAGGAGTGTTCCCTGATTCAGTCAAAGGGCCAGTTTTGAGATGGGGCCTCCTCAGAATTTGCTGTGGGATGGTGGCTGAAGAGCTTGGTCTTTTTGGTTCAGAGCAGGACCTGTCTCCCAAGACGATGCTGCACAAATGAGATTGTTCCCTGACTGCTGAAGCAGGAGGGGCTGGAGGTGAGACAGAGCATTCCCAGGATCAACGCTGGGCTGTGGGTTGGAGGCTGGAGAGTCCATCTCATTGGCTCAGACAGACAGACAGACTGACAGACATCTCCCAACAGGTCTCTGCATGAATGGGATAGTTCCCCAACTGCAATGGTGAAGGATGGAGCTGAGTCTGGCCCCTTCAGGATCTGCCGTGGGGTTGAGACTGAAAAGCCCATCTCATTGGCCTGGACAGGTATGTGTCTCCTGTCAGTTTTTAGTATAGATGAGACAGTTCCCTGACTGTAGCAAGAAGTGTCAGAGCCGAGACTGGTTGCCTTTGGAATCTGTGTGAAATGGAGGTTGACAAACCAACCTGGGATACCTAGACTTTGGGGCTGGGAGACATGTGATAGTCTCCCTCTGGGTCCTTGTACAAACAGCAGCTCTGAGTTGACACCTTAGCTGAGGAAGGCTGGAGTAGAACCACAGGTCAAGTTTCATCCTCGTTGCTGAGGCCAATGTCGGCAGGCAGAGGAGCCTTTCCACCAAGATACTAGCGTGTACAATTACTTTTGGACCCCTTGGCAGATAGTTTTTCTTGCAAACTCAAGACCAAATGAGGCTATAGCCAAGTTGCGTGGGGGACTGGGCAATTTCTCGGCTTGAACTTGGAAGCAAGCTCAGTGGATTGCTTTGGGAGTGCGGACTAAACCCAGGAACAACGACCTGGGTGTTGTCTACTCTCAAAACAATACTCCTAGGTCTTGGGCTCCAGAATAGTTTCAAAAACTCCTATTTGAATCCTGAGGCTCCTATAGGGAGACTTTTAACTGTGGATTGGTATAGAATTTTTGTTGTTGTGGGAGGATATGAGTGGGTTATCTTCCATTCTGCCATCTTGATGATGTCACTCTAGTGTTTAATTTTTATGAAGAATATTTAGTAAATTTTTTAATGGATCATAATTTTAGCATGAGAATTGAGTATTTTTAATGTAAATGTGGATATGTTCTATTTTATAACATTGTGTTTGAAATCAGACTACTTATATTGAAAATAAGTAAATAGCTACTTATGAGAACATTTTTGAACCTATTTGCATATATTGCCTTGATATAAAGAATTGATGTAATTATCCTAATTATTTCTTAGTGGTTTGTCAGGATTATAGTAGAAAATGAATGGTAGGGAAGCCTAATTGGTGTTTTGAATAAAAACCTTGGTGCTGCACATTGCTATGTCCTGCCAGCTTATGTCAAGAGGGGAAAAAATAAAGAACTCTTTATTTACATATATGTTTATTCACTTATCAATTCATTAAAATATTAAGGGATTATTGTGTGAAGATAATATGCTAGCTGTTGATAATTAAACAAAAAAGAAATCAGACTTGAAAAAGTAGTAACATCTTTTTAGGAAAGGGCCACATATATTGAGAGAATAACAAGGATATTCAGGTTGAAATTTTGAGCTAAAAATTTAATTTTTCTGCATAACTATTACTTGACCTAAGACGTAATGAATAAGTAAGAGTTTGCTATTTATAGATTGATGAAATGATAATGGGATGATAACTTCAGATACAGAAAACATCACGTGTAATGTTCTTCTTGGGAAAAAGCATAACACATAGGAAATTGATGTGAGACGAGTAGGACTGAAGTATAAAGCAGGACAGACGATGAAAAATGTGAAGTGGAAGTAAAGACAAACCAGATTGTGCAAAACCTTTTGGCCATCTAAACAATACTTAAACTATATGATAGAATATGGATGCTTGAAACTTTGTGTCCAATCTTTCCAAGAAAGGTAGGCCCACTGTATGACATTCTGCTAGGAGAAAGATCACAGGACCCAACTTCAAGGCTAAACGTGTAATTAAGCTCTTTAACTTTCGTCATTAGTAGATGGTCACCTACAATGACTATGCTAATTACTGAACATGGAAGTGCTATACTGGAATGTATGAAGGGACATCTGAGACCAAAGTAGATGAAGCTGTACAGGGAATCAGATAGTTGATGGGCATAGCTGAGCCACAGATCCAGGGCCATGTAGAGAACCACACATGCTTTTGAGCATTAACGACATGGGAACTATGTTGTTCCATGGTTCAACCAGATTGATGAGTGAGATACATTTGCTAAGCTGAAAGTCAGTAAGTTGGCTTTGAGTGGGATCACTTCTCATTGAATTTCCTGTATGAATTCAAAAACTACAAAAACCATAAGGCCATGAGGATATGATGGCTCTGAAACCAAGGAATCTGTTGGCCTACTAGTGCTTCCAAACCATGACAACTGCCTGTCCTTTCTTAACGTAATGGCCTGGTCATGAGAGCAGTGAGTACAACAGTGGAGCAAAGGGATGGCATGAAATCACATTTTACCTTTTCCAAGTATGATGCTGAGGATCAGTATATTATTTCATTCCAAACTTAATTTTGCACTTGCCAGGCGTAATAAATTAGTGTTTCCCTAATGTCCTCTCTCCTCTACGCAAAAAACAGATATTTTAGAATAAAGAAGAAAGATTTGTAAGTGGGATATATGAGAGTATACTCAAATAAATAGGCTGAAAGATCACAGGACCTTCAAAATAAATATCTTCAAGGTGTAGGAGAAAGTGGAAAAAATGGAGTGTTAATTCATTAAGAAGGCAAGACAGGATGGAGTACAAAGCACATGTGAAAAAATTTGCCTCCAGTATAAAGAAAGACACTTTCTACTTCTTAAAAGACAGAAAGAAAAAAATAAAGACTGGGGCATATGGCTGTAGGTTTCTAGAGTTGCTGGTGGGGAGTTAAAGGAGTTCCCATCTGATAACTTCTATTTTTACAATGAATTCCGTGGCAATATCATCAGGTGAACATGTGTGTTGTGGGAGTTAGAAAGGCCTAAGATGTTTGAGAACAACAACAAAAAAAAATGTATAATGGCAAAGTCTTTAGGGAATATGAGGGAGTAAGTCAGATAGGACTGAAGTCTCCCTAACCACTTTTTCCAGAAATTATTAGCACTGGGTTATCTTTTGTAGGGAGGCTCAAGTTGTGGCACTTGAGAATACAAATTTGTATAATGGGTTTAATCTCCCCAAAATAAAACATATATATCAGATACAGCATAGTAGACTGGGCAAGAAGAGAACATTTTTAACTAGTTTCCACCAGGTACTGGCTGCACAATTTAGACAACTTATATAACCTCTAAGTTTAAAATTTTCAACATAAAACCTTAAAATAATAACAAATCTCATACACCTGATTTATTGAAGGACTTAACATGCGTGAAGCATTTATTACAAAACCTGGTGCATATTTGGTCTTCATTGATGGTACTGATGAGGGTAATAGTAGAGATAGTTATTACTATTTCAGACCCCCTTGATTGAGAGAGACACTAAGAGCAGAATATATTGTAATCTGTTTCCCAGCTCATTTTTTTTTTCAGGCAAATTTCTTTTACACCATCTGCTTACTTTCCTGCTCGCTACATATGCTCCTTCATTTCAACTTTGCCTGTTATACTCCAGCCTGGCTGAACTACTTACATTCAAAAAATGCCATGTCACCTTACACATACACACATTTACAGAGTTTTCTTGCTGCCTGGAAACACAATCAGTTCAACTAGTACCCCCACCAAAACACAGATATATGAACATCTCACTCCTCTTTTGCCAGTGGAGAACTTCTCCTTTAAAATTCAACTCAGACACAGGTTAGGAGCTGAGTTGAATTATGTGAATACAGGTTTGTGGCCATTCCTCTGTCCCTTCCTCTGATGAAATTATATAATATTCTCTGTGTCATATCATATCAATTGATGATGAGCTTCCTGGGAGAGAATGGGCAGCTTCTCTTTTACATTAAGTGTCATACACAGATACTCACACACAAAAGGCTTCATACATAGTCATTCAATTTAAGGACAGCACCTCTGAAAGCAGAGACAACTCCACACATGCTCTAAACCAGGCTTCACAGAGAGAATGGTCTGTACATGATCAATGTGGGAATAAAAGGGCTGGAGTTTTTCCAAGTTATTAAAATCCTACCAACTGCACTATCAACAATAATAGTGGAAGTACAGAGATCCAAAGCGGTGCCAGGTTTGTTAAGAAGAAGGATCAATAGTTATGAAGGAGAATAAAGCACACCACATATGTGAAGTTAGTGAACAGGTGAAGGCAGGAAACAGTAAAGCTTTCAAAGAGAAAAAAAAAGCCGCAGATCCAGAAATTCTTAACATCCAAATAAAACGAATGATGAAACAATCCAAACTTTCCTTCGGAAAGAGAGTGATTAGAGCAGCCGCAGACTCTCCTTCCACGTTAGGAAATATCATAAGATGGGCACATAAAAAGCCAACGTGGCTTTCTGTACTACTTCTCACTTTTGGGTAATTTTGCATGTTTGCAAATTCTATTTTATGACTAGCATTTTATCTATGTTCTTTTTGGGATTTGAGAGTCTTTCTTTAGTGTATTAATTTAACTGTTTTCTGCTAGACTTAAGTAGTAAATGTTTGGGGTGTCGTTAACCTGAAGGTGGTTATTAGATTTTCCTTTACTTAGAAAAGAATGCCGCCTAAAGACCACTCTATAACTTTGCCCTCCCCCCATTTTAACAAATGCATTATCACTTTAATGATTCAATGCAGTGTGTTTCTTTTATGCAAAATATGGATTTGCAGAGAGAAAAAGAGAGAGAGAAATCAAGTAGATAAAAAGTTTTTTCTCATCTACTGTATTTTATAGCAAGAATACAGTAAGGATATGACTGGGCATTCTTTGATGTATGGATAAAGAAGTCCATTTTATTATAAACACTGTTTTAAGTCTTGGTACCTGATAAACAAGTTACTTTTCATTGTGGATACATAGTATAGTCAACCTCACCTTTTAAATTTGTTTAATATGTCTTCTGTATGTAGTTTTTTTGTGTGTTTTTTACGCTTTCAAGAAGACTTGCCAACAATATTCTGTCATCTTTAATAACAAATAGGACATCACTGACTTAAAGTTGTTTGGAAGAACAAGAGTACATTGCAGACACACATTGTTGAACTGATTCCTAGATAAAATTTGTGTTGATCAATGTCAATTCTTCCCGGATGCCAGATGGCATTTTGACTTATCCCTTCTTACATCAGTGGTATTGCAGAAGTGTCTGTCAGTAGGGAAAGACATAGGAAAGATGCTCTTTCAAAGGGAAGGACTGGTATCAGACCTTAGATACAATTAAGAGGAAAAATTAGGAATATTTTAAATAACCATTGTTTAAAAAATTAATTATACACGAGCTAAAGTAAACTAGTTTGCTCTTCCAGAAGAATCACAGAATAACTTATTTCCAACTCCCTTTGAAGCCTGTGATAGTGAAGATATTCAAGGGCCTTTCAAACCATTAAACCTCTTTACATATCATTTAAAATATTCTCATGTGCCAAGAACAATTTTGTCTAATTGTTCAAAGAAAATAATATTTTCTGAAACTTGCCATCTATACTTGGTTGATAGTTCAGGATAAATTATTAAAAATAATTTCACACATTTCATCTCAAATATTGCTTAATCCATTAAGTATGTGTTATCTTATAGTCCAGAATCTGTGTAGATTATCAATCAAACTGAAGTAATTTCTACAGGAGAAGTGTCTGACCTAACTGCAAATGTCAAATAAATATGTTGGAGAGAAAATTATTTGATAAATTTCAGAAAACATTTTCTTTTCTCGATGGGTGAAAAAACAATAGTTTGTGTTTACAAACATACATGTGTGGTTGATGGTCAGTTTTTTCACATAATGCTACTGAATTCAAGTTGCTAGGGATATCTCAGGAAGAGGTACTAGCACTTAATATCTACTGTCTTTCAGTTCCTCTTATCATCGCTTTAACTCTCAGAATAAAGTGCTCTTAGGACCTCTCAGTTTTATAGATGAGGAAGCTGAAATTGGAAGAGAATAAGAGACTTGCTTGTGGTCACACAAATACTAGATTGGTGCAAAGGATTGCAATAACCACAATTACTTTTGCACGAGTGTAACTTTATTGCTGGAATGTCAATAGAAGTTTAAGTTCAGAGACTATTCTAAGAAATCTCACATCAAAGGCTTCTATGACACCTGACACCATTCTTAATTTACTCATAGGTTTAGCTCTAGTTTCTACAGTACAAATGATCTGTTTTCTTTATAAATTTCCTGTGCAGATTGTATCTTGTTTTCCAGTGCAATGCCTTGATTTTATGGGCTAGAATACGTAAGCTGGTTAACGTTGCAGAAGCCTCATGTTATATAGACCTGATATTAATAGAAGCAAAGATAAATAAGATCAAGTGATATTAATTTGGTGGATAGGCATATTTCAATCTTCTCTTGAGTTCTCTGCAGAAATCTGATTTTACAGACTGATGATAGAATAGATTTGTGTGGGGCAACATTTATGTAAATAAATATTTTAATATTATGCTTCTTGCCATTCTACTGATTGATTTCAAATGGGTTTGTCGTTGATTAGATTTTTATAGATTTCTAAGAATATATTCTCCCAAGTAAGTAAAACTTATTTTACATGATCAAGTTTACCTTTTAACTTAAAACTTTTCAATTTGGAGTTGCATTACACCTTGTAGAATACTTTGTATAGAAGGTAAAGGATATTTAGGTGGAGGTTTCTGCTGTGGCTTCCCCTGTTAAAGGACGGTTCATTAGCATACAATAATGAGAGAAAGAGCAGTAATCTGCGACTATGTCCCAATCTTATTTGTTTAGACTAGGGCATTGCCTGACTTCCCTAAGTGACGGATTTCATGCATTAATAAAACTTTCTGCTTTTCTCAGACCCAACTTTTCTCTCTTTTTAATTACTCAGTGTTCCAAAAATTTTTTTTCTTTTGGAATGATAGTTCCTGATTACATTAGACTTCTCTCAGAGCCCCACCTTCAACTTGTAAGTGATGTTATTCAAACCCGTGATTTAAGCTTTTTTTGTTTACTAAAGCTATTTCTTAGTGATTTTTCAGAAACATACCTATCTTTCATGGACTCAATTTAATTGTGATTGCCATATTCTGTAAGCTCTCACTTTACGTTCCCTAACTCTGTGAAAGTCTTCTTTTTTTAAAGTGTAGAACTGAGAGTAAAACAGTTCATTTTTATGAGTGTTCCTTAAAAAAATTATGACAAATAATGACGTAGGTCATTAGCGTATGACTTCCTCATAGAATTATTTTTATTAGTAATCTGACTGCCCTTTGAAAATTGCCAAGCCATTGTCTTAAAAAAATGATTGAAGGTTGTTATTCTTTATATAGCAAAGGAAAGTGCTGGAAAAATTCTCTTGAAGTTTAAGAGAAAGCAATAATTATTTTAAAATGGGCTCCCTGAGTAGTTCCAAACACTGAAATAGTTGCAATAAATTAGTGAAGTCATGTCTTCTTATATTAATTAGATGCATTGTAAAGTAAATGTCTTCATTTTTGTGTAATTGGGAAATATAATTTGAAGAATTAAATAATCTTTTTATGTAGGGCAGTATATTCAGGCAGCACCTAATTATTTGAATGTTTCATATTGCATGTTTAGGTATGATATGTTTAGTACGTGTATGGGATCACTTATCCTATGTGGCAGTTGAACTTTTGATGTCTGTCTCAATCATAATAAGCTATACTAGTCTTCAGTCAGAAAAAAAGGCTCCATGTCTATGTGGTTTAAAACAATTAAAGCTTATTTTCACTCATGCTACATGTTTATAGTTATTGGCTGGCAGCTTTCTTCCAAATGTCTTCTCTCTGGGACACTGTCTGGCAGAGCCTCATAGCAATACTCCTCAATGTTTAATGTGCATATCAATCACTTATTAAAATTCATATATTGGTTCACCTCTATGGAGGTACCTGAAATACTGGATGACATCTGGGCTTAGAACAAAAACAGATTTGGAAAGTATGAGCGATTGCTGACAACCTCCGACTTCTAAGAACCCTTGAATTCCTGCCATAGTGAACTATGAGCGATTGCTGACAACCTCCGACTTCTAAGAACCCTTGAATTCCTGCCACAGTGAACTTAACTTCAGATTAATCTCCTCTCATACCTTTCCCACCATTTCAATAATAAAAGAAACAGTCCTCCAGTGCAACAGTCACTTTTTCCCCTCAGCAACTAATACTCTATTCAATAATGAAAGTTTCCCTTACAACAGAAAAATTTGATTATGGCTTCTAGTACAAACTTTACTCTTACTGTAACAGACTATTGCTCAAAATTCTCCTTGTCTATATTCAGTTTTCTTCATCTTCAGAGTGAAAGTTATAAAGAAATCTAAAATATTTTAGCTCCATTAAATAATCTGGCACACCCATGCTAGAGAAATAACAATAACATAAAGATGCATCATTGTATCTACATATGAGCTTGCAAATTACTCAGGTTAAACACACTGGCTTTCTCTGCATTTAAATATGTGGTCTCATCTACTACTCATATTGACTTCAGCTCACTGCTCACACATGTTAATCATCCAATCCCCTTCAACTGTCAACCTCCTTCTGACTTTTTTTTTTTTTAACCAGTCAAGACCTGATATTAGTTAAGATGCAGTTTCCAGGCTGGGCGAGGTGGCTCACACCTGTATTCCCAGCACTTTGGGAGGCCGAGGTGGACAGATCACGAGGTCAGGAGATTGAGACCATCCTGGCTAACATGGTGAAACCCCATCTCTACTAAAAATACAAAAAAAAAAAAAATTAGCCAGGCATGGTGGCACGCACCTGTAGTCCCAGCTACTCAGGAGGCTGAAGCAGGAGAATCACTTGAACCCGGGAGGTGAGGTTGCAGTGAGCTGAGATCGCACCACTGCACTACATCCTGGGCGACAGAGCAAGACTCTGGAAAAAAAAAAAAAGAAGATGCAGTTCCCATATGTACCCAATAATGGAAAACCACAGGCAATGGTAACTCTATCTGGAACATTGTTCTGGCCTTAATTACTCGCATAAATGTAAGAAACAACATAACGTTTCTATCTTGTGATCTCCTTGTACTTCTCAGTATTACCAAATCCACGAAACACATGAAGGGCAATAGATTATTTAAGAATATGGACAAAAGACCCTCATGAATTGGCTAAAATAATGTAAGGCATACATCATATGAAATAGTTGTGAGCACAAGGAAAATCAAATAAAAAACGTGTATTTGGCCAGGCACAGTGGCTCACACCTGTAATCCTAGAACTTTGGGAGGTCGAGGAGGGCAGATCACCTGAGATCAGGAGTTCAAGACCAGCCTGGTCAACATGGCGAAACCCCGTTTCTACTAAAAATACAAAATTTAGCCAGGCATGGTGGTGTGTGTCTGTAATCTCACCTACTCGGGAGGCTGAGGCAGGAGAATCATTTGAACCCAGGAGGCAGAGTTTGCAGTGAGCTGAGATCATGCCACTGCACTTCAGCCTGGGTGACAGAGCGAGACTCCATCTCAAAAAAAAAAAGAAAGAAAAAATTTATATCCACTATCTCTGTGAATGGCATGCATCTGCCACTTACTGAGAACTGAACATAGAATCTGATATCAATTAGCATTACAGGTCATCCAGCTATCTAAAACAAATTTCCAACCTTCTGTGCATGTATTTCCTCTTTCTCCATTCCCTACCCTAATGAGATAAGGCATTTTTGAATAATATTGTAAACATCATGGATAGCTTGTAATAGGGAAAATGTTTGTACATTGTAAGATAATTAATTGGAGAAGATGACAATTAGGACTAGGGTCAAATCCAGGATTTGATTAAGGGACTGATAGTTATAGGAAGCATATAACCTAAGAAATGTGCCCTAATAGCCTATGTTATCTGAAAAGATGAAAATACTCACTGAGTGACAAACAAATTCTGCATATTTTACTACTTAATAAAATGGTTTCTTGGCCTTATTTTTGATTTCTCCTTTTCCTATAATCCTGATCAGTACATCACATGCTCTGAATGAGCTCATCAGTCTTCACTGGGGTATCAGTATGAGCATCTGTGGAGCCAGAAAACTATGTGTGTGACGTCATTATGGAGGCAATATGTATCTTATCATTTTATTTTGTGGGGAAGTTATATTCAGCCTCAGCAAGAAGCAATAAATGCTCTAGAGTCAATTGATAATGCAGGTTCAGATCTTGGGAGAAAGGTCAGAACAGAGTTAATAAAATTTGGAGTCATTCCTATAGAGGTGGTAGTTAAAAAAGATAGAACAGTGCAAATAAACTGTAGACAGCAAAGGGTCATGGAGTGACTCCTTGGATAACACCTGAACGCCTGAATTAGTAGAGGAAAGGAGAAATATAATTCAGCAGTAGAGACACTAGGAAAAAATTAGTCAAGAACAGAAAAGTTGCAATTTAATAGGCTGAGGAATTAGAAAATTGATTTCATAATGTAGCCGTCAATCGTGATGAATGATACAGAGAATTCAAGATAAGGTAACTTTATATCTTATTTGTTTTGGATTTTGGTTTCTAATAAGAAAGGGTCAGTTCCTATGCAAGCTCTGCAATTAGACAACCTGGATTCAAGCCCACGTTCTGACACTTGCTAGCTCTGCTGTGCCCTTGGGTGATAGTTTCTAAGTTTTCTACACTTCTAAATTCTTACCTGTATGTAGGTAAAATTAGATAATCCACGTGAAGGCTTTAGGTGTTATCTGGCATAAAAAGCCTTCAATAAATATTAGTTTAAAAATAATGACATGATTATATTTGTAAGAGCAGTTGTGAAGAATGATGAAAATCCATCCAGTTTGCAAGAGAATTAGAATTTGGGTGTAGTTATGTACACTACTATGTACTATGGTAAGTGGACACTACTTGTCTAGCTGCAGTAGTAGAGTGGTACATCTATCACCTTCGATGAGCTGACAATTTGTGCCTTTTTTATTACTAGTTTTTAGAATAAGGCTCCCTTGAACATATTTTCAATAGATTGAAAGGAAGAAGTAAAGAAAAAAATTATTTATAAAGACAAAAGCCATACATGATAAGATGAATCAGAACCTCAGTGGGAATATTAGCTTTATTAAGTGAGACTAATAGATATTCATCTGAACCCAGGGTGTAGGGGAGGAGTAAAGAAACAGGTATATTGATATTAGAAAATGGAGTTTTTTTTTTTTTTTTTCAAATATCCTCAGTCGGAAAACATAATAAGAAAGGTCAGCTATAGAAAGTAAGAGTAGTAGAGATGAGGTTTCATATTGAGAAAGCAGAAAAAGGTTGGGATAACACCAAGTAGAATATTAGACAGTGTAATTTAATAATGACTAAAAAAAAAATTCCAGAATTAGGAAGATAATATAGGGAGGGTAAAGATCTATAGTATGCTTTCATCTAAATCATAGGACTTGGATGTAATTTTGCAAGCATTAAACAGTAAACAAAAATAAAGTTAATAACACAAAAGATTGAAATTGGGAATGATCAATCTCAGAGTACTATAAAAATATATTGAAGGAATGATCTTGAAACAAGAAGATTACTAAAATAGCCATCTTATATGAAAGAACTGAGCATGCAAGGCAATGGGAGTGAAAATGGTGGCAAGAGGGATGGAATGAATGGCAGATACATATTCTTCTGGTTGAATGTAGTCATTTAGCTCACATTTCTAAAACCTACCACAATAAAAATATAACTATCTGATATTTTCTACTTGCCAACAAATAATTATATCATAAAGTATGTCATGTGTTTGAAACAATTAATTTTCAGATCAAATTAAAATATTATGGCTAAACTTTCTTCAACCAAGCAACTGACTCTGCAGTATGAGAAACCACAGATTTACTACACTGAAAGTACAATTAATTAGCATGGTTTGAGGCAATGGAATCAGAAGTTTGGCTTATTTAATGAGGACCACAGTCTATTATGTTTTCACAATTAAACTAACTCAACTGTTAACTTTCTTCAAATACAAAGTATATTTAAAAATATTTCTATATATATATTTCTATATAATATATATAATAAATATTTCTATATTATATATAATATATTATATATAATACAGAAATATAGAGAGAGAGCTTCCAAAAGGCTCTTGAGTGTGTGTTTGCAAAATTCTCATGAACTGACTGCTTCCTTTGAGTGTTTGTTTTGTTTTGTTTTTAAGTTCGAGGCTAGTCCTTGGAATCAAACTCACAGGCCAATATAGTCATTTAAACTTTGTTCTAAAATGAATGAAATGAAAATACTGTTTGTGGAAGAAAACCATGTTTTTTTTGTGTGGAGTTTTGTTTGTTTGGTTTTGAGTTTTTGGGTTTTTTGGTTGTTTTTTTGTTTTTTACATAGAGGAAAAAGCAGCAGAAAATTCTTCCCCAGAGAAAAACATTCCTTGTTGATTTATGTCTGCAATAGGAGAATAACATAACAGATGTATACTGCCTGGAATAAAGTATATTCAGCACATAAATTTAAATCACATAAAGTTGTGAATTGTGCTTTTTTGTTTCTATATGTAATTAGAAAGTAGAACAGATGTGAAGGTTAATTTTAATTTAGTGCGTCCATTACACAGAAATATATATACTGCCTAGGGAAAGGAGGAATTTTGTTTCTTGTATAAATGTTCAGCTCTAGTTAGATATAAGAGAAGAGAAGTGGACTTTAGGACTCACTATTTGGAAACATACATGGTAAGAT
Source organism: Hylobates moloch (assembly GCF_009828535.3). Taxonomy (NCBI): domain Eukaryota; kingdom Metazoa; phylum Chordata; class Mammalia; order Primates; family Hylobatidae; genus Hylobates; species Hylobates moloch. Next base: position 73,648,434 of record NW_026652279.1, on the reverse strand, counting down.
AAGTCACAAGCATTGTAATAGTAATTTATGAAGCATACTTTGTATTATGTGGTAGATGGGGAAGTTGGAGTTTTCTGCTTAGACATTTAGAGAGGTAAAGTACTCGTTAAAGTAATACATTATTTCAGAAGATATTTCTATTTTGGGCTGGTTTATTGTGTGCACCTAATCTTTGGAAAACATCTTTCTCCTCCTCAATCCCAATAATAGGATTAGAGGGTACAGCAAGCTCTCAGACAGGCTTTCTCTCCTTCCAACTGTGTATATTTTGGCTAGGGCTATTGCCAAGTGTCTGCTGCCTTGTAGGTTGGCTATGTCTTTGATACTAGAAAAAGTAGATAAAATAAATCAAGCCATGGTAAAAAGGCCCTAGAGCAGACTGTGGTAATAATTGTCAACTTTACATTTGCATCTCACAGGATAAAATAGGCCTCTGTGTTTTTCCTACCATTAATTTAATTCATACACACCAAATTTTATGTTTCCAATTTGCATTAGGAGACAAAAATAGGATTGATGATGATCTGCCAGTTTTACCCTAAGGTTTAGAATAATTCTCTGCACTAGATGAGGAAATGGCCAACTAAAAATATTTTGCACAAGATCATTTTGCCTTCAGCTTTTTGAAAGTGGGATTTAGGAAAGCTCTGTCTTAAGTGCCAAATTCTAGCTGCACATGCCATATTTGAACTTTGGATCTACTTTCTATACGAAAGAAGTTTTAATTTCAGAAAGAAAATTTCTTAAAAAAACCTCCTTCTATTCTAAAAACCAGAAGTCAGGAATAGAAAACCATTTGCTCCACAGCATTTTCTAAGAAAACAAGTATTTGGCATTAATTGACTATGATAAAGGAAAGAAAACTTTTAAAATTGTTCCAATCATGGTCAAAATATGCAATGCGTTTTTGGAGTTCAATGTATCTTAATATTAAAGATCTATAATAAGACCAGTAAATAGAATTGTGCACAAAATACATAAAGAAAAGTAAAATATTAAATCCATGGTGATAAATTATTCCTAAAATACCTGAACCAGACTGACAAGATGAAGGTAAAACTTGTCATTTGTGAAGTGCTTTTTGATGCCATTGACAAAAGATATTTTTAAAGACATGAGTTATTGTCTAAACACATGAAATGTACAATAGCACTTCACTTCCTCATGTTTTTATGTATAATATGGATAGTAATACCAATTTCACTATATTATTGTTAGAGTTCAATAAAATGTTGTATTAAACAATATCGCTCTGTGACAGGGTAGCCACTCAAGACTGAACCTTCACTACATAGCTCCCCTTTGCACATCGACATTTATTTTGTTTCAAATTCATTTCTCAGCAACAGAAACTACTATTATTTGTAATGAATCATCTGGATCAATACATCTACAAATATTTAAACTTGTCATCCAAGATTCACCTTTAACTTTGTCCTCAAGTTCTATCTCACTGCCTAATGTTTCCAAAGGCAAGAAAAATCATCCAATATCTGCAATAATTTTCTCTGCTTCCATCAGCAATGTGAATCACAGCTTTTATTATTATTTGTTCTAAACTCTTGGACCTAAATAACCTTCATGCTAACATTTGTTGTTTGATCTTCAATTACCAGAGTGTATATTATATGGAGATAGAATTAGATAAGTACAGGTGCAGTTTCTTATTTAAAGCTCTGTGGGATTTTTCTTTAGTGAAACCATAGCAAATGGTAATAGTTCCAAACAGACATTATTTGCTAACCTACAAGAGAACAAAGTAAGTTTTAGCAGCAGGTGATGGTCACAGCATTCCAAGGAGGACCACATGAGCTATGGATGAAGGATTGAGCCTGGATAATCTTGCCTTTGTGATGCTGCCCAATTCTGTAAATGACTTTCTCACTTCATTCAACCCCCTCCATCCAGTCATTGGCCAGCCTATTCTGTTTAAATTATCCTGTCTCAGCTTCTGGTCTAATCAGAATGGTAGTCAGCACCGCTCAACTCATTGTTCCTGCAGTGCTGAGCTCCGCAGGAGCCAAATCATAATGTACCTACATAATAGATGACTGAATTGGAAATAAAAATAAGCTATTTGTTTGAAATTTACCTCCCATTTATTATATACTTGCATAGGAGGTCTCCTAAGAGTCTGTAGGGGAGCCTTGTCTGGAAACGTTATATAATATATGTTTATGTGCTGAGAGCAGAATACACATGTGATTGCAATACTGTTTCATAGCACTGATTTCTTTTCTTTCATTTTTTATTTTTTTGGAATACCTCCTTGAGAAAATTGGAATGCAAGTTCTATGACCAAACATATGCCTAAATAACATTCTAACCTTGAGACAAAGAGTTCCATAGATGCATATACACTTAGATAGAAGTCACAGATTATAACTGCAATTTCTGTCATTAGAGGGTTTCAAATGTTCTTCAGCTTTGCGGTGTGCATATGATGGTCTTACCAAAATAAATGATTTCTCTATGCGTATTGTGAGCTCTGTCAAGATTGAGAGCCCATTGTCTAATAATTTAGAACATTATCTGAAAGAGATATTACTTCAAGCATAAATGCTGTTAGTGGGAGGAAGAAAATTTATCCATATTTCACCCTATGTATCATTGAAAATGTACACGTATACATTATACATTATTATTATTATTATTACCTGATGGCCATTCAGCATGCAGCCATCAAAGTGCATGATATATGTCCCTCCAGTTGAACACCAGAAAGCTATGAGCTAGTATAATTTGCCAGCTCTGGAGAGGACTGTCACTTACAATTTATGACTCTTAAGTGGAAATTAAGGATGATATACAAAAGTTTATGGAATGAGTTGCCTTTATGGGAAGAGGGTTAACATTAGTAGCCTGAGAAGATTCAGTTGTTTCCTTAAAAGTCTCTTAAGCACAAAACCTTTATTATAGAAGCCTGTGTGTGAAAACTTGTGAACGCATCTAAACCATCCATTTTTTGTTTTTTTGGTCAAAGTGTTAATAAAAAGCTTTATTCATTTCAAGGATTTCAGATGTTAGTATAAATCATCTATATATATACTAGAGATTAAGTTAGGTTATTCCACAACTTAAACAAAGGAAACAACAACGAAAAAAACATTGTGGTCTAAACTGATTTAGGAAAGTCCACTGCTTTTAGCTATCTACAGCAAATCATAAAAATGGAGTGACTAACTCATTCCACTTTTCCTGGGACTGCCGTGGTTTTAAACCTTAAAGTTCCATATTCAGGAAACCTCTTTATTACTGGGAAAATTGAAACGGTGGTCGCCTTGGATAGTGACAACTAGAAAATGACAATGGCTCTTAATTAGAAACTTCTTATATCTAAAAATGGGGTGGTAGGAAGTAAACACATTTTATCTCCCTACCACAGACCACACAGATACACGCGCAAACATGCATGTACAAATGACTGGGTAAGATCAACAAAGAGTAACCGAGAGTTAGAAACTAGAAGTGAGTGATAAACACATTTTAAAGGCAAAATGAAATTTAAAAACAGATCAGTAGTATTAACATTAGCTATGCTAATTATGAAGCTCAATTCTCACAGATAGATGAAGTGTCTTCAGCATACTCTGGTGGTTAAGAGCATAATCTTTGAAGTTGGGTGACTTATCAAACATGAATGAAGATGTATGTCTTTTAATGAGTTAATACATATAAAGCACCCAGAATATAATGCATGTTACTGCTATTCCTTCATCTTCAGTTTGTCATTTGATATAAGTGACAGTATACTTGCTGTTGGCTTTCTTTACAATTGCAAATTTGTCTCTTGAAACTGAGAGATGGCATCAAGCACTAAGCAAAATTTAAATGAGATGTCATATATTTAGATATTAATATTCACAACTTTTTTTCATATTATTTTAATCTTGATTCACATCTTGACTGTTCTCAGACACATTTATACAGGTTCTTGTAGATATTTCCCTTTGAGTTAACAGTTATATAGATGAACCATACTTGTACGACCACAAATGCAACACTAGTCGTCCTCTTTGTAAACACCTTTACATTATTAAAAGGTTTGATAAAAATAATAAACATAAAAACATTTATTTTGCATTAATTGTATAAATCACTCTTTGGTTATAGGTATGCATCCCCAAGCATCATATTGGGACAGTCCGTGGAAAAATAAAAATTAAATTAACAACATTGGTTCAGTATTTAATTGCAGCTTTGCCAACTTTATATACAAATTTGTGTCTCTTGAATAAAATTCAATGAAAATATTGTGCAAGTTGATGCTGTTTTGAAATCTTAATTTACAGACAAGATGAAGGATATACATAGTAAAGAACGGTGAGTAAATGGTTTGGAACTGGGATGTATTAATGAATTGTAGTGCGTTAATAAAGCTTATATTTTCATTTTTAACCTATGAATAATAGCAAATAAAATATTTTAGAATCAGATTTATTCATTACACCAAATAAAATTTTAAAAATATCAGGGTCATAAATTGCACATATATAGGAGTCTGTTTTTGCCTTTCATTATCTCTGTCACTTCAATCAATATTGTGGTTTATAAAAGAAAGGTGAATAGCGATATAAAGAAAAAATAGCTTGCTTTATAGATAGGATTAAAAATAAAATTGATTAGATGTGTATTTGAAGGGATGTTTCTGTTTTCCTTCCTACTGCATGAAATATTTACAAGAATCTATTTTGAGTTATTGGGGAATCTTCTATCATATTAACTCAAAGCAGATTTTTTAATAAAAATCTTATACCTCTATTATTAGTGCATAATTCAGTTGATGTTATGTTTTTATTCATAAGTTATTGCAAGTTTCATGAACATTTACGTATATATATGCATTTAATTGTAATAATGTTCATTAATGGCTTCAAAAATTATTGTGTCCATAATTAATTAGCTACAGTTGAAAACATTTAAATTAAAGCCTACTAAAAGTTATTAAAAATACACACATTTTATATAGCTAAAGGAACTATCTTTCCCATATAAACAAAAAATGTGAATTTATAAAAGATGCCAATAAAGAGAGCACCATGAAATTAAACTTAGGGTTTTTTTTTTTTTCGAACTTTCTTTTTTTTTTTTTTTTTTTGAGACAGAGTCTCGCTGTCGCCCAGGCTGGAGCGCAGTGGCGCAATCTCGGCTCACTGCAGGCTCCGCCTCCCGGGTTCACGCCATTCTCCTGCCTCAGCCTCCGGAGTAGCTGGGACTACAGGCGACCGCCATCTCGCCTGGCTAATTTTTTGTATTTTTAGTAGAGACGGGGTTTCACTGTGTTAGCCAGGATGGTCTTGATCTCCTGACCGCGTGATCCGCCCGCCTCGGCCTCCCAAAGTGCTGGGATTACAGGCGTGAGCCACCGCACCTGGCCTAACAGAGAAATGACAAACTGGTACAGACTGATAGCTCCTTCCATTATAATTTACTCTGTAGAAACTATGAAAAAAATAGCTAAACATGAAGCCAAGGAATTAAAAATAACTGTTAGAAGTACTTGTAGAGGGCGGGCACAGTGGTTCATGCCTGTAATCCCAGCATGTTGGAAATTACTTGAGCCCACGAGTTTGAGACGAACCTGGGAAAATACAGCTAGACCCTATCTTATTTCAAACTTCAAAAATTAGGCCAGGCACGGTGGCTCCCATCTGTAATCCCTACACTTTGGGAGCCTGAGGTGGGCAGATCACTTGAGTCCAGGAGTTTGAGACCAGCTTGAATAACATAGAGAAACCCCGTCTCAGTTAAAACAAACACACACACAAACAAACAAAAAGTACTTGTAGAGACTCAGTTTTTTTGAACTGAGGTAAAAGTAGGATACATTTCAGCAGCTAGGGATGTTGGTGGTAGGTTTATCAGAGGAATGATATATTGGAAAATAGATTAACTTCCTGCTCTTGAAAGGAACATTGTATTCCCCACTTCCATTGTGAGTGGAAAATAAGCAGCAATAGTCCATTCCATGGGGAACAGGTTGGATGATACAAAAGGAGTGCTAAGTCCCTGCTGGGGAAAATAACTGATGAAAACTGGTATAGGCAATCAATTACCCAATACGCTATCCTCTTTTGAATATTCAAATTTTGATGATTACAAGCTAAGGAGTATATCTTTTTCTAGCAATATTTGTTTCCAAAAGTTTAAATGAGATTTTCTAATTGGAGAAGTTGTTTGAGGCAGTGGTAGTAAACTGAGGTGCACGTCAGTCCATCTGTAATACCTAGAATCTATCGACAATCCTAACATCTTATAGCACCAAGAGGAACAAAACTGGAGCCAGAAGTCCAGCTTTTACTATAGTATCCAAGCAGATACAAGGTGGCCAAAACATCCAGGAAACATGAACTTGTAGATAAAAAATAATTAGACATCTGTAATGACATAAGACCACTTTAAAAATAAACAGCAAACACAGCAATATAGAAGCAATGAAGCAGTGGAATATAGATATCAAGGAGAACATATATGTTTCATATACGTTCTATGTGCTATACATAAATATATATAAATTATATATGTATATATAAAAAAGGAAATATATTTATTTTGTAAATTAAATAAAGTCCAAAATTGTGAGAAGGAGAACATAGAAGATGTTAGAAGGAGAATAAGAAGATTACAGCCAATGGGAAAATTATAGTCTAAAAGAACATACTGAATAAGTCTTCCAGGAGAGGACAGAGTAAAAAAAAGAAAATAAAATTAAATAGTTAAGAATGATAACAATAGGAGAAATATAATCATATAAATAATTGAAGTTTCTACAGAAAAAATGTGTATTGAAAATGTTTGCAAAATTAATGAAAACATTTTTAGAATGAAAACAACATAAAAACATTAGAGTGCTCAATTAATGCCAAATAAGATAAAAAATGAAAGTTATACTAAGATATATCATATTAAATTTTTAGAAATTAGGAGAGATAAATGATTTAAAACCTTTCAGAGAACGACTACCACAAGTAATAAAAATTTAGAATGATAATACAGCCCTATGCAGCAATCATAGAGCTATCCTAAAAATGTTTTCAAAGTATAAACAGAAACACTTGAATACTAATTCTGCAAAATTGTTATCTATATGTGTGTTTCAAATATTTAGACATTTAAGACTTCAGAAGTGACTATAAGATTATTTTAAAAACATTCTGCAAGGAAGAACTGAAATAAGAATAAAAAATAATTTCTTCCAGATAAAGGGGTATTACAATCTGAAATATAAATCCTGGCCTCTCTAAAATAAGAAAACTGAATACTTTGACGTTATAAAAATATACAATAACCAGTAATCCGTGGAATATCTTTACCTAATGAAAAAGTTAACTAAGTTTTTTCTTAGGTTTAGATTTCTTAGGTTTATTTTTTATAGAAACTGATCTAAATATCAGTTTCTAGAAAATGGAAGGAAGAGCAAGGCAAATAAGATTATGTCATAAAGAAGTACTCAACTTTCAGCAACCCAGCCCAACTAGAAACAAACTGACAACAAGTTCTGCCTGGCTAAATTGGCATATTCAGCATCCTTGTCTTGACTAAATCGTAAAGGTCTATCACCACCAAAAAACTTACAAAGGCAAGAAGATGTGTATTTTTCTTCATGTGCACACACCAATGCAAGGACACAAGAATTACAAAGAATTAGGAAATATGAAACCATCAAAAGTGCTAGTAAATCAATAATGGATATGGAGGAAATGGAGATCTATGAAATGACTGACAAAAAATTCAATTTGGAAAAATAATTTTGAAGAACTTCAGGGAACTCCAAGAAAATATGAATAGAAAATTAAGTAAAAATTGAAAAAGGTCATGAACAAATAAAAAGTTTAACAAATTAAACAGTAAAAAATAGAAGTCCTAGAGATAAGGAATACAAGCACTAAACTGAAAAAATCAATAGAAAGCTCTAATAGCAGATTAGGTCAAGCAAAAGAAAGAATCAGTAAGTTCAATTTTGTATAGCCATTATGGAAAAGTGTATGGAAATTTCTGAAACAAATAAAACTAGAAATGCCCAATTATTTAGCAATCCTATTATTGGCTACATATCCAAAGAAAATGGAATCAGTATGTCAAAGAATATTGACATTTCCATGATTATTTCAGCATTATTCATTATAGCGAAGATAGGAAATCAATCTAATTGTTTCATCAATGAATAACTAGATAAGAAAACCTAGTATATATGCCAAATAAAATAGTATTCAGCTATAAAAAAGAAGAAAATCCTGACATTTGAGACAACATGGATGAACTTGGAGAACATTATGTCAAGTAAACTAAGCCAGGCACAGGAAATCAAATACCGCAGGGTCTCACTTATATGTGAAATCTAAAAAAGCTTACCTTCTAAAAGTAGAGAGTAGAATAGTGGTTACTAATGGGGTGGTTGGTGGGAGGTTGGGAGATATTGGTCAAAGAATATAAAATTTTAGTTAGGTACGTGGAATAAGTTTAAGAAATCTATTATATAATATGGTGACTAGACTTAAAAGAAGTTCAAGAGGGAGGATTTAGAGAAAAGGGTCCAGAAAGCATTTTACACTTCTCAAAAGAAGACATTTATGCAGCCAAAACACACATGAACAAATGCTCATCATCACTGGCCATCAGAGAAATGCAAATCAAAACCACAATGAGATACCATCTCACACCAGTTAGAATGGCCATCATTAAAAAGTCAGGAAACAACAGGTGCTGGAGAGGATGTGGAGAAATAGGAACACTTTTACACTGTTGGTGGGACTGTCAACTAGTTCAACCGTTGTGGAAGTCAGTGTGGTGATTCCTCAGGGATCTAGAACTAGAAATACCATTTTACCCAGCCATCCCATTACTGGGTATATACCCAAAGGACTATAAATCATGCTGCCATAAAGACACATGCACATGTATGTTTATTGCGGCACTATTCACAATAGCAAAGACTTGGTACCAACCCAAATGTCCAACAATGATAGACTGGATTAAGAAAATGTGGCACATATACACCATGGAATACTATGCAGCCATAAAAAATGATGAGTTCATGTCCTTTGTAGGGACATGGATGAAACTGGAAACCATCATTCTCAGTAAACTATCGCAAGGACAAAAAACCAAACACCGCATGTTCTCACTCATAGGTGGGAATTGAACAATGAGAACTCATGGACACAGGAAGGGGAACATCACACTCTGGGGACTGTTGTGGGGTGGGGGGAGGGGGGAGGGACAGCATTAGGAGATATACCTAATGCTAAATGATGAGTTAATGGGTGCAGCAAACCAACACAGCACATGGATACATATGTAACAAACCTGCACATTGTGCACAAGTACCCTAAAACTTAAAGTATAATAATAACATTAAAAAAAAGAAAATAATGGCTAAACATTTTCCAAATCTGGGGAAATATGACAGTATCCAGGTACAGGAAGCTAAGGAGTTTCCAATCAAATTCAACTCAAAATTGGGTTCACCATATAATGTGTTTACATTCTAATCAAACTACCAAAAATTAAAGCCAAAGAAAGAATTCTAAAAGCAGCAAGAAATACTAAACCTACTCCATTCAAAGTAGTTCCAATACAGATATTAGCAGATTTTTCAGCAGAAAGCTGTATACCAGGAGAGAGTAGGACATTATATTCAAAGTGCTTAGGGTGCCACGCTGTTGGACTTCCCAGCCTCCAGAACCGTGAGGCAAATAATATTTTATTTAAAAAAACCATAGATTACCCAGTCTGTGGTATTCTGTTTTAGAAGCAGAAAATGGACTAACACATAGGAAAAAAATATTTATGGCCTTGGTCTAGGCAATGATTTTTTAGATACATTCCTGAAAGCACAAGCAACAAAAGCAAAAATAGGTAAATTCAATAAAAACTGTGATGTGTTTATCAAAATGTTGAGAGTTCCAGTATATCCATTACAGAACAGAAAGAAATAAAGTACAGACAAGATATTCAACTTGAAAACAGAGGATACAAAGATAAAGAGCAAGAGAGCACTCTCAAAAAAAAAAAAAGAAGGAATAAAAGTAATGACAGAAATTAATGACATAAAGAAAACCATGATAAATAACAAATATACTCCTAAATTTTGGGTTATTTGAAATATTATTAATATTATTCCCAGAGATTCATAAGTGAATACAGTAGTGGAGATAAGAATTAACAAAATGTGAATTAAAAAAATGAAATTACTTTTGATACCAAATATATTTAAAATAATAAAACATTAAAAGCTGCTATAAAGTATAAAATTCTTATAAAAGTGCACCTATTAGTCAAGGTTCTTTAAAGAGACAGAACCAAAATGATAGATAGATGAATATATAGATAGATGATAGATGATAGATAGATAGATATAGATAGATAGATAGATAGATAGATGATAGATAGATAGATAGATAGATAGATAGATAGATAGATAGATGATAGATAGATAGATGATAGATAGATAGATAGATGTGAAGGTATTTATTAAGGGAACTGGCTCATCAGTTGTGGAGGCTGAAAGGTTTCACAATAGACTGTGCAAGCTGGAGACCCTTAAAGGCCAGTGGCACGGCTCTGCGAGCTTGATGGTCTCAGAGCCAGGAAAGCTGACGGCGTAACTTTCAGTTCATGGTTGAGAACCCAGGGGCTTACTGGTTGTAAGTTTTGGGGTTCAAAGGCCAGGAAGCCCAGAATTTATTTGTCCAATAACAGTAGAGAGGCTGGGCATGGGGGCTCACACCTGTAATCCCAGCACTCTGGGAGGCCAAGGCGGGCGGATCACCTGAGGTCAGGAGTCTGAGACCAGCCTGCCCAACATGGCGAAACCTCATTTCTACTAAAAATACAAAAAAATTAGCCGAGCGTGGTGGCAGGCACCTGTAATCCCAGGTACTCGGGAGGCTGAGACAGGAGAATCGCTTGAACCTGGGAGGTGGAGGTTGCAGTGAGCAGAGATCACGCCACTGCACTCCAGCCTGGGCGACAAAAGAGAAACTCCATCTCAAAACAAACAAACAACAACAAAATCACAGTAGAGAAAAAGTGTATCCCAGCTCTAGCAGACAGGTTGACACATTTGCTTTTTCTCTGTTTTTGCTGTTTTTGGGTCCCCAGCAGGTTGTGTGGTTCCTGCCTACACTGAGGGCAGCTCTTCCCCACCTCGTCCACTCAGGCTCACTTCCTAGTCTCCTCTGGAAACACCCACACAGATACCCTCACACACACACCAAAAAATTATGTTTTCCCAGCTTTTTAAATATTTCCTAATCCAACCAAGTTGACAACTAAAATTAATAATCACAGAATACTTTATTGAAATTGGACCATTACAAAATAGAAAATTTTATTTTAATAAATATTAAAGAAACAGAAATTACCTCCCTTTCTACAAGAAAAAAAGAGAAAGTCCCAGATATTTTTATAGATGAGGTATTTTGAACTTTTATGAAAGAGATTATTCTTCTCTTACACAACGTTACAGAAAATACGAATAATAAAACTCTTTATTTCATTTTAAAATAAAATCAAACCTTCATTATACAACTAGACCAGCAGTTAAAGAGCCCATTTCAGTTATAACTGGATGTGAACATCCTCAATAAAATATTAGCTAACTGAATCCAATGACGTATCAAATGAACGCTTTATGTTTAATAGGCTAATGAGAAAGAAAATCATTTGAATGATATTAATAGAAGCAGGATTAATATTTGATGGTGTTAAGCCTCAATTATGGTTTTTAAAAGCCTTAGCAAACTAAAAATCAAGGTTAAAATCCTTACTTAAGACAGATAAAACTTTTAAAAATCTGTAGCAATGATTATCCTTAATAGATATACAAATACAGAATACAAATATTCTGTTTAAATGTCAGGGACAAAACAACAAAGAATATCAAAATTAATAATAGATATATGCATAAGAAGAAAATAGATGATCTATTTTATTTAGAAATGACAGACGTGTTAAAAACAGATTTTAAAATTTGCAAAATAAGTGATTTCAGAATTTTAAATATGTAATGAATTCTAGCATATTTTAAATATAAAATTGATTATAGAAATTATTATTTGTCCTAAAGAGTAATACAAATAGTGTATATAATTAAACTGTGAAACCAATAAGAAGAGTAAAAAGCTATAAAATATCTAAAAATAAAGCTTAAATACACAATTAAAATCAAGTTCAGAATCTACAGTAAAAATTTTTAAATTTTATCAAAAATTACACATAAAAGTTTAACAACTAGAGGAACATTGCATGCTCTTGGATAGGAAAATTTAGTATTGTAAATATTTCAATTGAAGTTTTCAGTAAGTTTATTGTAACTCCAATAAATATTGCAGTTAGACTTTTGTATAATTTAGTACGTATATCTTGCCTTTTATATAAAAAGATACATTTCTCTGACAGCATAGGAAAAAGGTTCAATGATGAAGATTTGCCTGTTGGATATTAAGACATAAGAGAGAGAGAGCGGGAAAGATGTTTTTGGGAAACCTGTAGATTATATATAGAATAGTGACAATGAACTTTAACTTGTAATATGTACAAAGATAAACTCCATGGGAATTCAAAAATTAAATGTTGAAGCTAAAATTAATCAACAAGATGAATTTATTAATATGTTAAGTTAATATGATAATTAAGTTAATGGAGCCAATAATAATGAATACAACCTAGGTGTTCAAAATTTCTAAGTCAAAACCATGACTTTAGTTTAGATGAATCAGCATTAGCATGTCTGCTTGAAAGCTGGCTGAATATATATACATACATACACACATTAATATACATACACAAACACACATATCTTCAGTGAATCTTGAAAAAATAGCAAAAATATCTAATTTGTTTTTCTAAGAATTACCATCCACTCTTTTATACTATAAGCATCATATTGCATCAAGAAAAATATGAATTTTTTATACGTACTATATTCATTAACTACCTAAAAGAATCGAATAGCTCTAAAATATAAATTTCTAAATATTTTAAATGTATGAAATACAAATGAATAATATTCTGTTTTCTAACCCAAAACTGACAACATAAAACCGAGAATTTATTCTTATGTTTTTGAGGTCACATATGCTCTCTCTTATTTTTATAGTAGTAAAAACTATAATGTAATTCAAACAAATCAGACTTTTAAAAATATTGTGGCTTCTTGTACTGTTTTCCCTCCAAAAATGCTATTTTGTGATTCATTTATACCAATAATATGCCTTAATTTTAAGCTGTGTGCATTTCTACTAGATGTCAAAAGACTTATGGATGGAAATGAGGCAAGAGTGAAGATTTCTTATTATCCCAGACTCCTGCCCAAGTGAACTTTTCCCATGACATTGCCACAGTGTATTTCCAGCTCCTCTTCCCATGTTTCTATCTTAATATACGTGTAGGTAGCTTCTCCAAACAATAATACAAACAGCTGTGGAATCATATTGTTGGGGTTCGATAATAACTATTTCAATTAAAAAGTTTGTGACCATGGAGAAGTCATTTTAAACATTTCATGCATAGTTTTTTTTTATAAGTAAAATAAAGATAATGTCAGTTCTGATCTTAAAACAGAGTGTGTTTTAAATCAGGGGTCCCCAATCCCTGGCCACAGGCAGGTACCAGTGCATGGCATGTTAGAAACCTGGCCACAGAGCAAGAGGTGAACTCCGCCAGCAAGCATTATCACCTGAGCCCTGCCTCCTATCAGATCAGCAACAGCAATAGACTCTCATAGAAGCAGGAACCCTATTGTGAATTGCATATGCTAGGGATCTAGGTTGCACATTCCTTATGATAATCTAATGCCTTATGATCTGAGCTGAAACAGTTTCATCCAAAAACCCATCTTAACTGCACCCCTCCCCATACCGTGGTCCATGGAAAAACTGTCTTCCACAAAACTGGTGCCTGATGCCAAAAAGGTTGGGGACCACTGTTTTAAATGAACTTTGGTCTCTGGTTCCAGAAAGGTTGGGGACCGCTGTTTTAATGAACTTTGGTCTCTGTTCCAGAAAGGTTGGGCACTGCTGTTTTAAATGAACAAATACTTATAGAGTACTAGTATTTGCATGGGACATTGCACAAACTTAGACAGTACTGACTGTTATTAAATATTTCTTCCCTCCACGGCAATAATAGTTTGCATCATCTGCTTTCTAGAACGGTGGGTTTTGGCGTCTGATGAGCATAAAAATTAGTGACGGAAGTGTGCTAAAAATAGATTCTTGGGTTATAACTTAAGCATACTTAATCAAATCTATTTTCTCACTTATGGCTCAGTTTAATTTGTTTTTTGTTTTGCTTTTGAGATGGAGTCTCGCTCTGCAGCCCTAGCTGGAGTCCAGTGGCACAATCTCAGCTCACTGCAACCATTGCCTCCCAGCTTCAAGCTATTTTCCTGCCTCAGCCTCCTGAGTAGCTTGAACCACAGGGCACGCCAACACGTCCAGCTAATTTTTTTGTATTTTTAGTAGAGACGGGTTTTCACCGTGTTAGCCAGGATGGTCTCGATTTCCTGACCTCGTGATCCATCTGCCTCGGCCTCCCAAAGTGTTGGGATTACAGGCGTGAGCCACCGCGCCCGGCAGAAAAGTAGCCATTCTTGGAGATTTGCTTAGCCTGTGAAGAATTTTATAAAAGAGTGATAAATGCTAGTGTCTTTATTCTCAGTTACTTTTACAAATCACATTCCTAAAGTTGGATGCAAAACTGCGTTAGAAACTAAAGACACGCAGAATGGAATTTTTGTCCCTATTTTTAAGAGAAAATGACTCATGATTGTTTTTCTCCTTAGCAATTTCAGCTTGTAAAGTACTGACATAAAATCTCCTCAAACAGAACTGTAGAATCTCTCATTATTAAGACAAAAAAAGAAACTCATAGAGATAATGCTCTTTCAAACTGTAACAATTTTTGCCTGAGAAGTAAAACGGTGAATATCAGTTCTAAAAGCAGTTTTTAAATAACGTCTTTGTCTTAATTTCTTAATGTTTTGCAAAATATGTATCAACTATGAATAAAATATAAAACATTTTTGCAGAAAATAATTGAGGGTTGTATTTGATTTATATAGATGAAATCCCAGTAAGTTACTAAATGCTTTCAGAATCATATTTCCCTTCCTTTTTAAAAATTAACATTTATTCTGAAGACTGCAATTGTTGAGGGTAGAAAATGTCAGTTTCTAAAATACTTGTGTCTTGGGCAAACATATTGACTTTCAGAGGAAGCATGCCATCTTCGTTCTTTCACAATCCTGGTATCAGCTTGGGCTTAGTTCAGGTGGTGGGAAAGGGGATATTTGAATTGCCAGTTCGTACCAGCAGCTGAGCACATTCATGGCACCCTTAAGACAATACGATATGTATTAATGTGAGAAGCTGGATATTCATCCCTAGGGAGATCAGGCCAAGGTGCTGCAGGAGACAAAGGAGACAACACAATACTTACCACCCTCAAGAGAGTTTTGGAAGCCAGCAAACATAAAAGCAAAAGCAAACCCAAGAGAGCCTGCATTAGCCTATTCTTGTAGAAAACCTTAGTGCACCTATACCTTGAATACTGCGAGCACTTCTGGTCATCACATTTAAGAATGAGTACTGGAGAAGGTCCAGAGAGATGAAAGTCAACAGTGAAAGGATATGTAAAGGCAATTGAACCTAGTGTTTCTCTGATGATGGGGAGAGAAACAAGAAAAACAGAAACGAAGTAAGGCACAATTTTAAAATATAATAATTTAAGAGGCAAACATAAAAGATTTAAGGATGTAAATTAATAAAAACAGGTAAGTACATTACATAGAACTTAACAAAGTATTGGAATTTCTCACTGCAATGCATAATCCAAGAAAATTTGTAGATTTAGGAAGGGCTTTGGAAAATATAAAACTGGTAGCATGTAAAATAAATTCACCATGTTTAAGTAGGGTTCCCATATACTTTTCTCATCCAAACAAGGATCATATTTAGAATAATGCAATGGTTAGAAATAAGTATGTAGAGACAAGTGTAAACCAGGAGAGTCCCTGACAAGTATGATCACATTATATTTAGTAATACATTCTTTGGTTTCTTAAGTTAATGTGAGGAACAAAACACATCTGTTCTGCTACAGCATAGAATAATGTTCTTGTGGCTACTGCTAAGGTAACTTCTGCCTTAAATATAGGCATTAGAGACTGTTACCTGAGAAGTATGATGTTTTAAAATGAAATAGAGCTAAGCTATATATCCTCTCACTTGGAAAACATGGATTTTTAAATTGCATCCTTAGAGTGACATTCACTGAAAAAAGGGATTCTCTATTTTCTACCCTGTTTTAAATAATTGTATTCTTGGAGTGATAACATATTCAATCAATTCAATATTGTATGCTTATAACTTTTAAGTGTGTTTTTATTTCTGTAGGAAGAACCTAGGGAAAAGAGAATAGTAAACTCTGGGAAATCTGTAGTAGAGTATGATTCTTAAGAAGCATTGCATCGAAAAAGATTAATCTAGCATGCATGACCAGATTCCAGGGAACAGCTCAAACTTTAGGTATTTATATTTACTTATTTATTTATTTATTTATTTATTTTTATTTTACTTTTTTTGTGTGACAGAGTCTTGCTCTGTCACCCAGGCTGCAATGCAGTGTCGCAATCCTGGCTCACTGCAATTCTCCTCCCAGGTTGAAGCAATTCTACTGCCTCAGAAACCCGAGTAGCTGGGACTACAGGCATGCACCACCATACTCGGCTATCTTTTAATTATTATTACTATTTTCTAGTAGAGGCAGGGTTTCACCATATTGCCCAGGCTGGTCTTGAACTCCTGACCTCAGGTAATCCACCCACCTTGACCTCCCCAACTGCTGGGATTACTGGCATGAGCCAAAGTGTCCAGTCTTAAACTCTAGATATTTCTTAGGAGATACATTAATTCTATTTAAAAAGTACTTTGGAAGATGCAGTATGTTAGCAATAAGTGATTTGGTGAAAATATACATAAATATAATAACATATCCTGTAATAAATTAATAAAATGAATGATTAAATAATTATAATTTAAAGCCAAAAACATTCATGTAATATATCCTATATACGCAAGAGCCTATTTAACATTTAAGCTTGAAAACCACAGAAGCCTCCAATCACATGTTCAAAATTTACTCAGCTTCCAAAGCTAGTCACCCAAGAAGAGAATTCCAGACTCTGAGAAAGTTATATCAACGATATAACTTTCTTGCTAATTACTCTGTCTAATAATTCACCAAATTCTGTTGACATGACTTAAAAAAAAAAAACACTCTCATATGTGAGCCTCTATCCACTTTCACCTTCTACTACAAAAAAGCTACCAGCATCTCTCGCCTGAATTATGACAACAGCCATTTAAATATTCTTCTGCATATGGATGTTTTCCCAAATTCATTGTATACTCTGCAGCCAGTGCAATCTTTTAACATAAATAAAGATAATCATATCAATCTTCATGGTAATTCATTGCTGTAATAATAAAGACTAAGATCCTTCCTTCATATTGCAGGACCACGAATTGTCTGTTCCAGCCTGACTCTAACCTCATTCCAGCTACTATTTCTCTTAGCCTCTTTGGTCTAGTTTCACTAGCCTACATGAATGTTGGTATATTTTCATACCTCTGTCTGTGCATATTATCTCTGCCTGAAATTCTACCATACTATCTCTACTTCATATCAAATCATATAGTATCATTACTTGTATTCATTCCTCAAATATGAGCCCAGAAATTATTCACTGACTCCCCAAAATCAAATGATGCCTCAAATATCTCTCTGGAGTTTTTCTTTATTATTTATAAAAAATTTATGATTTTTTTTCAAGTTTATTTTAAAATCAGGGATTTCCTGTGGAGGTTTGTTACAAAAGTATATTGCACGATGCTGAGGTATGGAGTATGAATGAATCTGTCACCCAGTTAGTGAGCATGGTACTTGGTAGTTCTTTTAACACTTGCCCCTTCCCTTCCCGTCTGTAATTATGTTTTTAAAGATTATTTGATTAATGTATGTTTTTATTATTAGACACTTAGTTCAATGCAATAAAGATTATGTCTGTCAATACATGTAAATAAATAATTTTGAATAAAAGTGTATCTCTAGTGCCTATATCTCCAGTGTTTATTTCATTGCTTAACATACTAAGGTTGTAAATAGTTTTGAATAAAAATTGCCTCTAAATAAGGCTACTAACAACTTTTCCCTTCCCTGTACACACGTTTGAGCTTGCATTAAGCAATGGGATGCCTCACAAGTGATATTCTCCAGCTTTCAAACCTAGGCCTTCAAAATATGGCAGCTTTAATTTATCCTATTTTGTAAAACCAGCAATGCTGTAAGAAGATACAAACTATCCTGCAAGCTAGAGTGACAGAAAACAAGAGGAAGCCCTGGAGAGTAAGATGCCACAACGAAGGAAGGTGGCCATGTGGAAGAACACCAGAATGCCAAACACATGAGTAAAGCCTTGTTGGACTTTCCAGCCTAACCCAGTTGCCAGCTGAATACAGCCAAGTACATTTTCCAGCTGATGTCACAAGAAAAGACTAAACACCTGGAGAAGGCCTGCCCCAAATCCTCATTCACATAATCATAAGAAATAATAATCTGTTGGCTTACAGCACTAAGTTTTAGGGTAATTTCTTACACACCAATTGGCAATTAAAATAATTAATTAAGACTCATTATTCAAGTTATCAGAATGGTCCAATGTGTTTTTAAAAGTAGTACTTAAGATTTATCAATTTTAGAGTGGATATAGGAAGTAGTGGAATATGAAAGTTGAAATGTAGAGCCTCTTTAATGTTAAATGAACAATGGGTATAAAATAACATGTTTCTTGGTAGAATAGTGATGGTATTCACTATTCTTTAGCAACACTACTCTGTCTACCATGATACTGATAGATTTTTTCTTTTTATTTACATAACATTTTATTTTTATAAGACTTGGTAAAATACATACAAGATAAAGATATGTACATATACATAAATTGAATATATATACTATACATATGTGTGTATATATACATATATGTGTGTATATATACATATATGTGTGTATATATACATATGTGTGTGTATATATATATGATATATTAAATGTTTTGATACAGACATGCAATCTGTAATAATTACATCATAGAGAATGGAGTATTTATCTTCTCAAGCATTTATCCTTTGTGTTACAAATAACCCAATTACACTCTTTTAGTTATTTTTAAATGTACAATTATTATTGGCTATAGTCACCCTGTTGTGCTGTGAAATAGTAGATCTTATTCATTCTTTTAAAATTTATTCTAAATTTTAATTTTCATGAGTACATCAGTGTATATATTTATGGGGTACATGAGATATTTTGATACAGGTATACAATGCATGATAATTATGCAGTTTCTCTCATCTTAAACATGGATCATGTTTCCCTCCTTTAGAATTCTACCTTTAGAGTACTACCTCCATAAACAATCTTAACTTGTTCTTTCAGGAGACAAACAATATACATGCTACCACTTATAATATGTCCACATTTTCTATATTCTTGCACAAACATTAATGAGTAATTATCTAACTGGGATTTTTTTTTGGTAATAGCTTCTCTATTTTCATAGTAGAAAGAGTGCTTCTTGAAAGAGTCCACAATTCTTACTCTGTACATATGGAGTCAAATATATCTTAGAATTCAACATTTTGAGATTGTAGAACTTTTATATTCTCTCTCTCTCTCTCTCTCTCTCTCTCTCTCTATATATATATATATCCATGGGACCTGGGGAAGTACTCTATAATAAAGCATATTAATATTACCATTGCAAATATATGAATATTCACATAAAATAAGATTCATAAAGACTATAAATAAGTTTAAGTGAACTTTTCTCCCAACATAATTTGGGAAAGATCATGTTTTGCTTTCAAATCAAGTTATTAAAGATATTTTATATTTTAGCCTATTTCAGATATCAAAACAATGGTTAATAATTGTGTTTCAACACTTGCTGGATCCTGTCTCTCCCTAAGGTAGCCATTTCAATCTCACTAAATCAATTCTCCACCTTTTTGTTTTAATCGGCATTGTATGGTTTCCAGTTATGTCCTTTTACCAGGTAAACAGTTAAACCTTGCTTTTTGCAACCTTACCTTGAAAAACGTATTTGATATGTAAATATCTTGGATATATCCCTACGTTTCCAATTTATATTAGATTATAGATCTAATAGATTTATCATCTGAAGATTTAGGTCTCATTTGAAGTATGCCCCCTGCTCTTTTATTACTCTTTTATTTTTCTGCCTGTCCCCATCTAGTACTGACACTAGTTCTTGAACCACTGCCATTCTTGAACCACTAGCTATTCATTTCAAGTATCCTATAATTTGTCTTTTGTTCTACTTCCTTTGCACTGTGACTAATTATCAAATCATTTCAGAAGAAGTACTGTCCTCTGTGAAGATGCCTTGGCCTTAACATTGTTATTTGTCTTTCTCTATCTCTTTTTTAGTATTGGTTCTATCTGCAATATGGTAGGGTGGTCTGTTACCTTTTATTTTTAAGAACAGCATTTCTCAAATTAAAGTCAGAGGAAAGCAGGTCGATGCTTGTAGTTCCAAGGCTGAAATTTTCTAATGAACAAGACCACACAGAGAAATCATTAGACTGAGTAAAATTGTTAAATTTACCAATGCCTGTAAAGGTTAGAAAGAGAATTTCCTTTAAACTGGGCTTTAAAATTAACTAAAATCAAATAATTTAGTTCAAAGGTTTTGGAGTCCAGAAGGTAAACCAAAAGCCTCTTTATCAATCATTTAGGCCTGAATATTCTACTCCCTCCTTTACTTCCCAGTTTCCCCATGTTATGCACCAGATGCTACAGTCTCTTAGATAGCCTTATTAAAACTATCTCCGTACTTATTGTAAATTATGAACAAACCAAACACCAAGACAAGTAGCAAAAAATCCAAAAGTCAAATTACCACTTTTCTTGTTGATACAAACTAGGGTAAAGAACGGAGCTTAATGAAACGCTAAAGTGTCTTGTTAAAAAACCAGCCAAGAGTTAGGTCTCCTTAAGCAGAAATAGAGAAAGAGAATTATATCATTTTCTATGTCTGCATAACAAATTACTGGAAACTGAAAGGCTTAACCAATGGACATTGGTTTTCTCCCAGTTTTTGTGGGTCAGGAACCAGGCCTCTCTTAACTGGCCTCTCTGCTCAGAGGTCTCAGGTAGCCGCCATGCTGCATGTTCATCCAGAGGCTTAACTAGAAAAGAATTTGCTTCCCAGCTTGGTAATATTGTTGGCAGACTTTATTTTCTTCCAGCCATATGACTATAGATCCCCATTTCTTAGTGGCTATTGACAAGAAACCACCATTAGTTCTCAGAGGCCATGACAGCTTCCTGCTTCTTGGCCCACTCTGTAAGAAGTTTACAGCATGGTTCTTTACTCCTGCAAGACTAGAAGGAAAACCTCTTGCTCCAGTCTGCCAAGTCAGAGTCTTATATAATGTACTATGATTATGGGAGTGATAGTCCATCACAATTGCCATGTTATATTTGTTAGAAGCAAGTCACAGATTCTGTTAAGACTCAAGGGGAGGGGAATCTATACACAAATGGGACTCATTGAGGTCACCTGAAGGTGATTCTTTTTTTTTTTTTTGAGACGGAGTCTCGCTCTGTCACCCAGGCTGGAGTGCAGTGGCGCAATCGCAGCTCACTGCAAGCTCCACCTCCCGGGTTCCCGCCATTCTCCTGCCTCAGCCTCTCCGAGTAGCTGGGACTACAGGCGCCCGCCACCACGCCCGGCTAATTTTTTGTATTTTTAGTAGAGACAGGGTTTCACCGTGGTCTCGATCTCCTGACCTCGTGATCAGCCCTCCTCGGCCTCCCAAAGTGCTGGGATTACAAGCGTGAGCCACCGCGCCCGGCCTACCTGAAGGTGATTCTATCGCAGAACTTATGGTCAGTTATTCATGGTACCAAAAAGAGAAAATAAACTGAATCATATCAAGCAAACAAACAAAAATATCTTCCCCAGAAACATATCATACATTCTTGGTCCCAAAGATTGGTGAAACAGTCTACTCTGAAGCTTCATCAACATTATATAAACTATTTTGATTGTGTTGGTCAGTATTATGCATCAACTTGGCTAGGCTATAGTTCCCAATTATTTAATTAAACACTAATCCAGGTGTTTTTGTGAAAATCATTTGTATATGCGATTAACATTCATAATCAGTTCACTTAAAGTATGATAGGTTGTCCTAGAATAAGCCTGATTCAATCCATTCAGAAGCTTTAAGAACTAAACAGGTTTCCCTGAAGAAGAAATTTCACCTGTAGATAGCAGCTTCAATTCATTCCTGAAAGTTTCATCCTGCCCTTCTTGATGGCCCTGTTGATTTCAGACTTGCCGTATTCTCCACAATCGCATAACCTAATTCCTTGTAATAAGTCTCTCTCTATATAAAATCTTCTCTTAATTCTGTTTCTCTGGTTGAACTCTGACTGATACAGTAGTAAATTAAGATTTATAACAGACACTTCTAAAAAGCAGACATTTATGCAGCCAAAAAACACTTGCAAAAATGCTCATCATCACTGGCCATCAGAGAAATGCAAATCAAAACTACAGTGAGATACCATCTCACACCAGTTAGAATGGCCATCATTAAAAAGTCAGGAAACAACAGGTGCTAGAGAGGATGTGGAGAAATAGGAACACTTTTACACTGTTGGTGGGACTGTAAACTAGTTCAACCATTGTGGAAGTCAGTGTGGCCATTCCTCAGGGATCTAGAACTAGAAATACCATTTGACCCAGCCATCCCATTACTGGATATATACCCAAAGGACTATAAATCATGCTGCTATAAAGACACATGCACACGTATGTTTATTGTGGCACTATTCACAATAGCAAAGACTTGGAACCAACCCAAATGTCCAACAGCGATAGACTGGATTAAGAAAATGTGGCACATATACACCATGGAATACTATGCAGCCATAAAAATGATGAGTTCATGTCCTTTGTAGGGACATGGAGGAAACTGGAAACCATCATTCTCAGTAAACTATCGCAAGGACAAAAAACCAAACACCGCATGTTCTCACTCATAGGTGGGAATTGAACAATGAGAACTCATGGACACAGGAAGGGGAGCATCACACTCTGGTGACTGTTGTGGGGTGGGGGGAGGGGGGAGGGACAGCATTAGGAGATATACCTAATGCTAAATGACGAGTTAATGGGTGTAGCACACCAACATGGCACGTGGATACATATGCAACAAACCTGCACATTGTGCACACGTACCCTAAAACTTAAAGTATAATAATAATAAAAAGATTTTTAAGACATTTGGTATTATTATAGTGCCATCTTTTATATAAAATACCATAGTGTAGATAAATGGCATAATATGACCAAAAACACCCTTGATTTAAATAATTTGATAGGAATGTTTTCCAGCCAGTTGCAAACTGAGTTACAAAGAATGATAACCCTGTATCTTTGTATCGTCCCATTGTAAAAGAAAGATACTGCTTATAAACAGAAGCAAACAGCCTGAGAAATCCAGCCACCCCAGGCCCTGCATGGCCCTCTCAAGCAATGATGAATCCACACTGCAGTACAAGTGTGACGTAGTGAACCATGAAGCAGTGTTTTGGCAGTCTTGGGGAATCAAAATAATTAAATCTGGGTATTTTTTTAATCTGTGGATTTACTTAATTCAGAAATAGATTTAGAAAAAGAATGAATAGATTACATAACTCCCAAATAATTATCAATAAATATATATTTTCTTACAATGGAAGTTTTTATAAGTATTGCACTGAAATAAGTTAAACTTTACTGATACAGACGAAGAATTAAGTGTTCCATTAAACCATAATACTTATAAAGAAAATGTACATATGCATCAATAGATCAATAGATAGATAAAAATATATAAGTTTAGAAGATATTTTAAGGATGTATGTTTTTGTTTATTTCAGCATAAAGACATATGTTTGATCAACATCCAAAAATTTAAATTATAGCCATAATAACTAAATGCCCTACTTGAAGGAGAACCCATACATTGTTTAATTTTGAGAAATGTAAATTCCAGTAAGCCTTTCAAGATTACTCTGGGTAAAATATATGCCTAGATAACAGAAAGAGTTGTTTTTTATTGCTTTTATTGTTGTTGTTTTATATAAGATTATAATTACGAGTCAGATAAATACCACAGGACTCCTGCTGAAAATTATTACTTGAGATTTAGTATAGCTAAGCTGTCAGTTTATACAAGCTGCTGGAAAGCAAAATGAAAAGATGTAGAAGGAAAAATGTGTGGGTTCTGTTGTTATGGCACATAAAAAAGTTTGTTAGAAATTTAAAAATATTGGGTGGCAAAGATTCTATTTATAATGTAAAGATAAAAACCACAAAAACTTGAGTTTCTAGGTAGAAAAAGCAGCCAAAAAGTCAGAGTTTTCACATCTAGATGATTATTTGGATAGTATTTCCTTGAGAGAAACAGTAAAACAACAAAGTAGACTGTTGATGCAATCGAGCAGAGAAAATCAGTTCTCAGGTATGTGGTTCTTGTGGGACCTGCTAAAATTGAGGGTCATTATCTCAGGACTGTTTCTACAGGAAATACAGATTGTGAAGACTTCTACATAGATGTGTCATGACTTGCAGGCTAAATATGGTGAAAAGCAATGCAAGGAATCTGGAAATGAAAACACAGCATCAAAGCAATATCCAAAATTTAGGGGGTCCACAGAATAAATGACTGCATTCTGCCATCCAGAAAAATAGAGGCAAAACCAGTAAATCAAACTGGTCCATACTTATGAGTGAGACTACCTCAGGCTGAGAAATTCTTATCACCTATTTTTAAATCACAGTCCAATAATTTCTAGGTTGTGGCAAATTTAGGGCAGCAGCAACTTTTATACTCAACATAATTTCATCAAGAAAAAAGCACACACATTATGAAAAGAATGAAAAGCAAGCATAGAAAAAATATACCACAATTTTGCCAAAAGCTGAGGCTGATAGTTTTATCTGGCCAGAATAAATTTATTTACTGTGAATACACCGTGGAAACATTAGAGTCCTAATTTGGGTCCTTATAAAAGCGCATCAAAATCAAGAAAGGAGTCTTGAAATAAATTCAACTAATTGTCGTGTAAACATTTAATGACTATTCACATTTGTGTATGATGTACAGTCATTTAGAAAATTATCATTTAGTACATTCATTATGTTTTCTTTTGTATATTTATTTGTTCATTCATTCATTATATAAATAGTTATTGTGCACAAAATATCTCCAAGGCACTAAAACGCAAGGAATGAAGAGATGGTCCTTGCCATTAAAGGTTGATAATCTTAGGAAAAAAAGATATGTGAATAAGTAATTAGTAATTATTATAGAAATCACAATATTAGGACTAGGTAAGTATCAGGAAGGCTTCCAGGAGTCATTTACATCTGATCTGAAGTGTAAAGATTTATCAGCAAAGCACTAGATCTTATTTTGGTGAGGACAACATTCCAAATAGAATTTAAAAACAAATACAGGAAGATGAAAAATAACTTACTAGGTGCAGAGGCTTAGAGGCATTTTATAATTCCCAGAGCATAAAATTAAAGACCATGACGATTCTAGAGAAGCAAACAGGGGCTAGAACCACATGTTAAGAGACTTGACATTATCCTGGGGCCAAACTGGAAAAGCAGATCTGCAGGTGTTAATAGATCTTATAAAGGAATAAAAAGAGTTCATTGTTAAGTCAATTTGAGAAATACAAATTAAACAAGATTAAGCAGGCATTCTTCGAGTTTTTAATATATCTGTATGCTTTGTAAATTACCAAACATAATCCCTAAACTCATTTGTTCAAGGTAATTCTTTACAAGGAATATCTCACAGGACTAAGATTCCACTAGAAATTATCCTGAAGAGTTCATATGTGGAAATAACAAGAGCGGATTTGCAAGTTAGAAATATCTCCCTGGGGATTTTTGTGGAGGCTTGGTTAAAGGTTAAAATAAATGGATGAAGGAAGGCCAGTTAATTGGCTAGACCAGGCAAGAGATAATGAAGTACCAGAGGAGCAGTAAAACTAGAGAGGAACAAGTGAAATGTGTGAAGGAATTGAAATCTGTAAGATTTGTGTCTTGATAAAAAGGTAAGAGGAGAAAAAGAAATCAATTTCCATACTTCTGGGTTTGTAGACTAAGTGACTGAGAAAGGTACGGACCACCAAGTAAGATTTAAAAATACAGAATCTCTCGGGAGAGAAGTGATGAGTTAGGATTTTGAAACATAGGGCGTGAAAAGACCAGTGGTAATTTCAATAAGCTACATTTACAGAAACCTGAAGCTCATGCAAAGATTTGTCCCATAAGAGAGAAATTCTGACATCAGTAGCTTTGGCTTTGTGTAGAAATCTTCAATGAAAAATTTCGTCTGTAATCTCTGCTTATATTACCTCTTCCTATTTACACGATGGTATCAATCAATTTTCTCATCCATGTTTCTTAAACCAATTTGTTTATACTTAAACACATGCGCGCACACACACACACACACATACACACACACAGATCTTCTATCTATAAAATTGGTAAGTGTCTCACCTCTAAATAAGCATTGGTATTCAGAATTAGATAAATTGGCTTTCAGTAACCCTCAAGTAATCCACAAATATCAAAAGATCCCAGAGTATTGCTCACTGTGAGTCCAGGCAGGTGAGGTGATGGTTTCAATCCCAAATACTCTAATTTTGTGGCATCTCCATATCCATAAGCGTTTTTCCCTTTTATTGTGACCAGCAGAAAACAAGCATGGAGAATTTAAAACTGGTTTTTAAAAACTAAATGCTTCCACTTAAAAGTGAAACGTAAGTTCCGATTACAAAGCAATTCACTATGCCTCCTATAATTTCGAAAAGATGGGAAAATGCAACAGAAGGAAAAAAGAACCAGAAATATTGGTGAGTAGCAGGAGACACTATTCTAAATTAAATAATCAGCTAATTATTATTTTAGAGTCTAGCATATTTGTAGCACTTTGATATAGTGCTACATATAAATGATAAAAGGTAAGTTTACTTAAAGCTGTTTCCAATTCTTCATTCAAACACCAAATAAGACTGTAATAATGGATAATCACACAAAGTTGACACCTAGAATTTGCTATGGAGGATACATTACCTATTGCTGGCACTTCATTCCAGACTTTTTAGGTAGAATCTTAGTGGAAGAGAATAATATGAATACTACCTACAAATTGAGTACGACCTATAAATGAATACTACCTACAATGAGTACAGACTACAAATGAGTACTACCTACAAATGTGAATGTAGACAAAAAAAAAAAAATGATGTTAAGGAAAAGTAATTATCTACTGGATGCTCTATGTTAGAAGAATCACATTTACCCAGTAAGTGTTCTGTCATAAAAAATAGCAAAAAAATAGTACAATACCTTCCATGTTCCACAACCATTCATGAATATCACAGTCTGCAGCCTAGATTATAGAAGACAGATCTTTGCAAACATTATTACAAATGATATCAGATATTATGTGAAGATGGAAGATAATTTTTCAAATGTGTTACAATTAATACATAGTTATTTTGTACTTAAGAAAAAATCAAAATATGTGTATTTAAATAAGTTTTTAGTTTTCTCTCCTAGGTTCTGCTGTTGTAAGAGAGAAGATAACAGAATCACTATGCTACATGTTGACTCTAAGGCAAGATTAACAAATTTTGCTTCTAGAGATTCCTCCATTGGCCTTAGCTTCTGTATTTCACAGAATCATTTTCATTTTAGGAAACTGGTGTTATAAAGTGTAATATGCCCTCATGTGATTTCTCAAACAAATGAGTGTTTTTAAAATATCACTTTGTAATAATAAAAATATACTCGTGAACTTGAATTATTGTGCTGTTTATAACTATTCTCTTGGTGTGAATTACTTTGCAACAATTCATGGCCTGCACACTTGGCTTAATTAAAGTATTCCTATCCTTACAAAGTGCACAAATGAAGTAGAATTATTTTTAAATCTGTCATTTCAGGAAAGAGTCTGATTACTATTTGAATCAGTGGCATGGAGAAATGAATTCAGCCACAGGCAGCACAGCTCTGAGACCAATGAGAATATTGGGGAAGGTGAAACTAAGAAGATTTTAAAAAGAAAATACTTTCTGACTTTAAGCCTGTCTCCCCAAATCATTAGGGACAGAATAATGCCACATCCTCTAGTATTTGTTTTGTTTGTCTTTATGAGAAAGTCAAGGTGATAGTAAGTGAAGATCCCTCTGCTTCCTGAGTTCTATAAGCAACATGCAAACGTCAGGTTTAAAATAGAATACTATATTTTAAAATCTTAGTAAGTTTGATATGCCATTACAGATCATTTTAAATGCTCATAGTTACAGTAACGTATCTTTGTTAAAAATATCACTCTTATTTTTAACTAAATTTGTGTACAGTATACAAGAAAGAAATACATGATCACTCAAAAGTGACAAACTATCCTATTTTCTAAAGATCTATCTCATATAAGAATTAGAAGTCTGGATTATCTCATTAACCCTAAGAAATGGCGTGCTGTAATGATGTCTATAGTTTAGCAGTATACAAAAAATATACTCTTGAATACAAAATATATGTCATTATGATTAATATCACATATGTTTAAAAGTTATTTCAGAATAGGAGACTTGTTTGCTAGAAATGTAGCATTTAACTGAAGTACTGCATATCCAACTTCTATTATCCATGCACTCACTCAAGATCCAAACCAGTGCTTAAGTGTTTTATTCATCATCTTGTGGGAGCCGAGACATCTACATTAATTAACATAAAGTGGGAGAAACATATTTAATACTAATAGCAGATTCTTTTAAAAATAGAGGCACAGAGCGGATAACTCCTTCATGCGATTTCTGGTATTTCTTCATCCATGTAACTGCCCTTCATTTCAGTGGCAATAAAGAGCAAAAGCCTTAGATATCAAAATGATAAATTTCTTTCACTCAGAATGTCTTTCTCGCTCTTGAATACACTATACACTCACTAAAAGGGCATTATTTCCTAGAAATGTGAGAGTTAAATTTTTTAAGCATCTTGATATGGGTGTTGTAATGAACACCATGCTATATTATCATGACTTCAAGATGATCAAATACTGCTTAGGCATCTGAGATTCCTGAAACAGAACTGAGAGGATCACAAGGATTAAAGACATATGAAATGTTAAATCTTTAATCATTTTTCACACATTTTATGGCTAGCCTATCCTTTCTCACAACTCAATGAAGTTGAGACGATGACAAGTGGAAAATAGTCAACTAATTAAATTTCAGCCTTTCAAAAAGGTCAAAATAGTACAGTATATTACTATACTTCACAGAATAAATGAAGCATGCAAATGCCAATACTTCATTCCAGTGACAAAACCAGAAAAATATATGAGAGAAAATGGAGCAAAATTGTCTCATTGCTTCAAGGTGTGGCAGTCAAAATTTAGCTAGGATTTAAATTTCATAGTGAGTTATTTGCTCTAAAACACAAAAGGTTGCTTTTGTTCTTATAGCTGTATCTTGAAAGTTACTTCTAGGTTGTACTTCTTGAATATATTTTGCTATAGACTATAAATGTGAGCCGCAATCTCCCTTAGCTACATGTTCCAAAAGCTTTCTTACTCTGTCTTTAACAATAAGCTGAATTCCATCTTTTGTCCATTTAATGAACAATCACACTTTATCAGTATGATCGTAAGGGAGAAAATAGCCTACATAAATAACATCAAAAAATAATCCCCCAAATGGATTGTTTTGTATATATATAGTCACATATACACAATTTACGTTATAAACACATAATTATTAGTGTGTGGTGTTTTTGATATTATAAAACAAAATGCACTAGATATGAATGCACCTTTTATCCTTGCTGCTTTTCACACTATTCTCCAGCAACCTAAATGCCACCCATCTCTCATCCTTCAAGGCTCAGTTTTTATCTCAATTTTACCTTAAAAAATAATATTCTAACGATTATTTCCTTTCTTTAAAACTCTTGGTTATAGTCAGTCTCAACAAAATTACATGTTTTTAGTAATAAGATAATGCAAGTAAAGCACATATCACAGGGATTGGCACAGACTAGATGTTTTAGAAAACATGGCCTAATATTGGAAATAGGTTTTGAACCCTGACCTGCATTAGCTAAAAATGGCAATCTCACTCTTTCATAACTATATATTATCCATAATATTATTAACCCTTTCCACTGAGCATCAGTTTTTACATGTATAGAATGATCAGTATGAAACCTATTTCAATGGGTTTTGAGGTGGTTATATTTGATAATGTTTAAGATGCTTAACACCTTTGATACATAGTATTCAATAAAGATTTGTTTTCTTTCTACCAATTTTGTATAACTCTGCTGTCTATTTAATAATTTCAATTAGCTGAATTCTCTCAGGCTTCTGAATGTGTGGAGAATTCAGGAAAACACTGTATTAATTCCTTCCTATTGCTGTAACAAAATCCCACCAACTTGGTGGCTTAAAACAACATAAATCCATGATCTACTGACCTACAGTTATCAAGAACCTACAATTCTGTAGGTCAGAAGTCTGATACAGATCTTGCTAGGCTAAGATCATGACTTTGGAAGTGTGTGGCTCCTTTCTGTGGGTTCTAGATTCAGTTGCTGTTATTTGTAATTATAGAAACAAAGCCTCTATTTTCTGGTCGCCTATAATCGATGGGCCAATCCTAGCTTTTAGAAGCCCCCTCATTTCTTGGTTTGTAGCCGTTTTCATCCTCTTCAAAGCCAGCAATGGCAGGTAGGAACCATCTTGAGTTTTAAGATCTTGTGTAATTAGATAAGGCCCATCTGGATAATCAGAGATAATCTCATTTCAAGGTCGATAACAGTAACACATATGTAAATTTCCTTTGGCAAGTTTGGTAACATACTTACAGGTTTCAAGGATTAGGATTCAGACATCTTTGAGGAGCTATTATTCCACTATCTGTACTCTTTGTAGGGTTATGTCATTGGACCTATCAGTTGGACACATTATTTTCACACATGAACACAATTCCACTATGCCGAGTGTGATAATTTGCAGTTAATTGCATTTAGGAATTCCCCAGGAGTGCTAATATCTTATAACATATGTGTTTATGCAACCTGCACCTGGCCTAGAGTTTTCCCCAACTGTTAACAATGGTCAGGTGTCCAGTGGGTATATATGTGGCTATATATTCCGAATTTAGTCAGAATGTTAACTTTATACTGACATAGGTGCTATAAAATAGCAGGATAAACGCATGATTTTTTAATATGAGTTTAATTTTTAATATAAGCATATTATTTTAATGTGTATATACATGCATGTATATGAATGTATGTACATTTACCCACAAAGAGATACATGAGGTTATTAGATACATATTAATGTACATATTTATGTATGCTAGAAGCAATGACATGCTAGTAACAATGAACATACCATTTTGCTTTCTAAACATCATTTTCCAATAAAACAAACCATAATTTTCATAGATTGGAGTCATTTCAGGGCAGAAGAAATATAATGGAAGCTGGAACGTCTTACAACGTCAGAAAATAAAAAAGGGCTCAAAAAAGAAGGAAAAGATAAGATCTTCTTGAAAGAACACAGATGCCAACAATTTGAAGAATCTGCAAGTGGCCAAAGCTGAAGAAACAAATTGAATATCAAGATAAATAATGATAGTACTGGATTTTAATCCATAAAAATATAAATATTCATGTCTATATTAACAAAATTGTTTATTAAATAAACATACGAGATGGCAGTCTATTCTTCCTTACAATATAATTCTAGTTGATATATGTACAAGGTAAGAAAAAAGCACTGTTAGGTAAACACAGTAATAATAAATCTTTAAGACATGTTCATTGATGGAAGCTAAAATTATATGGCACATTTTGAGAATGAGGTTTTATAAACTCCAAATATCTCCCCCAAGTTAATTATCAATTACAAAGATAAAGATAGTAAATTTAGAATGGAAAATCCTGGAAGAAGCTACCTGAGCTAAGTTATCAAGGTTAACAACACCTAAAGTAAGATATATTTCCATTATGAACCACTTGATATGAAACACCTAATAGGATACAACATTGTCTCTGTGGAATTCTTTTAAATAATATGTCATACCATTGCTATAAGGAGACATCATCAGGAAAACCCAAATTGAGGAGCATTCCACGGAATAATTGATCAGTGATTTACAAGTATTAAGGTGCTGAAAGACAAGAAAAGACTGAGGAAATGTTAGAGACTGGAGGATACTCAAGATAAATAGAAGCTATACATAATGTGGAGCCTGGATGGAATTCTGAACGGAAAAAGGACATGTGTAGATAAGCTGATGGAATTTTATTAGAAACTGGAATTGCAAAATAGTTAATAGTATCTTACCAATGTTAATTTCTGGTTTTATGTAACCCTGCTTGTGGTTTTGTAAAATGCTAACATACGAAAAAAAATAATAAAGAGGTAAGAAAATTCATTTCATAATTTTGGCAACTTTTTGCATGCCTTAATTTAAAATAAAAAGTTGAAATGGTGTAATCTACTAAGAGCTATTAGAATTATTCATGCACAGGCACAGATTACTACACTGTAAGTGGTAATAACAAGCTAACATGGCTGAGCACATACTATTTAGCAATCATCAGTTAATTTCAGGGATTAATTTATGTGACACTCATGGTCACAGTATGAAATCAGTACTATTATTCCATCCACATTTTACATATGAAATAACTGAGGCACACCGAGAGTGAATTATTTAGCCCAAGAACTTTGAAACCAGGCAAAGCCCAAGCTTTTATCTCCCATGCTGCATAGCCTCTTTCGTAGAAAGCTTAAAAAAGGTTTAATTAAGCTGATATTTAGATTGAAAGCATAATTAAATTATTAAATTTTGAGAAATGGAGTTAAGAAATAAGTCAGTATAACTTCACAGTAAATACCACATGCTATTTCTCAAAGAACATATTTTGAATTACAAATAAAATAAAAATGAAGGAAATAATGAGAAAATTTTCAGGTTAGTATCTATTTTATTATGATTCCTTCAGCTCTTATTTCTGTGCTTTAAAAAATATAAAATTAGGACCATTTTGATTTCTGTTTATTGTTCTTATTTCCAAAATTTTTGTGATGGAGCTTCCTGCCTGTTCTCTATTACTTTTCCCTACTCTTTTATCTACATTCCCTTGAAAGATCACTTGTCTATCTTTTGCTAGCTCCTCCTCTTATATTTGCCCTATTCCATTTTATACCTCACATAACTTGCTCTGGCTGGAAAGATAATGTGTCTCAACACAGCACCTTTCCTCATGGCAGAGCAGCTAAAAGAGTAAGCATTAATTTTCAACTTCAGTATCAATATAAATTTCACTTTAATATAAATCTGAAGTGTTCCAGTAAAATCTTTATTCTTGCAGCAGGTCTCTCTGATAACCCCATATTCATCATGACTTTAGGCAATGACAAACAGCACACTGTGTCAAACTCTGACTCTACCTCATTTCTTCCCTTTATCAGCCTCTCTCAAATAAAAGTGGCAAAACTCACTGCTGAGAACATTATAAAATTTGCATTGTACTTTCAGATATAGAATAGTAATTCTCATGGATGAAAAAAAAGTAAGAATTATCTTTTACTTACTAGGTCAGAGACCATAAGTATTTCACATTGAGCTTTTATACTAAATGAATGGAATATTTTCATCAAGCCTGAAAATCAAAGTTCTTAGTACAGTTACAAAACAATAGGTGAGACTACACAAGACTGTTCTTCACCTCTTCACTCAAGTGTTTTTGGGGAAAAAACACTTTTTTCCCATCTCCTTTTGGATGAATGAATCAGTTAGCATCTTAATATGTTAAAAAACATTCTCAGGGTGAGCTATTGTATTAGTTCATTCTCACACTGCCATAAAGACATCCATGAGACTGGGTAAGTTATAAGGAAAATAAGTTTAATTAACAGTTCCACAGGCTGTACAGGAGGCATGGCTGCAGTAGCCTCAGAAAACAATCACAGCGGAAAGTGAAAGGGAAGCAAACACATCTTACGTGGCGGGAACAGGAGCAGACAGAGTGAAGGGGGGAGTGCTACACACTTTGAAACAACCAGATCTCATGAGAACTCTTACGTGACAGCAAGAGGGAAGCCTGTCCTCATAATTCAATCAGCTCCCACCAGCTCCCTCCTCTAACACTGAAGATTACAATTTGACATGAGATTTGGGAGAGGATGCAGAGCCAAACCATATAATTCCACCCCCGGCCCCTCCCAAATCTCACTTTCTTCTCACATTTCAAAGCCAATCATGCCTTCCCCACAGTCCCCCAAAGTCTTAACTTACTCCAGGATTAACTCAAAATACCAAGTCCAAAGTCTCATCTGAGACAGGGCAAGTTCCTTCCATCTGTGAACTCATAAAATGAAAAACAAGTTACTTCCAAGATACAGTGGGAATACAGGCATGGGTTTAATGTTCCCATTCCAAATGGAAGAAGTTGGCCAAAATAAAGGGGCTACAGGCCCCATGCAAATCCAAAACCCAGCAGGGCAGTCATTAAATCTTAAAACTCTGACACAATATCCTTTGACTTCATGACTCACATCCAGGTCACACTGATGCAAGGGGTAGGATCCCAAGACCTTGGGAAGCTCCATCCCTGTGGCTCTACAGGGTACAGTCCCCACAGCTGCTTTGGTGGGCTGGTGTTGAGTGCCTATGTCTTTTCCAGGTGCATGGTGCAAGCTGTTGGTGAATCTAGCATTCTGGGGTCCGGAGGACTGCAGTCCAGTAGGGACTGTGTGTGTGGGCTCCAACCCCACATTTCCCCTGTCCATTGCCTGAGGAAAGGTTTCCATGAGGGCTCTGCCTCTGCAGTGGACTTCTGCCTAGACATTCAGTTATTTCCATATAAACCTCTGAAATCTAAATGGAGGCTCCCAAGCCTCAGCTCTCTCCCTTTGCACACTCACAGACTTAACACCACGTGGAAGTCTTGGTGGCTCCAGTCTTGCACTCTCTGGAGCAGTGGCCTGAGATGTATTTAGGGCCCTTTTAGCCATGGTTGGAGCTGGACTGCCTAGGATGCAGAGCACCACATCCTGAAGCTGCACAGAGCAGTGGAGTCCTGGATCTGGCCTTCAAAACAATTCTTACTTCCTAGGCCTCCAGGCCTGTGATGGGAGGGACTGCTATGCAGGTCTGTGAAATGCCTTGGAGGTACTTTCCCCATTTTCTTGGTTATTAACATTTGGCTCCTCTTTACTTAGGCAGATTTCTGCAGTATACTTGAATTTCTCCCCTGAAAATGGGTTTTTCTTTTCTACCACATGGCCAGTCTGCAAATCTTCCAAATTTTTATGCTCTGCTTTCTTTTTAAATATAAGTTATAGTTTCAGGTCATTTCTTTTTTTATGAAAATGATCATAGGCTTTTAGAAGCAGTCAGGCCACATCTTGAATGCTTTGCTGCTTAGAAATTTCTTCTGCCAGATTCCCTGAATCATCTCTCTCAAGTTCAAACCATCTCTTCTCAAGCCTTTGCTAATGCATAGCAAGAGTGACCTTTATTCCAGTTCCCATTAAGTTCTTTATGTCCGTAAGGAGGCCTCCTTAGACTGGACTTCAGTGTCCATATCACTATCAGCATTTTAGTCTCAACAAGTTAATTATCTCTAGGAAGTTCCAACCTCCCTTCAACTTCATGTCTTCTTCTGATCTGTCCAAACTGTTCCAACCTCTGCTCATTACCCAGTTCCCAAGGTGCTTCCACATTTTCAGGTATCTTTATAGCAATGCCCTACTGCTCAGTACCAATTTTCTGTATTAGCCTGTTCTCATACTGCTATAAATACATACCTGAGACTGAGGAACTTATAAAGAAAAGAGGTTTAATGGACTCACAGTTCCACAGGCTGTGCAGGAGGCATAGCTGGGGTGGCCTCAGGAAACTTATAATCATGGTGGAAGGTAAAGAGGAAGCAAACACATCTCACATAGTGGAAGCAGGAGGAAGAGAGTGAAGGGGGAAGGGGTTACTGCTCACTTTGAAACAACCACATCTCATGAGAATGCTATCATGAGAGCAGCAAGGGGGAAGTTTGCCACCAGGATTCAATAACCTCCTTCCAGGCCCTTCCTCTAACACTGAAGATTAGAATTCAGCATGAGATTTGGATGGGGATACACAGCCAAACCGTATTAGCTACATTTGCTTCTCCAGGTTTAAGGGTATTCCCATGGTGTTCCACCATCCCTTATTGGCTTCTCTTTCACTTGGCCATACATTTGAAAATAGCCTCTTAATTAAGCATCCTTCATCTGCTCTTTTGACATACTGTGTCTATCCTGCTGGATCCTTTTTCAATGCAATGCACAGTTTTCCTGTATAAAGTTCTTATAACTTGAAAGACAAATTGCTAGCAACAATTAGAAAAAACTCTCATTCACAGCTAATTCAATACCACTGCCTTTCCAGTTTTTAGTAAATGAGTTTGCCACCTAAATCACATCTTAAATATAAACCTTTGAACAGGACCAAATTATATTCATTCATTTTCCCCTGACCTCTATTTTAATAGAGGAAGTACTTCTTATTAAAGGTCAATATTTCCATCTATGCTTTGGATCCCAAAATTCCCACTTTCTTGGAATGTTAATGCTTGGCTGAATACAGTGGCTCATTCCTGTAATCTCTGCACTTTAGGAGGCTAAGGCAGTGGATGACTTGAGGCCAGAAGTTCGAGACCAACCTGGCCAACATGTCAAAACCCCATCTCGACTAAAAATACAAAAGTTAGCCAGGCATGGTGGTACATACCTGTAGTCCCAGCTACTCGAAGGCTGAGCCAGGAGAATCGCCTAAACCTGGGAAGCAGAGGTTGCAGTGAACCAAGATTGTGTCACTGCACTCCAGCCTGGCTGACAGAGAGATACTATGTATCAAGAAAAAAAAAAGTTGATGCTTGATTAGCTATTTTTAATCCAATTTCTTCCTGTCAATATTTTTCAGCATTTAATTATGTAATATTTTTGCTCCTATCTTAAAATAATTCCTGAACTTCATATCTCTCTCAGACTACCTTTTTTAAAAAATAGTCTTTATTCTTGAAAGTGCAACAGCATGTCATTATTCTTCATCTCTGCATTTCCTACTCACTCAGATCCAACTGGTGTGAACTAGGCCAATGTGTACGTTTGCAAGGCAATATGGGTTCTACCTTCCTTTTACTTAGAACAGGTTGCTTATAACCCATTTTGCTAAAGATTTTATTTTATCCTATTCTCCCAACAAAGCTTACTTATTCTACTATGCACACTGATTTCTAGGTACATTGAATGGAAACTCCGTTCATTGCTTTAAGATTTTACCCCATATATGCACTGGCCTAGGATTACACATTTTCTGATACATTCTGTTAAGAAGAAGTGCCTTACCTTTTTTTTCTGTCATTTTCTTTTGACATATATTTTCTTTTCTGAATACATTTGAAGTCAAGGAAACAGTATCACAGAAACAAGTAAAATCTGAAATTGCATTTGTTGGTTCAGTGTAATATCAGTGCATCTATAACTTTATTAATGCAATTTAATTTTCAGTGGATTAATTTTTTCAAGCAAATTAACAACTATACTTGATATTGATGTGTTTATAAACAATGGAAGAAGTATCCCAAAAAGTGCAAGGGCAAATGCTATATGGGCTCAGTGAAACTGGGTGAATAGTTCCTAGATAACAGAGATTACAAAAAGTATTTAAAATGAGAGCAAGTAGAATTAAAGGTCAACATTACTACAACACTGCTTATTAAATGAAAATCTTTGAACATAAATGTTTACAAATCTCAATTATTGGCACATTTTCCAAAATAAGAACTAAACATATTTCAATAACATAGGGATAGTAGAAATCAGTGTTTAACAAAATAGAAATTCACTTTTAAAATATTTTATTAAAAAGTCAATATACAGTAAACATAATACATTATTTTAATATCCTTCATATGTTCTTGAGTGCCTCCTATTATATAATACCAAAGATCTGAAAAAGGTATTGATAAATCATAATAACCTTTATTAGGGAATGATTTTCAATTACATATCTCTTTCTTTAGAAATTACATACCACAGGTGAAAACAATGTTTCTTAGGTACAATTTTACTGCCTGATATATGAGAGGTGTTTTATGGTTGATAATGCAAATGAATCATTAAAAGCAATGCAAGAATAAATAAAAAAACCACAAGAAAAGATAAATGTGTACCTTATATTGTGAGACAGAACTGGGATAGTGTGGAATGTGGCTTAGGATAGAGCAGATTATGAATAACATAACTTTAGTTATGTACCATGCACTGTTCTGTTTGTAGCACACATGTTATCACATTTATAAGTCTGTAAAGAAAGCCTATTAATTTTATGGCAAGAGAGAAGCAGTGAGAGAAGTGAAGACATAGGCATAGAGACTTGTGCAGGGACAGCTGCCTTTTGGGTCTGAAAGAATCTGGTGAAACTGAGAAAAGTTTCTTCTATCCAACTTCCTCCATTCTATAAGTAATTACCATATAGCTGCTATGTAGTAAGTTCTTTGCTAGCTGCTGAGATGTACTGGTAAGTAAGAGAGACATGCTTCCTTTTCTGATGTGTTATGCATGAAGCAAACACAAAGCAAACAGCTAAAACACTTTACAAATTGGGAAAATGGTTGAAATAAACATTTTTCTTACAGTATAGCAGAATATAATTCTGAATAGTTCTCTCAAATAAAACAACTAAAATGATAGGCACAAACATACCTAGATACTTGGTAAACACTCTGATGAAGTGCATTGAAAGAAACCCAGAAGTTAATTGAGAATAAGAATCTTGTTTATTTATTAAAAAGTAAGTTTTAAAGATGGCTTTACCTATTTTTTTTTTTCTGTACTCTGGGATCATAAGCTTCTGAATTGGCAGTTGAACATCCCAGACAAGGTGGAAAACCTAAAGAACCCCTTTATGAGACTTAGTAATCCAAACTTAGAATCTTACAACTTCAGGGTAGGACTCAACAAGAAATAAGAAGCATTGAGGTGGACACAGAAATGAATCTCAATTACGGTAACTTTGGCAAAGTAAATGAAAATCTCTTTTGCAACTTCAAAATCCTAAAGTGGATCTAACATTGCTTTTTTTTTTCTTTTTATCCCAACATGCTACCTGTGTTCTCTGAAAAACATCAAACATCAAAGCAGGAATTAAATTTAAAGTTATCCTGGCTATTAGTGGCTCCAGGCAGGAAACAGAAGCAAATGCAAATCCTGTCTGGAGAAACTTAAATCAAGAAATACCAAAAAAAAAGTGACCACAGATAAATTTACATTAAAATCAAATAGCCCACAGGCAAAAATGACACAAATAAATTAGCCAGTATTAAGTGAGAACCAATGTAAATAATAGACAGTAGACAAAGTCAAAAAATATTTCAAATATTGGAACTATCAAACATAATTTTAGAAAACAAATCTGTTTAATAAATTCAAATAAAAAAAGAAAAATTTGAATATATTTGCAGGGAACATAAAAGTATGAAAAATTACTAAGAAGCCATTTTGGGATCTGGCATTTAAGAAGCTTGGGAATCAAAAGTATCCTAACAGCAGGTAAAAACCTGACAAACTAAAAAACAAATAACAAATATTAGCTCTATAAGAAAAGTGGAATGATGGAACATACCTCTGCTCTCCAAATTAGAGACATCAGCAGGAGAATAATAAGAATCACAACTTCCTAGAACAGACGCACACAAGTTAAAACTTCTGCAGGAACCAGTGTCTGGGTAGGGAAATCTGAACTGTGATTGATGAATTGCCGGAGGCTCCCTGTGGACAAGTATGAGAAATAAAATCTCCAGAAGGACCCAGTCATGTCAAGGGTCATACTTTACTGAGTTTTACCTCCTGGAATTTTATTTGATTCTCACAGTGAGTATCAGAGAAAAACTTTAATGCTTCCAGCAGGAGGAGGATAAAAGAACCATTAAGGCATAAAAACACAATTTGAGGACACAGACCAAGCAATAGAATCAGACATGGCAGGGATGTTCAACTTAGATTGGGAATTCAAAACAATTATGATTAATATGCTAATGATTCCAACAGATAAACTAGACAGCATTCAAGAACATATGGGCAATGTAAGCAGAGAAAGAAAAATTCTAAGAACCAAAAATAAATGCTAGAGAACAAAAGCACTGTAATAGGAATATCTTCACTGGGCTTATTAGTAGACATGGCACAGCGGAGGAAAAAATCTGTGAGCTTGTGGATATCAAATAGAAACCTCTAAAACTAAAAAGGGAACAGAAAAAAAATACTAAAAAGAGGAAAATAATATAAGAATATTCAAAGACTTTGAGGTAGCTACAAAAGGTATTATGTATGTGTAATTAGAACACTATAAAGAGAAAGAAATTGAAGAAATATTTGAAATAATAATTGAGAATTTTTACAAGTTAATGTCAGATACAAAACTACAGAACCAGGAAGGTTAGAGAACTTCAAGTAAGCCAAGTATCTAGGCATTTATCATTTTCAAACTACAGAAACACAACTGTAAAAATGAATCAGTGGGAGTGGAAAAAAAAGGTTAAACAAAGAAAAAAATATAAAACTCATATACTAAAAAAGAAAAGAAAACCATATAAAATGCTCAGTTAATAACACAAAAGGAAGAAAAGAGTATAAAACAAAAATAGAAACAAAAACTAAGGCAATAAATAGAAAATATGAGCAAATGTGGCAGATATTAATCTGACTGTATCAGTACTCACTTTGAACATCAATAGTTTTTTTTTTTTTTGAAAAGTGTATCACTCTGTTTCCCAGGCTGAAGTACAGTGACACACTCATAGCTCACTGCGGCCTTCAACTCCTGAGCTTAAGTGAGCCTTCTGCCTCAGCATCCTGAGTAGTGAGGACTCAGGTGCATGCCAACACACCTAGCTAAGATTTCAAGTGTGAACCACGAACATCAATAGTTTAAATGCAGCTATTAAAAGACAATATCAGAGTGGGTCAAAAAACAAGACCCAACTGTATATTGTCAACAAGAAACCTACTTTAAATATAAAGACACGTGTAGATTATAAAAACTATCTAAACTGGTAAAGAGAAAATCCTGTTATCTGTTCACTAATGATATAATTTCATATCAGAAAACTCTAAAGACTCCTCTGAAAGATTCCTAGGTTTGATAAATTACCTCAGTAAAGTTTCAGAATACAAAATCCAGCTACAAATTGGTAGAATTTTTATACATCAATAACCATAAAACTGAGAACCAAATTAAGAATTCAATCCCATTTCAATACCTACAAAAACAAACATAAAATACGTAGGAATACACTTTAATCAAGGAGATAAAATGTCTCTACAAGAAGAACTACAAAACACTGAGAAAAGACACAAACACAGAGATAAAACATTCCATGCTCATGGATCAAAAGAACCAGTATAATTCAAATGACCACACTGCCCAAAAGAATCAATAAAATCAAGGAAATTCCTATAAATTACCAAGGTCATTTTTACAAAATTAGAAAAAAGCAATCCTAAAATTCACATGGAGCCACAGAATATCCTGAATAGCCAAAGCAATCCTAAGCAAAAAGAATACAGCTGGAGGTATCACATTACCTGACAACAAATCATACGACAAGGCTCTAATAACCATGCAGCCTGGTACTGGTATAAAAACATACATATATCAGTGGAACAGAATAGAGGACCCCAAAATAAAGCCACACACCTAAAAGCAACCAAACTTTGACCAAGCTGACAAAAATATACACCAGGGAAGCCAGGAGCCGTGGCTCACGCCTGTAATCCCAGCACTTTGGGAGACCGAGACTGGCAGATCACAAGGTCCAGAGTTTGAGGCCATCCTGGCTAATACAGTGAAATCCCATCTCTACTAAAAATACAAAAAATTAGCTGGACGTGGTGGCGGGTGCCTGTAATCTCAGCTCCCCGGAGGCTGAGGCAGGAGAATCTCATGTACCTGGGAGGTGGAGGTTGCAGTGAGCTGAGATCGCACCACTGCACTCCAGCCTGGGCAACAGAGTGAGAATCCATCTCAAAAAATACACACACACACACACACACACACACACACACACACGCCAGGGGGAGGATACCCTATTGAATAAATGGTGCTGGAAAAATTGGATAGCCATATGCAGAAAAATAAACCTGTACTCATCTTTCTCATAATATACAAAAACTAACACAAGAGGAACACAGTACTGAAATGTAAGACCTAAAACTATAAAATTATAAAACAAAACTTGGAAAAACTATTCTGGGCCTTGGTCTAGGCAAAGAATTTATGACTATATCCTCAAAAGTAAGAACAATAGAAAAAAAATAGACAAATTGAACTTAATTAAACTAGAAAGCTTCTTCACAACAAAATAAATAATTAATAGAGTAAAATGAGAATCTACAGTATGGGAGAAAATATTCACAAATTATGCATGTAACAAGGGGCTAATATTCAGAATCCACAAGAAACTCAAAGAACTCAACAAGAAAAAAAAATTAGAAGGGAGACAAAAAACATGAACAGACATTTCTCAAAAGAATACATACAAGCAGACAAAGAACCCATGAAAAAATGCTCAACATCACTAATCATCAGATAAATGCAAATTAAAACACAATTAGATACATCTTACACCAGTCAGAATGACTGTTACTAAAAATATATCGTATTTTCTTTATCCTCTCTTCCACTGATAGACATTTGCATATGCATATACATTTATATATACATATATACACACACATACACATAGGTATATATATACATATATATATATATATACACACACACATATGGAATATTACTCAAGCACAAAAGCAAATAAAATCATGTCTTTTGCAGCAACATGATGGAACTGGAGACCATTATTCTAAGTGAAATGACTGGGAAACAGAAAGTTCAAAACTACATGTCCTCAATTATAAGTGGGAGCTAAGAAATGAATACACACTGATAAAAAATGGAATAATAGATGTTGGAGATTACAAAAGATAGAGGAGTGAGCGGAGGTGAAGAATACAATACTACCTTTTGTTTACAATGTACACTATTTGGGTGATGGCTACACTGAGGGCCCAGAATTCAACACTATGCAATATATATGTGAAATACAACTGTATTTGTATCACATAAATCTGTAAAATATTTTTAAGAACTAAACTGATGGAGAAAGATATAGCATGCTTATACTAATCAAAAGAAAGCAAGCGTAACTATATTAATTTCAGACAGAGGAGTCTTCAGACACAGAAGTTATTAGGCTGTTTATTCTGTTGGTAATTTCATTTGATTTGTAGAAGCTCTTTGGTTTAATTAGGTCCCATTTGTCAGTTTTGTGTTGGTTGTGATTGTTTTGGGGGACATAGCCATAAATTGTTTCTCAAAGCTGTTGTTGAGAAGATATTTCCTAGATTTTTCTTCTAGGATTTTTGTAGTTTGAGGTATGATATTAAAGTTTTTAATACATCTTGGGATAAAGATGGGATAAAGAAAATATGATATCATATTTGGATTGATTCCATGACTGCTCTTGTGAATGCTTCTGTGATAAACATATGAGTGCAGGTGCCTTTTGGATACAACGATTTCTTTTCCTTTGGGTAGATACCGAATAGCAAGTTTGCTGGATCAAATGGTAGTTCTACTTTTAGCTCTTTGAATTCTTGTGTATGGTGACAGACAGGGGTCCAGTTTCATTCTTTGCATATGGCTAGTCAGTTACCTCAGTACCATTTATTAAATAAAATGTCCTCTCATTACTGCTTATTTTTGTTAATTTTATTGAAAATCTATGGTTGTAAGTGTGTGAGTTTATTT
This sequence comes from Hylobates moloch, assembly GCF_009828535.3. NCBI lineage: Eukaryota > Metazoa > Chordata > Mammalia > Primates > Hylobatidae > Hylobates > Hylobates moloch. The sequence continues at coordinate 73,604,385 of NW_026652279.1, read as the reverse complement.
CTCATTTCTCTATTCTATCCCATTGGCCTATATGTCTGTTTTTGTACAAGGACCATGCTGCTATAGTTACTGTAGCTTTATATTATAGGTTGAAGTTGGGTCACGTGATGCCTCCAGCTTTGTTGTTCATGCTTAGGGCAGTATGGCCATTTTAACAATATTGATTCTTCCAACTTATGAGCATGGAATATTTTTCCATTTATTTGTGTCATTTCTGATTACTTTCAGCAAAGTTTTATAATTCTCCTCATAGAGATTTTTCATCCTTTCGGTGAGATGAATTCCTAGGTATTTCATTTGTGTGTGTGGTTATTGTAAATGGGATATTGTTCTTGATTAGTTTCTTAGCTAGAACATTATTTTGGTGTTTAGAAATGCTACCGATTTTTGTATATTGATTTTATATCCTTAAACTTTACTAAACTCATTTATCAGTTCCAGGATCCTTTTGGTGGAGTCTTTAGAGTTTTGTGCATATAGAATCATATCATCAGCAAGGAAAGATAGTTTAAATTCTTATTTTATTTTTCTGTTTGAATGCCTTTTATTTCTTTGTCTTGTCTGACTGTTCCCTCTGGGACTTCCAGTACTATTTTTAATAGTAATAGTAAGAATGAGCATTCTTGTCTTGTTCCAGTTGTCTAATGGCTCCAGCTTTTGCCTATTCAGCAGGATGTTGGCTATGGGTTTGTCCTAAAAGGCTCTTATCATTTTGAGATATGTTCTCTCAATGTCTAGTCAGATAAAGGTTTTAATCTTGAAGAAATGTTGAATTTTCTCTAAGGTTTTTTGTTTGTGTCTATTGAGATAATCATTGCTTTTTCTTTTTTATTCTGTTTATGTGGTGAATCCCACTTATTGATTTGCATATGTTGAACCAACCTTGCATCCCAGGAACAAAGCTTACTTGATGGTGGATTAATTTTTGAGGTGCTGCTGGATTTGGTGTTCTAGGATTTTGCTGACAAATTTTGTATCCATGTTCACCAGGGATATTAATCTGAAAATTTTCTTTTTTCATTGAGCCTCTGCCAGATTTTGGTATCAGGAAGATACTGGATTCACAAAATGAGTTAGAGAGAATCCCCTTTTCTTTCTTTCTTTCTTCTTTTTTTATTTTTATTTTTTGGAGTGGTTGTGGTAGGATTTGTATCAGTTCTTCACTGTATGCCTCTAGAATTTGGCTGGGAACCCATCTAGTCTGGGGCTTTATTTGGTTGGTAAGGCTTTCTTATTACTGATTCAATTTCTGAACTTGTTATTGGTAGGTTGATGTTTTTAGTTTCCTTATGGTTCAATCTTGGGAGGTTGTGTGTTTTTAGGAATTTATCCACTTCCTCTAGATTTTCTAATTTGTGTCCATAGAAGTGTTCATAATAGTCTCTGAGGATATTTTATTTCTGTGGGATCATTGCAATATCATCTTTGTCATTTCTGATTGCACTTACTTGGCTCTTCTCTCTTTTATTTATCCAGCTAGCAGTCAACCAACCTTGCTTATTCTTTTAAAGAGTTGTTTCCTGGTTTCATTTATCTTATTGATGGCTTTTGCGTGTTAATTTTGTTCAGTTAAGCTAATTAACAAGCCAAAATAAAATAAAATATTAAAAATGTGCAAAGTACATACACAGACACTTCTCAAAAGAAGACATACAAGCCACCAATAATTCTAAAGATTATATGGAAAGATAAAAAACCCCAAATAACCACGTAAATATGGTCAATTGATCTTGATAAAGGAGCAATGACAATTCAATGAAACAAATGCAGTCTTTTCAACAAATGATGCTAGAACAACTAGACATCCATAAGCCAACAAAAAGAAGAATCTGGATACAGATGATATGTATCCTTTACAAAATCTTATTTAAAATGGATCACAGACCTAAATGTAAAATGCAAAACTATAAAACACCTAGAAGATAACACAGCAGAAAATATACATGATTTTTGGTTTGATGCTGACATTTTAGATACAACACCAAAGGCAAAATTTTATAACAAATTTTAGAACAATTTAAATTTCTAACAAATTTTAGAAAATTTTAGAACAAATTAAACTGGTCTTAATTAAAATTAAAAATGTCTGCTCTGTGAAAGACAATGTCAAGAGAATGCAAAGACAAACCTTGTACTGGAAGAAAGTATTGGCAAAATACATATCTGATAAACAAATGTTATTCAAAATATACAATGACTTCTTAAAACACAACTATAAGAAAACAAACACCCCAATTAAAAATGGGCCAAAGAATTTAGGAAACACTTCACCAAAGAAGATATACAGATGTCAAATACCATATGAGTAGATGCTCCACATCATATGTAATCAGGGAAATGCAAATTAAAACAAGGTAACACTACACACATATTAGAATGGCCAGAATCCATAACATTGATAACATCAAATGCTACTGAGAGAAATTCTCATTCATTATTGGTGAGAATATAGAAAGGTACAGAAGCTTTGGAAGATAGTTTGGCAGGGTATTTTGTTTTTTGTTTTTTTTTTTCAAAACAAAACATGTTATTATTACAGCATCTAGCAACTGTGCCTCTTGGTATTCACCCCTAAAAGTTAAAAACATATGTTCACAAAAACTCTACACAAAGATGATAATAGCAGTTTTACACATAATTACCAAAGGTTGGAAGCAACAGTAGGTAAATTGATAAATAATCTGTGATACAACTAAATAATAAAAAAGTGTTTAGGATTGAAACCAATTAGCTATCAATCATGAAAAAATAAAAAACATAGATGAAACTTAATTGCATATTACTAAATGAAAAAAAGGCAGTCTGAAAATGCTATATGCTGTTTGGCTTCAACTATATGACATTCTGGAAAAGGCAAAACTGTGAAGATAGTAACAAGGTAAGTGGCTGTTCAGGGGAGGAGGGAGGGAAGAATAAATAGGTGGAGCACTGAGGAGGCTTAATGTAGTTACACTAATCTGTATAATCCTCTAATAGTATATATATATATATAATATATGTCATTATATATTTGTCTAATTCTATACAATGTACAACACTGAGAATGAACTTTAATGTAAATTATGGACTTTTAGTGACAAAGACATGTCAAGGTAAGTTCATCAGTTATAACAAATGTATCACTCTGTGGGGGAATGTTGATAATGGGAGAGGCTAGGCTTGTGTATAGATTGTTGGTAAATGTGAAATCTCTGTATTTTTCTTGTCAATTTTGGTGTGAACCTAAAGCTGCTCTAAATATAATCTATCTTTATATTAAAAAGAATTTGTTTAAAATAACCAGGTAGATAGTTTAGAAATAGCAATAGACATGGCAATCATTGAGTTGATAGTAATTCCAGTTAAAAATATATGGATAAGATTAAAGATGAATAAATATTAGAAGTGATTTTCCACAGCATGGCCTACGGAGGCAAAAAAAAAAAAGACTTAATGTCTGAAAGATCGTTTAAGTGATATGAAGTAATATATGAGAAAATCTTCAGTCTCTTCATGACTATTGTAAGAGAGGAATGAGAGAATTGTTCAGAGGAAAATATTGTTGTGATCGTTCTATAGAATTACAAAGGATGACAACCTAGAAATTCAAGAAAAGCAACAAATCTCAATTAGATTAAATTAAACAGACAACATCTGGGCACAGTGGCTCACGCCTGTAATCCCAGCACTTTGGGAGGCAAAGGCAGGTGGATCATCTGAGGTCGGGAGTTCGAGATCAGCCTGGCTAACATGGTGAAACCTCATCTCTACTAAAATTACAAAATTAGCTGGGTGTAGTGGCGTGTGCCTGTAATCCCAGCTACTTGGGAGGCTGAGGCAGGAGAATAATTTGAACTTGAAAGGCGTAGGTTGCTGTGAGCCGGAATTGCACCATTGCACTCCAGCATCGGTGACAGAGTGAGACTCCGTCCCCCCAAAAAATAAATAAATAAAAATTAAATTAAACATACATCAGCACATAGGCATATAATAGAAAACATAAAACATATTACAGGTCTCAATAGAATCACAAAGTGCAGTTCTCAGTCATGCAAGTCTGCCTCCTGGTTTCTTGCCCTCAGCCTCTCCTAATGGGATAGGCCACAGCCTTTTTAGTAGAGACGGGGTTTCACCGTAGTCTCCATCTCCTGACCTCGTGATCCGCCTGCCTCGGCCTCCCAAAGAGCTAGGATTACAAGCATGAGCCACCGTGCCCGGCCTATATTTTTAAATTATATGTCAACCTGCTATCCTGAATCCTTAGTAAATTCTACTTGTATTGTTTGGGAAGTAACCCTTGTACAATTTTTTTTCAATGACACTTGGCTCAACTTCTAGAGCAGAAGTTACAAACCAGAGTATTAGGGTCAAATCTGAACTTTAGCCAAATGTGTTTGTAAATTTATTGGAGCATAGCCACAAATATTGATTTAAATATTTTTACAGCTATTTTTTGTGTGAGAATTGAGTAGCTGCAATGGAGATTGTGTGGCTCATAAAGCCTAAAATACTACTGGGCCCTTTATAAAAGAAGTTTGCTTACCTCTTCTCCAAAAGAGTTTCATTTTCCTTTGTTGTAGCTAAACTCATTATTAGGTAATATTCTTTCTCCCTGGAAACAAGATGACATTCTCAGCCCACTTCTTGTTTATAGAATACTGAAAACCAAGGTTTATTTGAAGACTAGTGCAGTCACAGGATTTATCATTCTAGACTGAAGGTGTCTTTGGCAGGATGACTATGTGCTTAAAAAAATATTAGTAGAGGAGTTTCACATCTGGTTAAGAAAAAAATAGGTCAAAGGGAGTCCAATAACTAAAAAAGAAGTTTTGATTTAGGTAATATTTAAAATAGCCTTAGAACATAAAACTTTATTTACAGAACTAATGAAGGAAATAAACAAGCTGACAATCGTATCAAAATATATCATCAGAATTTTACCTCTTGATATTACAGAATATTTGAATAATATGATTACTATACATCACCTACCTAATAAAAAAATATAGAATGCTACACCCAAAAATAATAGAGCACACAGTCCTTAAACCTATAACAGATAATTAACAGATAATCAAATCAATTATTATGAAAATGTTTAATAGAAAATACACAAATTTGGAATTTTTGAATCACTTGCCCAGGTAATCATTATATTAAAAAATGATATAAGAAAACACTTCTAAGAATCTTAAGCACACCATTCCAGAATAGACTGACACATGGATCTAAACAGAATAAAGCTTGTTTTTAAAAAAAGTGGTGATTTCATTTTTGTAAAATGCTGTAGACTAAAGATGCAGGGGAAACCCATATTAACTTTAAGGGTGTTGTACCAACAAAAGCACCACCTACCCTAAAGAGAATAGAAACTGTAAAACCACAAAAGGGAATAAAAACAAAAAATGCACAAAAACTGTAAAAGCACAAAAACAAACCTCTGGAAAATTTACTTTTTGTAGAAAAGAAGCAAGATAAAAATGCTACACCGATGAAAACAGAAACCATTTCTTATGTAAAAGATCGATACCTCAGAACTAGATCCAAGAACCCAGATGAGGGGTCTCACAAGTAGAGGAAAAAGAAAAATAATTAGAAAACCACTCTCAGATTGCAGAAAGAGGTGCTAGTCAAAAACTCCTTTAAGCCCCCAGAATCAGGGAGGAGTTGTCAATTGTGCTTGAAGGGATTTAAAAATTGCTATGAATTAGTGACGTCTAGATATATTTTATTATTTCCCTTTTTGATTGGCAGGATGTATTGCTGTTGTCTTGCATGGTGTCTTGACTGTGTAATAAGTTTGAGGGAGAATTATACTTTATTTTTTTAAGTAGCAGGTCTTTTGAAGAGGAGAAACTGCATCCCAAGTGTCTTACCCACATCTAGACCAAATGCAGACGAAGAGAGAATAGATTTTAAGCCAAATATTATAACTGGAGAAAACTTTTGGTGATCGTGGCATGAAAGTAGACCTATTTTAATGTAAGAAGCACTGAGAATACGTTCTGACTTAAAATTATTTGTAACTCCTCCCATCAAAATGTGGTCTATTTTTCTAGAATTTAAATCTAAGCTGAATGTGTGACTTGCTTGACTAATAAAATGCAGTGGACATTATTCTGTCTCTGATCCAAGGCTCAGCCTTGAGAAGGCTTACAGCTCTTACCCTCACATGAACAAGCCTGAACTTCGACCTTGTAAGACCTTAGGGAGGAAAAGGTCCAGCCATCTCGGTCATCCTAGCTGAGCCCCCAGACATTTGTTTGCTCCTAGCAAACATTATACAAAGAGAGGATTAATCGTTCTGGCTAAACCCAGCCTAAATTTCTAACCTAAAGTATCATGAGTAAATAAATGATTATTGTTTTAACTACCAAGTTATGGGGTAATTTGTTACCCTGTGATAGATAACTGCTATATTTTTAACAACATTTTCCACAATATAGAAAAACTAAAAATAACCTGGTATTTTCAGTAGAAAACCGATGATCAAGACAAAGTTGGATTGTTACTAAACAATGGGAGTGAGGAGTTTCTCTAGAATGCCAAAGATATCTGGGGCAATTCTTTTTCTTTTTTTTTTTTTGAGACGGAATCTTGCTGTCGCCCAGGCTGGAGTGCAGTGGCGCGATCTCGGCTCACTGCAAGCTCCGCCTCCCAGGTTCACGCCATTCTCCTGCCTCAGCCTCGCGAGTAGCTGGGACTACAGGCGCCCACCACCATGCCCAGCTAATTTTTTGTATTTTTAGTAGAGACGGGGTTTCACGGAGTTAGCCAGGATGGTCTCTATCTCCTGACGTCGTGATCCACCCTCCTCGGCCTCCCAAAGTGCTGGGATTACAGGTGTCAGCCACCGCTCCTGGCCCCTGGAGCAATTCTTAATGCGGTCCTGCCCTGCCCTGTGATTAACAAAGTAAAATAACAGCAACCTAATATAAGCAGATCTGAGAGTGGCCCACATACTTCAGGGATGAAGTTTTGGTCAGCTCACCCCAGAAGGCATCAACCAAGCCAAGATGATTGCTGAGCATAAGAAGAAACTAGAACGAGTAAAAGGAAGTAGTTATAAGCATTAGTTGTAACCGTGTGACCACCTACTATACATATTTCTTTTGAATTTTATATACATGTATAAAGATTTTTTAATTTTAAATAATTTCTATGAAGCCCGTAAAGTATAATATATGTTTATATATTTTGTTATGTTATATATTAATACATTATGCTAATTGTAATATTTTTCACATAAATAAATATGTGTGTAGGAAAGGGAAGACAGTGTAGCAGTGACAACATGTTATTGCAGAAAGTAAGTAAATCAGAAACAAATACATACAGTGCAATTCAATTTATGTAATTTCAAAAGCAGATAAACTAAAACAATATATAATTGAAAGATAAATACAAAAATCGTTAGACTTTTAAGAAAGAATAAGAATGCTTATTAAAATTGGGATAATACTATTAATAATTGTAATAATACCATACTACAAACAGTGTTTATCAGGCCAGGAGTGTTCTGAGGACTGTTTAACATAATTACCTAATTGCTACATTAATTCTATGAGTAAGTTATTAATATATGTAATTTTAACAACTATCCTATTAGTTACTCTTATTATCCACATATTACTTATTATTATCACATTAATATTCACATGTATCAGTCAGGATTTGATCATTAGCAAGTAGAACTACTAGCAGCCTTATGTAGACTGCTTAATTAGCTCTTATAATGGATAAGTTCACATTTCTATAACAAAACCTTTATTGTAGATATAAACAATATATAAGAAATTACATTACCATCTAAATATGTTATAATTTTACTGCCATAGTGTGATGGTTAATATTAAGTGTTAACTTGGATTGAAGGGTGCAAAGGATTGTTTCTGGGTCTGTCTGTGAGGGTGTTGCCAAAGGAGATTAAAATTTGCATCAGTGGACTGGGAGAGGAAGACCCACCCTCAATATGGGTGGGCACCATCCAATCCGCTGCCAGAGTGGCTAGAAAAAGCAGGTGAATAAGGTGGAAGAAGCTGGCTTGCTGAGTCTTCCAGCCTTCACCTTTCTCCTGTGTTGGATGCTTCCTGCCCTTGAACAACAGACTGCAGGTTTTTCAGCCTTTAGACTCTTGGACTTCACCAGTGGTTTGCGAGGGGCTCTCAGGCCTTCGGCCGCAGACTGAAGGCTGCAGTGTTGGCTTCCCTACTTTTGAGGCTTTGGGACTTCAACTGACCCACTCCGCCTTCCTTGCTCCTCAGCTTGCAGACAGCCTATCGTGGGACTTGACATTGTGATCATGTGAGTCAATTCTCCTTAAGAAACTCCCTTTCATATATACATATATCCCATTAGTTCTGTCCCTCTGGAAAACCCTGATTAATACATACACACATATATATATATATATATATGAATGAAAAAGAAAAAAATGTTACGTATGTATTTATATCAAAACTAGGAAGAACTGTATCAAGTGGTCACATGGTTGCAACTAGTATTTAAAACTGCTTTCTTCAAGTTTATATTCTTTTGTTTTCAGTGGGCATCTTCGATTGTTTATTTTTTTCATGGGGTAAGCTCATTCCAAACTTTATTCTTAAAGAGCTTGGGTCACTAGCAGATTTGCCTGTATTGACTTGTAATTTTACCTTTTTAATTATAGCACAGGAACAGTACTAAGGGATGCCCCAGGGGATCTTTTGCACTTCAGAGATACTCCTTCTCACCCCCACCGTGGAGTAGCAACCTGATTTTCCCCTGGTCATCAAAATCATTCAAACCAGCAAATACAGCAAGCCACTTCTTTGGCTGTTGATTTACCAGCGTAAGGAGCCAGCTGTTAAGATTGTGAATAATGCTTCACAAGATAAAAATGTAGCCGATGATGCTGGCTTGTCAGTGTTTCAGAAGATTGTCTTGGAATGGACTAAATGGGACTATGAGTGCAGCCTAGTGTGACCTCAGCCAGATGAGAAATCAAATGGGAATCACAGCCAAATATCAGGGGAATACATGAAAAACGAAATAGGATTGAGCCATCCAGGAGGACTCCAGGCTCAGATCAAGATAAAAGAGTGTAGTCCATGTGTTCGACAGCGGCAGATTTCAAGGGCAGAGACCCATGAGCACTAGATGGGCAATGAAAACCTTCATCTGAGAGTCACTCAGGGGCCCAAGGAGTAGCACAAACTCATCGTGAATATTCCAGACTCCACTCCCTTTGTCAGGAAGATATAATGAGCACTTTTCAACTGAGAAAAAAAAAAAGATGAAAATATTAATATTAAGAAAGACTGAGTAGCTACCTTAAAATCACTACTGTAATCTGAATAGAAACTCCCAAAATTGGAAGCAACTGCTAGATAATGTTAGTAGGCAAAATTAAGTTACTCTGGCATCCCACAAGTGGGATCTACATTTCTTTGGTTACTGGAATGTTAGTTTATCATAATTGCCACACTACCAAAGTGAGCATCCTGTTCTGCAATGCATGTTTACTTCTCTGTATCCCTACTAAGCTGTTAACTCTATAGTGACATTTGTTCCTTTTTATTTATTTTCCACTGTATTATTATCAGCCACCATATTTGAAACTTAGTAAATATATGAAGAATAAATACAGAAATGAATGATTTATGGGGATAGGAGAATAGGAGGGAAGAATAGGAATGCATTGAACCCGTAAAATACAAAGAGGGAAAATATGCCATACAAGAGGTGAGGAAAGATAGCAAACTTGGCAGGTGGAGAGCATCATTTTACTTAAGATTGACTCTCCGTACCATCATTTAGTGCCAGAGAGCATTTTTTTCCACTGTTACACAAAAGCACGGTCTGCTTTTATGATTTATGTAAATGCCTTTGATTGTTGTTGTTTTTAATATGATAGACTTCATTTAGAGCAATTCTTGCTAAGGGGATTCTATGACAGAGGACTCACTCCACCTCTAGTGTTATTTCAAGTAGGTCAATTCAATTAGATACATTTTGATTGCATCTATGGAATTGCTATAATATCTACAGATAATAACTTTAAATATCTAAAAAAAACTAATTTTTTGAAATTTCATTAAAATATAACCAAACTCCCTTATGTTGCAATTTATGTTCAGTTGTTTCAGGCATAGTGAGAAGACTTAGAGAATACAATATAGCTTTCCCTGTATAATTGTCTGCCGTCTGTTATATTCTTAGCCTATAATTCTAACTTATCTCTTGCCTTTCTAGTCTCCAGGCTAAACAATTACAGTCCCTTTAACCTTCTTTCAGAGGTCATATTTTTAATCCTTTAATCATTTATGGTACTCTCTTTTAATCCTCTGTAATTTCCCTTTTAAGTTGCAGAGCCAAAACTAAATGTGGTACCCATGAAAGGTTTTAACCATGCTGAGATGCTGAGTATAATAGGAGATTTATCTCATGGTATCAACACATTCTTCTTCTCACCATGAATCCCAGTATTGCAGTTTTTAATAACTAAGAAATGACATTGTGCACTCATGTTCATCTTGTTAGTTCATCTTATTACCCACTGCTAATGAAAAGCTACAATTGGGATTATGAACCAGAGAACCAAAGACATCACTTCAGGATCAAATGTGAATTATACATTCACAATAAAAGAAGAATCATGCAAATTCAGTGACCTTCCTCAGTAATGAAATGACTAACAACTATTACTTACCCTGGGTATATTATGTACCAGTGTAGGGAGTTTGAGATTCATTTTATCTTTCATCACTATAATAAAAGGTCTGGGCAGGCAAATGTAGAACAAAAAAAGATGGAAGGATTAATTTTAAATTAAGCAGTATGTTTCTAACATATGCCTGATAGAGATTCTGTGCTTTTCAAAAACACTCCAAGAATGATATTTTAATAATAGTATTATAATGTTCTTGCCACCAATGGAAGAAGTGTTTATGTAACAGTCATATGAATTTTCCCAAAAGTTTCCTATGCAAGGATTCCCAGATTTCAGTCAGAGCAGAGTGAAGAGGCTGCATAAAAGTAACCTGGGAATTTCGTTTTTATAGTTAGCTTTATTTTTTGAAATAATTGTAATTTATAGGAACTTTCAAAGAAATGAACAGGAAGGTTGCATGTACCCTTCACGGAACCTCTCCTAATAAAAACACCTTTTATCACCACAATACAATCAAAACCAGGAAAAATAACATTGTTACAGTCTTGACAGCTAATCTGATTTCACCAGTTATGCATAACACTGAGCATGTGTGTGTTTGTGTATTCACCTCCATGCAATGTTATAATATTTGTAGCTTAATGTAACCTGAAGACTTAGTCATTACATGGAACATAATGTATCAAAACATCACATTTTACTCAATAAACGTGCACAATTATTATATGTCAGTAAAAAATAAGATGAAACATGAACTTTACATTTTTAGAAGTTGCGAAGGTCCTTTGGTCATTTTGAGTGTTCCCCAATTATCACAAGGATCACTGGCAAATAACAGAATCGAGGTCTAATAAATAAGACTCATTCATAATAAACTGTGGTTGTCCTATTAATATTAAGAAATTCACAGATTCTGGTGTAGGCATCATTTTACATATGCTGAGAAAATTTCCACATATTCTGATTTTACAAGTCATATGTTAACAAAATAATAATTTAATTTATATTTCACTCTATAGTACATACGCTGTAATATTATGAATTCAATAAATAAGAAGTTGAAGAATTTCACCCAATTCATTCAAAATTATTGACTGAGAATTATTAATGTGTAAGACTAAAATTCTGTTCTTACACATTCTTAATATGAATAGTATAGATAGATGATACAGCTCCCAAACCTGTATCTAGTACTGCAAAGAGATATATAAGTACTAACATAAATATAAATATATAGGTAAAGTATGTGCAGATGACATGATTGTTTATGTAAACAATTCTAAAGAAACTAAAAATAACCCTTAAGAGTAATAATTAAGTTAATCAAGGTTGTAGGATACAATATCAGCAAACAAAATCAATTGTATATGTACTGCAATAAAAATACAGAAATGTAAACTACAGTCACAATATTATTTACATAATTCAAAGACAATGAAATACTTATAAACAAATATAAGAAAACTCATGTATAGGATTTGTAGGCTGAACGTGACAAGATGCTGGTGAAAGAGATGACCTAAATAAACAAGCAAACACATTATGTTCCTTGATTAAAAGGCTCAAAATAATGAAGACGTAACTTCTCCCTGACAAAAAAAATTTAGCAAGGTTATTCATTGACAAAATTATTCTAAATTTAATGTAGGAAAATTAACTAGAATAGCTAAAATAACTTTAGGAAAATAATAACGGAATGAATGAATCACTCTACCTATTTTCAGGATTTATATACAGCTATAGTAATCAAGAATGTGTGGTACTGGTGGATATGCAGACATATGTATCAATGCAACACAGCACAGAAACAGACACACAAGGATAGATAACTGATTTTCTACAATGGCAGAAAAGTAATAAAAGGTAGGAAGAATAGTCTTTTCAAAAAATGGTGCTGGAACAGCTGGATATGAAAAAAAAGTTACCTGTGGTTTGAATATATTTTCTTACAATATGTAGTTTTTATTTTCATTCTCCTAACAAGGTCTTTCACAGAGAAAAATATTTTTATTTTTATAAAATCCAACTTATTATCTTTTTTATTGATATCTGATAAAGGATTTGAATCTAGAATTTATATGGAACTTTTTAAATTCAAAATACAATTTTTAAAAATCCAATTAGAATGTTTTGCCACAAGGTTTCTTCTCAGATTCAAAAAGATCAAAATTTTATTCGTGATCTTTCATTTGCTGAGCGTGCCTAGTATTATTTTTATTTGTATAACTCGAAAATAAAGTTGGTTAATTATATATATTGAAAACCTAATCAATGAATTTGCAGAAAACCAAGACAGAAAAATCTTATTGTTAACCAAGATACTACATTAATAAAATGTTATTATTTGTATTAAAATATGACACACAAATCTCACTTTTTGCAACTCTTGTTTATGTTGTTTCTCATGCACTATTATTAACCCTGTTATGTTTTATAAATAATATCTTTACAAAAAAGAAATGTATATATAAAATATGACGGAAGTTAAAAAGGGAGAATATTTTCTACTGAAAGCATCGAAGAAAGATTGATGAAGAAAGGAAAATCGGAAATGTACCATAAAGCATAGACGAAGATTTGATATTTGAAAAATGAGAGCAAATGTATGAACATAAGCAAAGATTATGAGCAGGACTATAGTGATCATAAAAGGAAACAGTGGAAAGTAATATCAGAAAGGTGATTTACAGTCAGGTCATGGAATGCTGGAAAACAAGCCAGGTCTTTTCTCTTCATTCTGTAGACAATGAGAATTCAGCAGAGATATTCAACACTACAATATTTATCAGATCAATGTTTCAGAAAGGTGTATTTAGCAACTGTGCATATAATAAATCGGAAGACATACAGAGCAAAGATAGTCCAAAAGTTAGTAAGCAATTTTGATTCTTTAGGTGTGAGGAATAAAGATTTAAACTAGGCTGTTAGAAAATGATAAGTTGGAGAAGAACCGCGCAAGAAAAATAAGAGCTATGGCAGAGAAAGAAATGAAAACCGATTGCAGGTGGTTTTTCAGTACTAGATAGCAGAAAAAGTTGCTAGTGCTTTGAATCTCTGTCCTATTAAGAGAGGTTAAAAATACAGAAATGAAAGGTAAAGCATTATCGTGGAAGAAGTAAAGATGAGTGTATAGTAATAAAGTGGGAGCAGTAAATACAGACTGATTTTTCAAGTTTAATGATTGAAAGGAAGTGGATGGTTGCACAGTTGACTAAGAGATTTTATTAGGATAGAAAACATTTAAATAAGTGGAAGAGTAAGTGGAAAATTTTAATAGAGAGGAAAGTAATGAAATGCCAACAAGAATATGATACAAGAAGCAAAATTCTTCAGAAAGCAGATAGCTTCTGAGACCCATCAGAGTACATTGCTTTGGAAAGAAGAAATGATACCCTTCTGAGATCAAGGAAAAGGATAAAAGGGTAGTCAAGGTGCCATTGAATTTATGACTGAGAATGAAAGGTGAGTTCCTACCACACTGTGTCAATATTATCAAACAATTTATCTGTCAACATGAGCAAGTATACAGTGGAAGGCATAATAAAGTTAGAAAGGTCTAAAACACATTATCTGAAAAATATGTAGTTTTCCTTTAAAGTACAACCTGTTCAAGGGAAGATATATATTTTAACTTGTTATAAAACATGCCAAAGCCTAACATGTTGCTAAAAATGTCTGATACATACAATATGCAATAATTAACACACAAGTATGTTTCTATTTATTTATCCCAACTCTTAAATATAATTTAAATGTAAAAATCCGACTGAAAAATCCACAGTTAGGAAATTAAATTTTTGCATTTATTTGAAATTCATTTATGCTTCACGGACACTTTCCAGTTAATCTACCATTTATGCTCCCATGTAGTATTAACCCTACATAATTCCTGAGAATCAGTAGTATCCTGTGAAACTCCTCTCCATCTAGTGTTCCATGAAGTCCCAGAGAACTTCTTCATGATACCGGAAAAAATTCTAAAAGTTTTCCCCCCTTATCGAATTTCAACTAGTAATGATATCGCTTCAGATCTTTTGTATTCAATATAGGTGGTCTTGCTCTGGTAAAATTATAGGTTCCAAATGAGTCTGCTACTAAAAAATGCATTTGTATATTATTTCATTTTGTTTTATCACCATAATACACAATATTATTACTTTGTAGTTTCTGCACCTCAAAATAAGATAAGCAGTCATAAAAGTATGTCATGTCAGTTGCATTATTATTGTTGTTATTTTTTATTTTCTTAGATATTCCACAAAGTTTCAGCGTAGCGGGTTTTAGCTTGGGAAAAGGTAAAAAAGCTATAGAAAAGACAGATATACTGAAATAAAAGAAAAAACGCAGCAAGTACATAAGTTGAGAAAACTAATCAGGTGACACATTTCCTCATTGTTAGGTAGAGTTCTATTCATTTATCTTGGCAATAAAAGTGCCATCTGTCAGATATATGCATTTTATGAAGCAAAGACTTTTTTTTGTCAAGATTGAGAAAAGTGAAATCAGAAATCTGGTGTATTAGTTCGTTCTCACACTGCTGTAAAGAAATACCTGAGAATGAGTAATTTATACAGGAAAGAGATTTAATTGACTCAAGTCCTGCATGGCTGGATAGGCCTCAGGAAACTTACAGTCATGGCAGAAGGGAAAGCAGTCACCTCTCTTACACGGCAGCAGGAGACAGTGAGTGTGTGAAGAAGGAACTGTCAAAACACTTATAAAAGCATCAGATCTTGTGAGACCTCATTCATTATCATGAGAACAGCATGGGGAAACTGCTCCATGATCCAATCACCTCCCACCAGTTTCCTCCCTGGACATGTGGGAAGTATGGAGATTACAAATGGAGATGAGATTTGGGTGGGGACATAGAGCCAAACCATATCACGTAGCTTACAAAAAGTTTTCTGCAATGTTTATGTCTGAATATCTTTATCTTTTTGCTATTTCCTCCAAAGAGGAATAGACTGTTAGCTATAATCCTGGAAAATCTTCCATAGTATGTGTAAAAAATATTTTTGTCTGGCTATTTATACAATAGTCACTTTAGATTCAGTTTATTATAAATGTACTTAATTAATGTAAGTGATTATGAAAATGATTTTCCTGCATTTTTTCTTTTTTTATAACATTCTTTTTAAGTTTAAGTGTTAACATTATACAGGCCTTCTAAGATTCAGTGGGAGATATTACTTAGTCTCCATTCTTGGGAATGATTTTGATAACGTTCACATTATTACTTAATTGTTTAGTAAACTTCACTAATGGGCTCGTCTAGGTTTAACGTTTTCTTTGTGGCTGGGTTATTGAGTATAGATTTGAGTCCCTTAATGATTGTAAGACAAGTTTGATCTGTATCAATTTTATCTGTCATCAAATTTAGTTATATATTTGTAACATTATTTTAATAGTAAACCTAAAGGTTAGCATCTGTTAGCTGAGTTTAGTTTTTGCTGTTACTGCTATTTAACTAAAGTGATATTGTCTCATTTAGCTTTTTTTTAAACTAAATGCTATATCCTAAACATGAAAAATTATAGAGTATGTAATATACTTAAAGATAATGTTATCTTCCTTGGATAAAATTTACTTTTGTAATGGGCTAGGGTAGAGGTGCTAGAAATAACAAATCAACGTATTCTATTCAGAGATTTAGAGAATTCATATTTGGGCTGCAATCATAGGTGTTTATGTATCTCCTATTCACGTTTTTCTCTAAATTGTAGGCCTTTGGGACTCCAACACAAAGACTAGAGGGATACCAGGGATCTCCTTTCACCAGTTATGAACTCTAATATTTGTTGATAGCATTGCTTAGCTTGTCATTCTCAACTTAAAAAAATTGTCAGTCACATTAAGAGGAAAACAGTAAGTTAGATGTGACATGTCACTCTGGACTCCTCATTCCCTAGATTTTGGCCCTGTAATTATTTACTTTTGTGTGATACATTCAAACTAAGACTTCGACATTTTTTTTCCAGATTTTTTTCTTAATTGTCAATGAGAATTTGTTTGGAAACATCGTAAAAATACTTTGCCAGAAGCTATTGCTTTATTTTTTCAATATACAGTGTGTGAGGGAAGCCTGCAACATGAAAGGTAAAGAACAAAGCAAACAGAAAGGAAAAACAAAAAACAGATAAAACGGCAGAAAGAAATCAAACTCTAAATACAATCCAGAGAGATGAGAGGTAGGTGCACTTAAGGGGAAAATAATTTATCATTAAAGTATGACATTTAGAAAACATGAAAGTATTCCTGAGAAGTCAAAAAATATAATAACACTAATAAAATAATTAAAATGTGGAAAGAAATGTTGATAAATTCTCTCAAAAATTGGACTGTATAAAATACAATTTATGAAAATAAGGATTAAAAGGTTACAAAAAAGCATAATTAAAAGAATAATAACAAACATCTACTAACAGAGAACAGAAGAAACTGGAAAGATATTACTTTAAATTTTCCACAACTAATAAATATATAGAAAAGTCTTATTAAATTGAATAATCAGAACAATCAATGAAAGAAGGATCATGAAATGTAATTTCATCTTGAAATTAGGAGAAAATAATATATTTATTCTGAGATAAAGTAAAAAGTTAAGAATAAGAATATGTCAGTTTTAATGATTGACCTGAAATGATCTTCCTATCTGAGTCTCCCAAAGTGCTGGGATATAGGGATGAGCCACCACACCCAGCCACTTGTCACCTTTTAAAAATACTATCTCTCATGCATGTTTTCTTTCTTGGGAAGTTAAGGATATATTTAAAGAAAGAAGGATTAACCCAAAATGAAAAAAAAAAAAGCAGTCTCTATTTTTAAAAAGTAACAAACAAAAATTATAGATCAAATTCAGGATAAAAGGCAAATGAAAATTTCAAGAGGATTAATAAATACATGTTCTGAAAACTCGTAAAATAGCCTTTGACTAGAGCAGGAAGACAAAGGAATATAAAAAATGCCATCTTTAAGAAAGTAAAGTAGAACTGACAAATACCTGATGTGATGCATCAAAATGACAAATTGTTAAATTTGATAAAATGTCCATTTCAATTTCATATTTAAATAATGGATCACAAATCTTCAAATAAATATACTCTCTGTTAAATTAGTTTCCCTGATGTTTAAAACAAATAAAAGGTTTCAAAAGAAACTAGTGGGAAAAGTGTACAATTTTAGAGCTAGAAAGCAAAAAAAAACAGTGTCATTGAAACCAAGCATGAGCAGAATTTAAAAATGAAAGGTGGGGTACATATTGATCCCGGTTGGAGAGTCAATGGTGATGGAATTCTTCAGGTTGTGTCAAGGGGGAAGTTTTACAGGGAAAAAACAAACTAACAAAAAACCTTAATAGCAGATACTCAATACAATGAAAAGCACAGTAGGCATTATTAAGAAAAATACATTATAAATCATATTAAAGGAAATGTAATATTAGTATTTATGTATACAATATAGTCTATAGTTACTTTGAAAGAGTAAATCATTATGAATATATTATAAGAAATTTGACATGGAAGTTATTAAAACCTTGTTATGTGAAATATTGAAATACTTTGTTAATTTAATTACAATTACTTCCATGTGCATTTCTAGTTGCAACTGTCTTTGTGATTTTTGAAAAGAAGCATGCTGTAACTTAAAATGAAATCCATCCTATTCAAAACTGATTCAGAGGTGATTACTCTTTAGCAAATTCAAAAACTTAAAGCATTCAACAAAATAAGGAAGAAAGTTCACTCTAATATAAAGCCAATGCTTTTAAACTGTCATATTATAAGAATTGTTGAAGAGTGAGTAAACACACACATTTTGTCACTAAATATCCATATCACTCTTCCTACTACACATGTAATCACTAACCTCTTAGCAAGGGACATGAATACAATCTAATCCCTGGATTTAGCACAAATCTAAGATCTCTTTATGGTAACTACTTTTCTCCATTAAGTTGGGAGAAGGGTCCTTATGGCCTTTCCATAATATTTATAGTGAATAAAAATATTGACTATATATCCATTATGTGATATTGTAATAGGAAAAACATAACTTAAATGAACAATTTCATTCAGACAAGAGACAAAAGACACACATGCTTCATTATCTGTTTCACTTATGATATTATCTTTTTCACTTATGATATTCCATAAGCTGGCAGTGGGGAAATTTTGTTGCTCAGACCTTAATTGTAGCTTTGGGACAAACTCTCTTATCCATTGTTTTTTTTTTTTGTCACCTCTGCTTCCCCTATTGCTACATCTAAAGAGGACATTGATATGTATTT
Source organism: Hylobates moloch (assembly GCF_009828535.3). Taxonomy (NCBI): domain Eukaryota; kingdom Metazoa; phylum Chordata; class Mammalia; order Primates; family Hylobatidae; genus Hylobates; species Hylobates moloch. The sequence goes on along the minus strand of NW_026652279.1, from coordinate 73,585,465 downwards.
CCTTCTTGTAGGTGTCTGCCTTTTATTTTGTTTTATTTGTAATCTTTTTTTTTTTTTTTGGGACGGAGTCTCACTCTGTCACCCAGACTGGAGTGCAATGGTGCGCAATCTCGAGGGTTCAAGCAATTCTCCTGCCTCAGCCTCCTGAGTAGCTGGGATTATAGTCACCTGCCACCACCCCCGGCTAATTTTTGTGTTTTCAGTAGAGACAGGTTTCTCCCTTTTGGCCAGGCTGGTCTCAAACTCCTGACCTCAAGTGACTTGCCCATCTCAGCCTCTCAAAGCACTGGGGTTATAGGCATGAGCCTATAATCCTTTAAAACCTACTTCCTGCATGTGTGAGTTTGGGAGTTAAAGCATTATTTGTAATTTAAAAAATAAAAGACATAATGAACTACAAAAAGGTTAGCCATTTTGTAGCGGGGAAGAGATGAAAGTGAGGGTAAGTACCTACATACAAGCTCTGGAAACAAACAATAAAATTAATTAAAAAAAAATGGTACCTAAAAAGAAACATGAAGATTGGCCAGCAAAATGGGATAGAGTCCTCACATGCTTAGAGTGTAAGAAAAAAACAACGTAAATTGAAATGAGCACAATAAAGGAGAGCTGAGTTAGCCCTTACTTATGAAACTTATAATCCCACAGTTTTATAATCTCTCCTTTCTTCGTAATAATTTAGAATGATAGCTATTACAATCCCTACACAATTGCATACCATCACCACTTGATTTAAAGTTAAATAATCAACATATTATGGATGACCCAAGACTAAAAGACATAAATTTATCCATGCGCTTCTCAAATAAGCTACCAAATCTTAAAATCCCATCTTTATGGTCTGCATTCTTAGACAGATGTCAGTATCAATCACACAGTCATTCAGGGTCTTAAGAAAAAAACAGATGGCATATTCAAATCAGGCCATTTGAGTAAGGTTTGATGAAGAAACAATTTACAAAGATATGAGCAGAGTGAAAGGAAAACACAAATACTACTGAATGACAATTAATTAGGCTGTTATCATTCTGGAACCTGAAAGAACAAAAGGAAAGGACACATGCAGAAATTTGAAACAGAAACTTTGGGTAGATGTTAACTTCTAGTGGCCGTGATTTTATTCAGGAGATGCAGATAGGTCATGTTGACCTTAAAACATTGAATTAGACAGGGGAAATATGTACAATATCATACCCTCTTACTTCTCACCAATATCCTGCTGGCATTCGTGATCAGTTGAACTTAATTTCAAATGTAAGGACAAGGAAGATGCTTTATGAGTAATAATTATGTCAGCTGTTGAGACAAAGAGAAAAAGTTGAGAAAGAGGCACAGAGAGTGGATCTAGGGTCTGAAACAGAAGGTATCTATAACAGATATCAACATAATGGAACTCATATTGACCTACACTTGGAAATGATGTTTCAGATGCTACAACTGCATGTAAAATATCAACCTCAAACTTAGGGGATCAAAACAAAAGCAGTATAATTCAGGTTCTTGGGTTAGATCCTCGCTATAGTCTTAGTATTTGTGTCCCCCCTGCCTCCCCTCGAGTTCCTATGTTATAGTGTAATCAGCAATGTGATGGTATTAGAAGGTGGGGTCTTTGGGAGTGATTAGGTCATGCCCTCATGGATAGGATAAGTGTTTTTATTTAAAAGGCCTTAGAGGAAATTCGTTGAATGGTATGTACTATGTACTATATTTGCAACTTTATGTAAGCCTAAAATTATTTGTAAATAAGCTATACTACTACTAATAATAATAATTTGCTATTATCTTTCACAGGACACAGAGTGGATTGGGCTTAACTAAGTATTTCCTGGTTGAGATTTCTCATGCAGTTTCAGTCAGAGGATCTTGGCTGGAGATGGAGTCATCTGGAGGCTAGGACATTTGCCCACTCTGAAGAAAAAACAAATAGCTGAAGAAATCTCACTCCAGCACTATCTGGTCACTCCATATACTCTTCATCATGGAAGCTTCAGGGTAACTGGACTACTAACATTGTGGATCAGGGCTCCTAAGGTACATGCCTTGAAAAAAGAAAGCTGTGTTGTTTTTCATGACAGGTGTTGAAGTCATATAACAGCACTTCTGCTGCAATTTATTGGTTGATGTTATTAGAATTTTCTTAGGTTCAGTGAGAATGGATATAACTCTCACAACTCAATAGAGGAATGTAAATATTACCGTAAAAGAAGAACATGTGGGATGGGATCAGTATGTCTTGGAGCTGACTCACAAGGGTGGGTGATTAGCATTACTTCTCAAATCTGCCTTCAGTGGCATCAAATTGACATTTCAAAATAAGCATGGTGGCAGTACTTACATCATAAAAATTGACACATGAAACAAATGCTATACCTCCACTTCATGCACATAGTCAATTGTTAAACATTTACCAGTACATTACTAGATCTGATGTATACTGATGCAGATCTCTTTAAAAAATTCTATCTCATACAAACATCCCACAGTTACAAAGTGGAGGGGCTCAAATTATAAGTGAAATGTGTCAAATTACCAACAGCAATCCGACTTGTAATATCAGTGACCAGGTGAGAGGAAAGAAAGAAAGGAAAATTTGATGGCCCCAGGAACTAAGAATCCAGAAATTTAACACAACAATAATTCATCCTTAAGAAGAGGGGTTCTTAGTCTGCATGAAACCTCTCTGATAGGAGCAACTGCATTGAGAGGGGTCTTCTGATAGGAGCCCTATCAGATAGGCTGACAGGTAGGCCCGTCTGATAGGAGCAACTGCATTGAGAGGGGTCTTCACAGAAACCATTCATGAATTTGATGTTGGAAACATACAAATGTTTGACATACCAACAAAATAAAACAAAATTGAAACTCCTAAAATCTAAAGCAGATTAAAACAAATGTGTGTATAGTCCATGGCAAATAACAAAGAAAAATTATTTCAATTAATTGTAAATCTAGACATGTGATGGCAGTTCTCTTGTGGGTTACATCCAAGGATAGGAAAAAAATGTAAAAACACTTAAAGTATTTCCAGTGATAACATTTAGCTACTAAAAGACCAAGAAAAAATGAAGATATACAAATATAAAATAACTTATTTACTGTATATTTTAAAATAACATTTGCTCTCACCATATCCACTAAGAAAACTTAGAAGTAATAAATAGTGTTAAGGGTTAAATTATGTCCCCTCAAAATTCATGTTGAAATACTAAAGCCCAGTGTCTCAAAATGTGAGCATATTTTGAAATGGGGCCTTTGAGAGATAATTATGTTTAAATAAAACCATATGGCTGGGCCCTAATTCAATCTGACTGGTGTCCTTATAAGAGGAAATTTGGACATAGGGACACCAGGGGTATGAGTGCAGAGAGACAACCATGTGAAGAAGCAGTAAGAGAGCGACCATCTGGAAGCCAAGGAGAGAGGTCTCAGAAGAAACCGACTCTGCTGGCACCTGCAGGTGCCAGCCTCCAAAATTGTGAAACAGTAAATCTTTTTTGTTTAAGCCACCCAGTCTCTGGTATTTTGTGGTGGCAGGCAGTGAAAAGTAAGAGAGTCAGAAACAATGAGAAGCTATAATGCTGAAAAGATGGTCATTAAATCCTGTCTTCCTCTCTCAAAAGGAGCAACGATTCTTTGAAAAAATGACAAATTTCAGATCCGAGCAGAAAAAGTACAAGATAGGCCTAAAACAACTTTGTCACAGAAAGCAAAAACCTATCGAAATCTACTTGTCATATTGAGAAGATTTACTGGCCACCTTTAAGTAGCTCCCACTGTCAAAAAATGCTATAATATAAGCATCAAAGAAAAAACAAACAAAAACTACAATAGAAGAAAATATACCAACTATGTTTAAATCTACGGTTTTCTAATGGCTAAAAGAAAAAAAAACACTCTGGTTACTTTTAGATAGTGCAGGACAATTAACTCATCATTTTAATTTCTCGTTAAATAAAACAAAGATGCATTTATTCCTCCCTCCCTTTGTATGCTGTGGAACAGCCCAAGCAGGTTGTGGAAGAAAGGATGTTTTCCCTTTAAAGGAACAACCTGTATAAATATAATTCAGCTAATAAATAAGAAAGACAATATAAAATTATAATTTTGCTATTTTGCAACTATTATCAAAATAAAAAGTCTAAGTTATTAGCAAAAAGAAACAACCAGAGATTAGATGCCTTCTGATGAGAGAACACACTACAATCCTTGCAGTGTTCTTGCCAAAAAATGAAATAAAATGATAATAATAATAAATTCCAAGTCAGCTCAATCATGTAGATTTGAGTCAAAAGAACATGATATAACACAACGTTGCAATACAATCTTTCTCAATTTCAGTTAGGTCGAGCAAGCAATCTAGCTTCTTCAACAAATAAATAGCAAGATCAAAACATGATAGAGATAGGGTGGGTAACCTACAAATTAAAAAAAAAAGGACTAAGAGACATATGAATTGTACCATATGATGTTTATCTGGAATTTGAGTAGACCCAAGAAAATCTAAGTATAAGTCCATCAGAAAATGTTGAGTACTGACTAGATATTTGTAAATAGTAAGAACAGTTGGACACAGGGCAGAGAACATCACACATCGGGGCCTGTCATGGGGTGGGGGGAGGGGGGAGGGATAGCATTAGGAGAAATACCTAATGTAAATGATGAGTTAATGGGTACAGCAAACCAACACGGCACATGTGTACATATGTAACAAACCTGCATGTTGTGCAAATGTACCCTAGAACTTAAAGTATAATTAAAAAATTGTTTTAGACACAATGATAATACTGTGGTTATATATTTTAAAAGACATCTGGCTTTTAGTAATATATACAATTAAGAAAAAAACTTAAAATCAAAAGTCAAATTTGTTCTTTGTTTTTCTTGATATCTTGCATTAATGGTAGCTTTATTTCTTGTGTGTTCGGTAATTTTTACTATGAGTTAACATTTGGCTGATTTTTTTTCTTGACATACTAAAGGGTTTGTATTCAGAAATTATATCTTCAGGTACGATTTGCATTTCTGCTTCTAGGTTAAAAGGGCATATCAATTCTGATACTTTATTCATTTAATTGCTTTGTTTGGCATTTTTATTCATATGAAGCACCAAATTACTATGTTAGAACACTCGCATGATCATAGGTTTCCATAGACTAGAACGGTATTTTTATGTACGTATTTTTCCAGTGGAACTGGAAAAGTCAGACATTCTCTCTGCTTCCACTCTACAATCGCTTTGCCACTTGCTGGGCCTTTCTAAGCCTGTGCTTAACTCTTTGAGCTCCAATATTATTTGTGATCTAGGATTTATCTCTTCAATTTCTATTAGCCTGAAGTAGGTTTCTTTTTCTTTCACAAATCAAAAAATATGGCCCAAAATGCTGTATGAACTGAGATTTTGAGCCAGTATTGTGCATTTTTGAAGAAAATCATGTTAAATGCTAAAAATTCAAATATATAGCCTACTCTTTCACTGAACTTGTATGCTGATTCACAGTACTTTTGCTTGTGTTTTAACCTTTTCTCTCATCCTCTGCAGTGATTAGCCATAATCATCAAAACTCTTTATAATATTCCTTTCAAGCCTCCACCTCCTTTAATTTTGGCACACATTATTATCATCCCTTACCTCCTTTATACCACCAGGAAGTTCATGCACGAATACCCTTAACTCATGCTCTACAAATTCCCATAAACTTATTTGTATCTCATCATGTTTTTATTTCACTCACTCTTAAGTGCAAGGTCAAAGTCAATCTTTATAACTGTGTCTTCATTCAATGCATTTCTTTCTTGCATTTCCTTTAAAACATAAAACTCAGGTATGAGGGCTATCTACTTGATCTCTCATACTCCCTCCTCCATAAATTTATATCCATCTCTTTAATCATTTCCACCTTGTTATTAATATAATTGTGATTCTTATTCAATCCACTACTGTCTCTATGGAACTTTATTCCATCAATGTCTCATTGCTATTTATCAACTTTGATTCTACCTGTGTATGGATCATTCATCCCACCCATAAATATACCCAACCCCCCCGCACATACACCCCTACCAAGGAAACCCACCATTGACTCCACTTCCAGCTTCCAACATTTTTTCAGCTTTACTGAGGTATATTGACACACAAAAAGTCTATATATTCAAGATGTACAATGCAATGTTCTTATACATACATACATTGTGAAATGATTACCATAATCAAGCTAATTAATATATCCATCACCTCACAGAGTCAGCTTTTTCTTTTTTTTTTTTTTTTGTGGTGAGAATACCTAAGATCTACTCTCTTAGCAAATTTCAAGTGTACAATACATTAAGACGGAAATCCTATTGTTTGGATAAACCTGGTATAAACCTGGACGATATTATGCTACATGAAGTAACCTAGTCACAGAAAGACCAATATTACATGATCTCACTTACATGCGGTAGCTTTAAACTTTTGATGTCTTCTTTACATCACTAATAAGCTCTCCAAAGAGTAATATGCACTTAGTGACATCTCTTCTTCACTAAATACTTACCCCAATCCCCAAATGCAGTTGGCATACATCTCCACAACTATGCTGAAACTGGTTTTGAACAGTCACTAATTATTTTTGAATTACTAGATCTAATGGATGGACAAATATCTATTATCTAAACATATGTAGATGTAGCTTTTGACACTTGCACTGGTTTTAAATATCTACTTCCCACCCCTCCCCATCTCCCAGTTGTACTACTCTTTTCTGATTCTTCTTTTGAACTTGTTCCATTCAAAATGCTTGCTTTGGTGACATTTTTCCTTCCGTAGAGTGTTAGGAGATAATTCTCCATGGGTTTTTCATATTTCTGTATGTCTTATGATCAGAGGCACTGACAGTTTTTGTTCAGAGCTATATTTTGTGGTAGGCAGAATAATGCCAACCGCTGCCTCCAACCTCAAGGAGTTCCACAGTCTACTCCCTAGAGTCTGTGAACATGTTCTGTTACATGGAAAACCTAAATTTTCAGATGTAATTATAACTAAGAACCTTTAAATAAGACTATCCTGGTGGATCCAATCTAACTACAGATCCCTGAAAAGCAGAATGTTCTAGGGCTGGAAGGAGAAAAAGTCAGAGATATTCCAACTGCAGTAAGGATTTTATGTGATGTATCAGGCTATGAGGTACAGGGTTTCATGAGTTCAGGCCAGAGAGAGGTCTCTGGTTGCCAATTTCAGCCCCCAACTGATATATAGCAGGGAAATGGAGACCTAAACCCATGATCACAGGGAATTACATTCTGCAACAGTCTGAATGAATATGGAAGCAAATGCTTCTCAGGGCCTCTAAATAATAGCCAGCTAGCCACCCAGACATGTGAAACCTGGAGCAGAGAAGCCAGTTAAGCCAAACCAGTTATCTGACCTACGTAACTTTGAAATAGTAACTTTGTGCTATTTTAAGCCTCTAAGTTTGTGATTATTTGTTATAGCAGCAATAGAAAATGAACATACTTTTCAAGGATATTCATATATCAAGCAGGCTTGGAAGATGGAGATGATGTCTCCCTCCAGAGCAGGGGACAGGTTTTTCTGCTGTCCGGCGTGGTATAGATAATAGTCTAATTTAGGGCAAAGTTCTGGCGGATACACTTGCAACTATTATAGACAATGAGTTTTTCTATGTTCAAGGTTCTCAACTGGGACACAAACTCACTACATGCGTAGTGCCTATCTATATTCACCCCTGCAGAACTTGGGATGCAGGGAGAATTGTTGCAAACAGAAAGCTCATGCAATATCACCAAAGGTCCCTGTCCCCAGAAACTTGAGTGTTATGCCAACATCCATGGAATTGTGGAAGGCTTTCAAGAAGTGTAAAATCTCCTACCCTACACATTTCTTGATACTACGTTCTTAAACATTGGCTTAAACCAACTTCTATCTAAATATGTTATTATTCTTTTATATCATGCTATCTCTAACAATCACAACTATTGTAATCACAACTGTTCCTTATATGCTCAAGTCTCCCGAAATCTATATATTCACCTTATTCATCTCTCATAATATTCAGATAAAAGTAAGTCAATGGTCTTAGTATATCAATGGGGTAGCTTATTTCCCAAGATGCTTATGATCAATTATTTTCCTCCACGTATACACATATCATTTTCTCATATCATTTTCTAAGAGGGTAGATCTTAAGTATTGTCACCACTAAAAAATTGAAAAGAAAAGAAAAGAGAGATGTAACTTTGTGAGGTGATGGATATGTTACTTAGTATTACTTTGGTAATCACTTTTCAAGGTACATGTGTATAAGAACATCACATTGCACACTTTGAATATATGCAATTCTTATTTGCTAATTACCACTTCACTGCAACTTCTCCTCCTGAATAGACTCCACCTCCTGTGGGAAAATGGTCTTAGTGATTTGTTTGACAAATAAGATGCAGAGAAAGTGACATTCTAGGCCATATATTTTTGCAGCTTCACCCTGAATCTCTTGGCATGCTCATTCTGTAGAAAATAAGCTATTGAATAAAATATCCAACTACAGTGAGACCAAACACCACGCTGTGAGGAAAACTCAGCTAGCCACATGAAGAGCTGGCCACCTAGCCATCCGATTCCAGGTTGCAGACACAAGGGAAAAAAAAAAAAATCTTCAGTGTTCAGCCCAGTGAAGCTTTCATCCACCATCCAAAATGGTAATCGATTGAGACACTGCCAGGAGAATTACCTTGCTGGACCAAGCAACACACAAACTGTGAAAGATAATAATAAATTATAACTTTAGTTCTTAAGTTTTGAGGTGGTTTGTTACAAGTCAATAAATAACTGAAACCACCATTATTTGAGTGAACCATTATAAAATCACTTATATACAAAGTAAAAGTAACTTCTGTCACTGAATTATTCATTCTCTATCCAATATGTGATAATCAAACACCTCACACGAATTTGTATATCATTAAAATATCTAGATTATCCTATATTTCTTTTACATTTTAAACTACACATTTTCTCAATCTTTAGTTCTTATTTGTTTTTTTGTTTAATTAATCTGCATCTTCACATTTATTTATAAGAAAAATGGCCTGGCGCGGTGGCTCACGCCTGTAATCCCAGAACTTTGGGAGGCCAAGGCGGGTGGATCATGAGGTCAGGAGATTGAGACCATCCTGGCTAACACAGTGAAACTCCGTCTCTACTAAAAATACAAAAAATTAGCCGGGTGTGGTGGCGTGCACCTGTAGTCCCAGCTACTTGGGAAGCTGAGGCAGGAGAATGGCGTGAAGCTGGGAGGCAGAGCTTGCAGTGAGCTGAGATTGTGCCACTGCACTCCAGCCTGGGTGACAGAACGAGGCTCTGTCTCAAAAAAAAAAAAAAAGAAAGAAAAAAGAAAAGAAAAATACACCTAAATCATGTTCTTGATTTATGGTAAAGTTTCTTTATTTAGTCACCTTCGGACACATTATCAGATTTGTTACCATAGTATTTTATCAACTCTAATGAGGGTTATCCTTTTGGTAATACGTTTAAGTAATTCACCAACACTAACCAGACTAATGACAAACTATTAATAAAATATTCCTCTATTATGGGCACCCAGATCATGTAGTCATCAATGCATTCTATTTTATAGGAATCACTGTAATTGTCATTAAGACATAATTTACAGAATTAGCCAAACAGTAACTTGCTATTTTATTTAATTAATAGGAAAGGGGAAAAAATGAGTAAGTATTTATCATGAGATTTTTGTTATTTTCTCTATTTACATTCTTTATATTCTTCTTCTCTTTTTGTTATTATCCCCGAGGGAGTTTTCTCTGTGAGTCTTTAAACTTATCTGGCTTATTGTACCCTTTCATAAACACGCACACACTCATTCACATATCTGAGAAGGTTCCTGTATCACAACAAATTAATTGAATTAAAACTCAAATAACTTTGGGCATTGGTAGAGTTAGTAAGATGCAGCAAAATTACTGAGTAACCCGCTACTTGAGGATTCTAGTATTTCAAGATTTTTGACATACTTAAGAATGTTGTCACATTATTATCAGGGCTTTGAACTGCAAGGTTTTTAGTTTTAAGAAGGCTTTAATGGGAAGAATCAACCATCATTCACTGAAATAGATAAAACTATAAAGCTAAGTTAAAAAGTAAAATTGATTTTTAAAGAGCATGAAGAAAAGTACTCTATCCAAGTAAGGATTTTTACACTGAGAAAAATGCTTCAGAAATTACCCAGTGCCTAAGAAGACTCAGGCATTTCAGAACAAGATGAGAAAATGATTGAAAGCTCTAGAACTGAATGCCCCAAGGAAACATTAAACTTGCAATTATATGCAAATATATTTTAGCTGTTCCTCTTTTAGCAGACACTGAAAAGATGGATTTTTTTCTAGAGATTTTAAAAGTGGAACATCAAGGATGATTTTCTTGGTATTTTTCAACACTTGAAAGGCCTCATGGTAACAGTTACAAAATATAGAAATAATGTATACTTACACTAAAGGATTTTATTTAAATATGTATTTTAATACTGTCCAAGCATAATATCCATTCATTCATTAAATCAAAATATATTTAAGACATGAAATATACTTTATATTGTTCTAGTTGCTGGAAATATACATGAATATTAAAAATGCAAAATCCTACTCTCATGTAGCTTACATAATGTTGGATAGAAACAGAAAAAATATACAAATAAATATGTAACATTTCAGATGGTGATAAATATATGAGGTTAAGTAAAACAGTGTAAGATAATAGTGACAAATGGTTTAGTTGGTTTTGTATGACAGGTTAAAGAAACTAGGTTTTCTATCAACAAATAACTGATACTATATTTCAGTATCTCAAGAAAATAAAAGCTAATCTGTGCTCTTTCTCATATCCCTAGATACATAATGTGCTCATGTTCCCACTCCTGTAAGATAATAAGTGTGTGTTATTTTATGCAACTAAGTTTGTGGTAATACTGTTACTCTTAAAAGGAAATTACCACAGACACTTGTTACGAATGTCGAAAAAGGCTTTATTGAAGACTCTTGTAATAGGAGAGAGAGACTGAGCTCAACCTTACTGAAACAAAAAACAGGAGAACTTTTTTTATTTCGTCTGTTCTTTATAAAAAATTGACATATAACAGTTGCACATAATTATGGATTACAGAATGATATTTTAATACACGTACACAATGTGTTATGATCAAATCAGGGTTATTATCATATCTATCACCTGAAACATTTATTATTTTTTATGTTGAGAACCTTCCAGATCTTCTCTTCTAGCTATTAAAACACAAAATAAATTATCGTTAACTATATTCACCATCTAGTGCTATGGAACACTAAAAGTTATTCCTCTTGTTTAGCTGTAATTTTGTATCCTTTAACTAAGCTCCCCTATCCTCCACTGGTTGCTGGGCATGAAGATTGATTCCATATGTTGGCTATTGTGAATAGTGCTCTTATAAACATGGGGATGCAGATAATCTGTTCAATATAATAATTTCCTTTCCTCTGGATATATACTACATAGTAGGATTTCTGAATCACATTTAGTTCTGGTCAGAGTTTTTTGAGAATGTTTTCATGCTGTTCTCCAAAATTGCTGTGCTAACTTACATTCCCTTCAATAGTCTATAAGAGTTTTCCTCTCTCCACATCCTCACCAGCATATGTTATTTTTTTGTCTTTTTGATAACAGCCATTCTAATTGGCATGAGATATTTCATGAAGGTTTTCATTTGCATTTCTCTGATGATTAATTAGTGATGTTGAGCTTTTTATATGCTTCCTGGCCAATTTGTATGTTTTATTTTCATAAATGTCTATTTAGATAATTTGCGCAATTTTTTTTTTTTTTTTTTTTGAGACGGGGTCTCGCTCTGTTGCCCAGGCTGGAGTGCAGTGGCGCAATCTCAGCTCACTGCAAGCTCTGCCTCCCGGATTCACGCCATTCTCCTGCCTCAGCCTCTCCGAGTAGCTGGGACTACAGGTGCGGCCACCACGCCCGGCTAATTTTTTGTATTTTTTTAGTAGAGATGGAGTTTCACCGTGGTCTCGATCTCCTGACCTCATGATCTGCCCGCCTCGGCCTCCCAAAGTGCTGGGATTACAAGCGTGAGCCACCGCGCCCGGCCAATTTGCCCATTTTTAAATCAGATAAGTTCTGTGTGTTTTTGTCTTTTTTTTTTTTTTTTTTTTGCTTTTGAGATATTTGAGATTCTTGTATATTCTGGAGGTTAATCTCTTGTTGGATGAACAAAAATATGTTTTCCCATTCTGAAGGTTGTGCTTTTCACTCTGCTGATTGTTTCTTTGGCTGCGTAGAAGCTCATTAGTTTGATATAATCCAATTTGTTTATTTTGGCTTTTCTTTCCTATGATTTCGAGGTGTTACCTAAAAAATTTTCCCCCAGACCAACATCCTGAAGTGCTTCTCCTATATTGGTCATGTATGACAAACCCACCGCTAACATCATAGCGAATGGAGAAAAGGTAAAAGATTTTACTCTAAGAACTAGAACAAGAAAATGATAACCCCTTTCTTCACTCCTACTCAACATAGGAAGGGAAGTTCTGGCCAGCACAATTAGGCAAGAGAAAGAAATAAAGGGCATCCAAATTAAAAAGGAAGAAGTCAAATTGTCTCTGTTTTCAGAAGACCTTGTATTACATATTAAAAAAAAACCCTAAAGACTCCCCTAAAAAAACTCAAGATTTATTTTTTTATTTTTTTTTTATTTTATTTTTTTTTTTTTTTGTGAATCTGGTGTAATGGCACGATCTCAGCTCACTGCAACCTCTGCCTCCCAGGTTCAGGTGATTCTCCTGCCTCAACCTCCCAAATAGCTGGGATTACAGGCATCTGCCACCATGCCCAGCTAATTTTTTATACTTGTAGTAGAGACAGAGTTTCACCATGTTGGTCAGGCTAGTCTCCAACTCCTGACCTCAGGTGATCCACCCACCTCGACCTCTCAAAGTGCTGGGATTACAGGCATGAGCCACCCACCATGTCTGGCCAAAACTCAGGATTTTTAAACTTTAGTGTGAGCTAATGGAAAAGTACTGTAGAACATTTGTAGGGAGACTGTTACTTGATTAGGCCATCTATGTTGATCTCTTAATGCTTAGACTCCTAATCTCCAGCAGAGACTGGAAGACTAGAACACTGTTTTTCTTGATTATTCCACTCTTCCTTGAAAAAGAGACTCCTAGGTCTTAGACTATTTACATCTCAAAGGTAAGAGAAAGAATTTACAATCACAAGTTTTCTAAAGTACAGGCTCTAAGAAAAGATAGGTCAGGTGCCTATAGTGAGAAAGAAAACAACCTAAAATTTGGTCAAGCAAAAGGGAGTGTCAAAGTCACCTTGGTCGTTACACAGCAATAGATTAATAATACATTAGATTCCAGATGTCATGTAACATAGCCCATCTACCTCCCACCTCCCATAGGAATTACATAGTGTTCTTATCTGTTCTGCCCCAGACAGTTACAGGACAATAAAGAAAACTTGTTTTTTTGTCTTTTTGCTTTTTTAATGTGTGGCCTCTAGGCCATTAGAAATGATCATCAAGTCATCACTCAAGTGGGACCCTGCCTTAACTTATGTTCTAACCTTATGGCTAATGAAGTTCCCATCAATGTGCCTCTTGAACTTAGCCCTCTAGAAATCCAGGCCACAGATCTTAAAATACATTAATTTCCACAATTATTAAAATATTCATTAATCCTTCCTGAGTGAGCACTCAAGCTCACTCAGCATTGCTATCATTCAGCATTGCTACATTAGAGAAATTATTTTATTAGTCCAATTATAGTTTATGTTCCTCCAAAGTTGAATTCTTCCAAAGTTTAATGCACCAGTATTTGCAGAATTCTGGCTAACATTTTTATTTGGATTAGCAGGTATTTTTTCACGATGATAAAGAGCCTCCAGGAATTTTATTATAAATTGACTCAGACTCCTAGACCAGCTCCTGTAATCCTCTCAGAACATATCATCACATAGCACTGGAATAACTGGGCCAAGACTAATCAAGCCAGAACACATGGTGTTGCATTGAATATTAATGGGATTTGTGCACCCAAAAATATTTCATGTTGCATGAGCCTGTTATTAGAATATATTCTGTCATCAAATCAACTCCACCCAGGCAAGCTACAGAATTTTCTAAAAAATTCCTCGGCCAACCTGAATAGGGACAATTTTGGTAATAAACAACAACCAAATAAAATGCAAAGTCCTATCTCTTAATGATAACCTACTTTAATTTCCTCTTCCCACAAATTCTTTCCGTATAAATTCACATTACCTATATCAGAGGAGTCAACAAACCTTTGGCGTTTCTCATTTGGTAGCAATATTTTTTGCTTCATACTAAGGTTTCATCATGGATTGTGGCCGCAAAGAATTCAGAAGCTCTGCTGGTCAGAATTATCCACCCTGTATGATTTTTTTTTATTATACTTTTAAGTTTTAGGGTACATGTGCACAATGTGCAGGTTTGTTACATATGTATCCATGTGCCATGTTGGTGTGCTGCACCCATTAACTCGTCATTTAGCGTTAGGTATATATCCTAATGCTGTCCCTCCCCCCTCCCCCCACCCCACAACAGTCCCCGGAGTGTGTTGTTCCCCTTCCTGTGTCCATGAGTTCTCATTGTTCAATTCCCACTTATGAGTGAGAACATGCGGTGTTTGGTTTTTGGTCCTTGCGATAGTTTAATGAGAATGATCTTTTCCAGTTTCATCCATGTCCCTACAAAGGACATGAACTCATCATTTTTTATGGCTGCATAGTATTCCATGGTGTATATGTGCCACATTTTCTTAATCCAGTCTATCGTTGTTGGACATTTGGGTTGGTTCCAAGTCTTTGCTATTGTGAATAGTGCCACAATAAACATACGTGTGCATGTGTCTTTATAGCAGCATGATTTATAGTCCTTTGGGTATATACCCAGTAATGGAATTGCTGGGTCAAATGGTATTTCTAGTTCGAGATCCCTGAGGAATTGCCACACTGACTTCCACAATTGTTGAACTAGTTTACAGTCCCACCAACAGTGTAAAAGTGTTCCTATTTCTCCACATCCTCTCCAGCACCTGTTGTTTCCTGACTTTTTAATGATGGCCATTCTAACTGGTGTAAGATGGTATCTCATTGTGGTTTTGATTTGCATTTCTCTGATGGCCAGTGATGATGAGCATTTCTGCAAGTGTTTTTTGGCTGCATAAATGTCTTCTTTTGAGAAGTGTCTGTTCATGTCCTTCCCCCACTTTTTGATGGGGTTGTTTGTTTTTTTCTTGTAAATTTGTTTGAGTTCATTGCAGATTCTGGACATTAGCCCTTTGTCAGATGAGTAGGTTGCGAAAATTGTCTCCCATTTTGTAGGTTGCCTGTTCACTCTGATGGTAGTTTCTTTTGCTGTGCAGAAGCTCTTGAGTTTAATTAGATCCCATTTGTCAATTTTGGCTTTTGTTGCCATCGCTTTTGGTGCTTTAGACATGAAGTCCTTGCCCATGCCTATGTCCTGAATGGTATTGCCTAGGTTTTCTTCTAGGGTTTTTATGGTTTTAGGTCTAACATGTAAGTCTTTAATCCATCTTGAATTAATTTTTGTATAAGGTGTAAGGAAGGGATCCAGTTTCAGCTTTCTACATATGGCTAGTCAGTTTTCCCAGCACCATTTATTAAATAGGGAATCCTTTCCCCATTTCTTGTTTTTGTCAGGTTTGTCAAAGATCAGATAGTTGTAGATAGGTGGCATTATTTCTGAGGGCTCTGTTCTGTTCCATTGATCTATGTCTCTGTTTTGGTACCAGTACCATGGTGTTTTGGTTACTGTAGCCTTGTAGTATAGTTTGAAGTCAGGTAGCGTGATGCCTCCAGCTTTGTTCTTTTGGCTTAGGATTGACTTGGCGATGCGGGCTCTTTTTTGGTTCCATATGAACTTTAAAGTAGTTTTTTCCAATTCTGTGAAGAAAGTCATTGGTAGCTTGATGGGGATGGCATTGAATCTATAAATTACCTTGGGCAGTATGGCCATTTTCACAGTATTGATTCTTCCAACCCATGAGCATGGAATGTTCTTCCATTTGTTTGTATCCTCTTTTATTTCCTTGAGCAGTGGTTTGTAGTTCTCCTTGAAGAGGTCCTTCATGTCCCTTGTAAGTTGGATTCCTAGGTATTTTATTCTCTTTGAAGCAGTTGTGAATGGGAGTTCACTCATGATTTGGCTCTCTGTCTGTTATTGGTGTACAAGAATGCTTGTGATTTTTGTACATTGATTTTGTATCCTGAGACTTTGCTGAAGTTGCTTATCAGCTTAAGGAGATTTTGGGCTGAGACAATGGGGTTTTCTAGATATACAATCATGTCATCTGCAAACAGGGACAATTTGACTTCCTCTTTTCCTAATTGAATACCCTTTATTTCCTTCTGCTGCCAGAACTTCCAACACTATGTTGAATAGGAATGGTGAGAGAGGGCATCCCTGTCTTGTGCCAGTTTTCAAAGGGAATGCTTCCAGTTTTTGTCCATTCAGTATGATATTGGCTGTGGGTTTGTCATAGATAGCTCTTATTATTTTGAGATACGTCCCATCAATACCTAATTTATTGAGAGTTTTTAGCATGAAGGTTGTTGAATTTTGTCAAAGGTCTTTTCTGCATCTATTGAGATAATCATGTGGTTTTTGTCTTTGGTTCTGTTTATATGCTGGATTGCATTTATTGATTTGCGTATGTTGAACCAGCCTTGCATCCCAGGGATGAAGCCCACTTGATCATGGTGGATAAGCTTTTTGATGTGCTGCTGGATTCGGTTTGCCAGTATTTTATTGAGGATTTTTGCATCAGTGTTCATCAAGGATATTGGTCTGAAATTCTTTTTTTTGGTTGTGTCTCTGCCAGGCTTTGGTATCAGGATGATGCTGGCCTCATAAAATGTGTTAGGGAGGATTCCCTCTTTTTCTATTGATTGGAATAGTTTCAGAAGGAATGGTACCAGTTCCTCCTTGTGCCTCTGGTAGAATTCGGCTGTGAATCCATCAGGTCCTGGACTCTTTTTGGTTGGTAAGCTATTGATTATTGCTACAATTTCAGAGCCTGTTATTGGTCTATTCAGAGATTCAATTTCTTCCTGGTTTAGTCTTGGGAGGGCATATTTGTCAAGAAATTTATCCATTTCTTCTAGATTTTCTAGTTTATTTGCATAGAGGTGTTTGTAGTATTCTCTGATGGTAGATTGTATTTCTGTGGGATCGGTGGTGATATCCACTTTACCATTTTTTATTGCATCTATTTGATTCTTCTCTCTTTTCTTCTTTATTAGTCTTGGTAGTAGTCTATCAATTTTGCTGATCTTTTCAAAAAACCAGCTCCTGGAACCACTAATGTTTTGAAGGGTTTTTTGTGTCTCTATTTCCTTCAGTTCTGCTCTGATTTTAGTTATTTCTAGCCTTCTGCTAGCTTTTGAATGTGTTTGCTCTTGCTTTTCTAGTTCTTTTAATTGTGATGTTAGGGTGTCAATTTTGGATCTTTCCTGCTTTCTCTTGTGGGCATTTAGTGCTATAAATTT
The DNA here is from genome assembly GCF_009828535.3 of Hylobates moloch. NCBI lineage: Eukaryota > Metazoa > Chordata > Mammalia > Primates > Hylobatidae > Hylobates > Hylobates moloch. Next base: position 73,567,866 of record NW_026652279.1, on the reverse strand, counting down.
CCCTCTACACACTGCTTGGAATGTGTCCCAGAGATTCTGGTATGTTGTGTCTTTGTTCTCATCAGTTTCAAAGAACATCTTTACTTCTGCCTTCATTTCGTTATGTACCCAGTAGTCATTCAGGAGTAGGTTGCTCAGTTTCCATGTAGTTGAGCGGTTTTGAGTGAGTTTCTTAATTCTGAGTTCTAGTTTGATTGCACTGTGGTCTGAGAGACAGTTTGTTATAATTTCTGTTCTTTTACATTTGCTGAGGAGAGCTTTACTTCCAACTATGTGGTCAATTTTGGAATAGGTGTGGTGTGGTGCTGAAAAAAATGTATATTCTGTTGATTTGGGCTGGAGAGTTCTGTAGATGTCTATTAGGTCACTTGGTGCAGAGCTGAGCTCAATTCCTGGGTATCCTTGTTAACTTTCTGTCTCGTTGATCTGTTTAATGTTGACAGTGGGGTGTTAAAATCTCCCATTATTATTGTGTGGGAGTCTAAGTCTCTTTGTAGGTCACTCAGGACTTGCTTTATGAATCTGGGTGCTCCTGTATTGGGTGCATATATATTTAGGATAGTTAGCTCTTCTTGATTTATTGATATTATTTCTCTCAGCTTATTTGAATACCAATCAGAATGGTAATATAGTCTATAAAGCACAACTTGGTGGTTAATTGTTTTTGGCTACCAAAAAATTGAGTCATCAGGGGATGCAACATCATTCTCCCCCACACCCAGATTATCTGGGTGCAGTATTTATACAGGCTATAAATCAGGAGAAATCCAAAATTCTTTATGTGGAGATCTCATTTCCTCACAGGGGCTTTCTCTCAGCCTCAGCCATTAGATATACCAGATCTGAAAGAAACAGTGGACAGGGTTTTTCTCTGAATCTGAGAAACTCTCAAGAAAAATGACATGATTGACTTCATCCTTGGAACTATAACCCATTTAAGAGCATTTCTCTCATTTTCAAGTTCTTCTCTGATTCTTTGTATCATCTCTTTGACCCACACCCTTTACCCCTTGCTCAGAATTTCTCCTCCTGACTCAGCTGTACTCCATATCCATAGGGCAGACAATACAGAAAACTGGCTAACACTTTTTTATCAGAAGCACTTGAGACAGATGTTAAAGGATTTGATTGGTTAAAAAAAATGCAGAGCTGTCTCCATTGATGGCCATGGAATTGTGGTTGCAGTTAATCCAGATTTGGCTACATGGGATGAAGTGATAATACACTCTAAAATACACTTAAGAATAGATGCTGTGAGGTGTAGTGTGTTTTCTGCATTTACATCAACTTCTTTGGATATACACAGGTCCACACCTGAACGTGGGAATATAGGATCAGTCAAAATCAAACAAAAATTGTGTGATGTTAGAAAGAAAGTTCTGTACTTTCATGTATCCCTTTTTCCGTGTTATAACCTGATCTTTGCAACTTTTCCATTGAAGGCCCTGACTTACCGCCCTTCATGTACAACTTGAGGACACAATCATTTTAAAAATTAATCCATACTTTTAAACATTTTCATTACATATTCTGAGTAGCAAGTGCTCCTATTACCCATTTCAATTTTAAATGAGAAAAGTGTTCTGAGAGTGTGGTAGGGAGGTTGCATCTCCTTATGCTATGCTTCCTTGATTTTTCTGTTTTGGTACATTAGTAGCAGTGATGTGTGAAAAATGATTAGAGAAATAAACTCCGGTGGTTTGAATTGGTAGATAATTTGCTCTCTCAATCTTTTAATTGTATAGTCCAAATCTACTACTGTTACAAGATAATCAAAGCATAAAGTAGAATAAATTAAAATCCCATTAACAGCAAGTTGTAGCACCCTAGGGCTATTGGTATTGATCCAAAATAATCTGCTTGGTACATGTGGTGGTGCTTCTGACTGTGGAGAATTTTATCCCAAGCCATTTTCAAGTGAGCGATCTCCTATTGAAAATGGGTACAGTTTCTCTTCCTAACAACTGATACACTAGGTGATGGGGGAATATGTGGAATGTGTTCTCTGTCTGTCCATGACTGCACAGTGTGAGTACTTGCATTTCCGCATGTTGCATAATCCTAGGGAGGAAGCCTTCAAGGTCTGACAAAGGCATCAGCTGAACATCCTGATTCCTTTTTGAGTTGACAACTGATTTTTGTTTTTTTTTATAGTTTGTTGTGTGTGATTGAAGGTAGGAGCGTGTGTGTGTGTGTGTGACATACACATTTGTCTACATGAACCACTTTAATTCTTCCTGTAAATTTCCACTAATTTTTTTTTTATTAATAGGCCCAGAGGATGGTGTTTCATTGTCTATTTTTTAAGATTCATTTTTCTATATTGCAAGGCTGCAATCTAATGCCCAATAATCTGTACATATTCAATCAATGTTCAAGAATTCAAGTCTAATTTCTTTTCTACTTGAAAACAAACCAAAAAGCAAAAATTACTCTTAGCTCTGAACTTCTCCTTCTAAAATTTTAACATCTGCAAGGTTTGTTGCAGTTAACTTTCAACCAACAATGAAAATTTCCATTGAAAAAACAGAAAAACTGTTTTGTTTCAGTTGGAGAGAAGTATGTCATTCAGTTTATACAGTAATGGGGTAGAAAAGTCCTTGGAGTGCTTGATAGTCAATCCTATAGGCAGTGAATTAATGGACTCATGAACAAGGTGGATTGCTCTGAACTTTACATGCTTAGCATGCCCAGGAATGTACTACTTCCACTTTATGTGGCATCTTTGCTGGGCTGCTGCTTCTCTATTTGAATATCTCTTACAGCACCCAAGACATGATCAGTATGCCTGGCCCCCAGTTTAACTGTTGGAGCAATGTATACGAACATCCCGTACTAAGAGAGTGATTGTCTATGTAACGGGCTATGAAAAGCAGCTGCACAGGCAGCCTTTGAGTGTAAAACTCCCATGAATTGAACAGGCTAGACTGAGACTTTTATTTCAGTTGGACTTGTCTGTCAGTCTCTACCTGTAGTATGGATAACCACAGTCCTTAACTCTTCCTGTGCCTCTTCCTTAGAGAGAGAAAGTCATGATATCATCATTGTAGTGCATTAACATACTTTACATTGTTACCAAGTCCTGACTCACTTGATTATGGCAATTTAAATATTCCAATAGCAAACAGTAATTGTATACTAAATTTCAATCACAAGAATGCCACGTGGCGTTGACAGGTAAAATATATTATTGATTCCATGCAATATCTGAACATAATTATACTAAAAAGTATTGATTTTTACCTAAAATTTAAATTCGAGTGAGCGCCAGTGTTTCATTTGCTAAATCAAGCAATCCTATTTTTGTGCCTGGATGGACTCTAATAATTTGTATAGGAAAGAAAGCAAAGGCCTTTTGACCTGCTGTCCCACTTGACTAGTTGCACTTCCTATGTACCCTCCCCAATATTAAGTCCAGCTGAATCAATCTAAGAAACCACCTTGTTTAATCCTGCTAGTCTATTGTTAACCTCCAGGAGCTATCTGTTTGGCATACTGGCCATATAGGACTGAGAAAAAGGGCTTTAGGGGGATGTAAAAATACCCCTTTAATCATTCCCTCAATCATAACAGTGAGCTCTCAATGCCTCCCTGGAATACTATTGCTTAAAGTTTGATATAGAGCAGTGATGGGACAAATTTTATATTGAGCTTGGTGAATTAAGTGGTTGAAGACCAGATTTAGTTTGTGGAACGTGTAAGGGAAATTATGCCCCATTTTCACTCAATGTCTACTCAAAGGACTTACTCAGACAATCTGTCTGGTACCATTTTCCAAATTGTTACTCAAACTTCACTTCAGTTTTTTCTACCAAACATGTCCATATGTTCCTAGCTTTGCCTTCAGGCCCATCAGAGTGCTATCTGTATCCATCAGAGGGACTACTGCAGACAGTAATGAACCCCCATATCTGGAAGTCCTAAGGTTTGTTGCGTATCACCCCTTGAACATGTCACTCAATTTTTTGTATACGAAGACCCTACTCAAGGGTTGGGCAAGCAAATTTAGGCCTTTCACTGTTTTTTTTTTTATTTTATTTTTATTTTTACATTTTTCCTGCTTTAGAGTATAAATTTACATCCTCCTCCTCTCCAAATTCCTGCCCATTTAATATATTTTATTCTAAATCATAATCCTCACAATTTGATTTGAATTCCTTTAGGCAAAAATAAAGAAATAATGTTTGATGTGGTAATTTAAGAGGTAAGTAGAGCAGATCTCTTACTTCTACACCCCATCCTATGTTGCTAATGAGCTATAAATTCCTTAATGGGAATCCTATCGTTTCTCTGTTTTTATCCCGTTCTTTGAAAGCCATCTAAACAACTCCATTTAGCTGTGTCAGGTTTCCCTTGTCATTTTCTTCTCTATCTTTTCTATTTCTTCCCTTTATGTTGGCTCTTGCATAACTAGCATTTATTTTATCACATCATAAAACTCCCCACTTAAATAACAAGTCAGTTATTACCTGCTAAATATTCACTTGACCCCAAAAACAAGATTGCATAAGGCTTAGAAGATTGAGGAATCTTGTGTTGTTACTTTAATTTACATAATGGTCTCTATCAATGACATTAAATTGTGTCCCTCTTGTAATCATAAAACCAGTTCAGAATTGCCTGCATTTACAATATTTCTACTGTTTTAAAAGGAGTCTGGGAAGTTACTCCTTTCAGTTTAGATCTGCCAAAAGCTTCTATTCACCAACTGTAGTAAGTTTAGAGTCACCATCTGAAAATTTCTGCTCATACAGGTTTATGTGAGCATTATTTGTCAACTTAAAGAATCTCTTCCAATCAGGATTTTCCAGAAACAGTGACCCTTCAAATCTCACTATGGTTAATTTTAAGAATCTATGCCAGTAATAATTCATCAGTCTTCTGTTGTAAAGAACCCTAGTTCTTTAACAGAGTATCTTGGAATTTCATGGTCATTTGACCATGACCTTTATTCTTGTATACTTTTTTGACTCATCGATAGTCTTAATTGAGTTAACATATGAGATTAAGGTACCAGTTGGCTATTCAGTTGTCTATGGAAGCAGCAGAAGGCTTTTCCAGTGACAGGAACTTCTGATTTTATGTTTTTCATCCTATTCAGTAAGCATCTTCTAGACGTCTAGTCTTTACCCTAAGGGGTATCAACTGCTAAACACACTTTTTTCTTTTTTTTTTTTTTTTTTTTTTTGCTAATTTCCCTCCTGCTTAGTGACACATTCCCTGTCTGTTCATTTAGATAGCTCCTACAAGTCTAATTTCTCTAAGTCCACTGGTCAGGCTCTTGTAACCTATCTCAAGATTGCCACAGCTCATATCAAGGATGAGAAGACATCAACATGACATAAAATCCTCACTATGATTTCCTGTCTCTTCCTGGTTCTTGACTAAAGGTGACTCAGACATTTATGAACTGTGGGCCTGAAAGACAATCGTGAACATAGCCAATCTATGTTAACAAAAGGAGAGCTTGTCAAGTTCAACTTGGAAGAATCAGAGATCTTCTCCAGTATATAACTTAATTAAAAATTCAAATAATTAACATAATCATGAGATCCTGGCAAGTAATGGAGACACTTGAGAGCTCAAAAACAGCTCCACTCATTCTCTTTTTGTTATATTTGGATGTACTCTGGCATTTGGGGCATCACTTACCCAAAAGGGGTTTTATAGTCATGAAAGAGCTCCATTTTGTACTTCAAATATTACACAGTAAATAGTGACATTTTCCAGTGTGCTATGTGCCCCCAAATTTATAAATGTTGTTTATTTTTCATAAACAACTTAGGCAGACTGAATAAACCCTGGTGAAAGCATAGATAAGGACTCTACTACCTTGTCATTAAAGAAAAATGCCATCAGGAGGTGTGACTAGCACGTGAGAAATGAGATTTGGCTTGGTCACTTTTTTCTTTCTTTTATATTATTTTTTCTGCTGTCCCTGGGATCCTAAGTGTAGGAAAGATGTTACAGACTAGTTGTTAATTCTCTACTTTTTAAACATGCTTGGATTCAGAGGCATAAAAAAATAAAAATAATTCTTTACACATAGTTAGTTATATAGTGAACACGTATATACCACTTATTATATGGCAGACACTAGTCTAACCACTTTTACAAACAAGGTTTCATTTAATTGAATTCCACTGAACAATCTTATGAGATAGTTATTATTTGGTCATTACTATAATCATTTTACGGATGAAGAAACAAAGATATGAGGTTAGTAACCTGCCCAGGTAAGTAGAAGAGACAGATTTAAATATAAACATCTGGCTTCAGGATTCACTGTTAATCTATATGTTAAACTATGCTAAGCCACTCTTTTTTAAGTTACTATGTTCAAAATTATTAACGCAAATGTGAGGTTTTTGACATCATTTGAGAAGGAACATCATGTAACATTTGGTGGACTATCAGTCTAGAACTTTGGATTTTATTCTGGCCACAACACCATCTGAGTGACCCTTGTTATGTCCATTAATTATCCTTTGTTTTGTAGTATTCTCCTTCAGACAAAGTAGGAGATGTTCATGGATGTATAAGATTTGAAGAATCTCGCTTGCCAAGCCCCAAGATAATAGGAGTAAGACACTATGATGCAAGAGTGCCCTTTTAGTAGTAATAACTATAGCTTCTGATGTTTCCAAAATGTGCCAGGGCCAGATATTAAGGGAAAGTGGAACAACGAGACACAAGTAGTGGCTTAGGAAGAAGTACCCTGAACCATGTTATAAACAGACAAGCAAACAACACATTCATACACAGTGATAGATGACAGATAGATAGATGATAGAGAGATAGATAGATAATTGATAGAGAGATAGAAGTTAGATATCCATCTTCTGTTTTATTTCATTTATTGTCTTATTAATTCCAAAAGTATTTATTGATTGTCTACTCTGCTTTCAATGTGCCAGTATTGTTCTAAGCACTGGGAATATAGATGATTTTAGTTAAATATAGAAATATGTAATAACTATAAGATATCAATGTAAATATAAACTAACATATATTTTCTGTATTTTAATGATATTTTAAAATCCAGCTTATCTATATAAGGGTCAATGTATGAAGACATTGAAAACATGTATGAAGTATTTTCATTTAAGAAATAGTTATTAAATGCACAATATGTCTCAGGTATATTACTAGGTTGTAGGAGTACAAGAATAAATAAACTCGAATATAAAATATGTAATAAACTCAGAATGTTTGGCCAGAAAACTACTTTAAGCAATTTAAATAACTAATAATTGGGTATTAATTACCTTTAATTAGTTTTTTATTCATTTAATTATGCATTTTGTTAAGAAATTAGTATTTGGGCAGAGGAAGTAAAGGAGCCATTTGAGAACAGAACAGGATGACACATGAGAGAAAACATAATTTCTCTTATTTCTCATTTTAGGTTCTTAGTCGAGACACTTTTCAGAAGTCAAATTATCAAAAGAAAAATATGCAGAAGTTTATTAACGCCTGCTATACTCATCACATGGGAGAGACCTCGATTCAAAATTATTTCTATCTAAAGAAAGTGGCTTAGAGGCTTTGCTTAAATAGTATTTTCACAAGGAGCCATAAATCCTAAATAGTAGCAAGACAAAGCAAACAACAGTTCTAGTATTTTGAAAGTTACGAAATTGTGGTAAGATAGTAAAATCTGTTTCCAGGTTTCTCTGGTGCCTGCTGGTGCCTTCTCTGGGCCGATAAGCAAGTGCTCTTTCCAGGAAGGAGGGACAGATTCCCGCCACCAGGCAAATAGAGGCGGAGGCAGAGTGTTTCTGTTTTAGTGTTTTAACTTAAAAATACTCAATATTTAGGGATAAATATTTTGGTTTCCTTTAGTCTCTTCTTTGAAACTTTACTTTCAAAAAATTTCACATATGAAAGTTTCACATGTATGTTGGTAGCTCTAGAGAAATTTGGGTTAGAGATGTTTAAGATAAGAGATTGGCAAAGTGGGAGAAAACATGCAACTAGAAGAAACAAAACATTTGAGTACATTGTCCCGTATCTCCTATTGAAACAGTACTTTAGTCTTGAAAATAGTCAATTCTGCTGAATAATTGTATTTCATTCCAGGAAGTGGTGTAGTATGTGGGTTTTCTTTAAAAGTAGTTCTCTATGTGGTATAGATAAACAGCTATTTAGTAAGAGGTATTTCTAAGGAAGCAAAAGAAAAAACAAAGGTTAACATCTGGAGCAGTCCACAAAACAGTCTCTGATTTTGGAAGTCAGTCAGCTGAAAAGATTTTGAGATTTGTGCTCTGAAGTATCTACAGTTGGAGTGAAAGTGAACAGTGATAATCTGACAGATTTTCCTGGACTGTAGTTTGGATGATATGTCCCAGTAAAATTTTTGTCCATAAATAAGTTGTGTTATTTCTCCAAAGTTTATATCAAGTTGTCTAACCTTAGGTTGTAGGGCTTCAAGAAAAGCACAGTTTAAATTTCCAGTGATTTTAAGTTGGAAAGGAGGTGGGAGAAAAATTAGAGATTAATCTGGTGAGTTGTAGCCAAATGTTGAAGTTAACTAAAAATTCAGTATTCAGTGTAGATAATAATAAAATTAAAATAAACAAAAAAACACACAAACACACAATGGACAGGGCTAGAATCTAAAAACAGGTGTACTATAGTTTTCTTCTGAAACATAATTTTTTCCTTACAATAACTCCCATTTTTACTAAATGTATTTAATGTAAGGCCAATTTAGTTGTAAAATAAATTTTATTTAGCCTTAACACTTGGCCTGATTATTGCATAAAGTACAGCAAAAATAATTATTGGTCATATCTTTTTTTGTTTTTATTCTGTTTTGCTAGATTTATCATAATAAATCTCAGATTATACTTTTAAAAGCCTCTCCAGGCTGTGAAACCAACCCAAGAACTCACCGTCAGCTTTTACCTGTAATATCTGAGTGAATTCTTCTTTTTTTGAGCTTCCCCAAATATTTTGAGGTTCTTGGGCCTGTCATGAAGTGACATTCTTTTCTTAATATAAGGCTAGAAACCTTGTAAGGGAAATTTGTAGATAAGGTACTAGGCTAGTTCTTCCAAGGAATTAAATGGCTCCTTAAAGCTAATGTTAATTTCTTAAAGTCCTCTGGTCACATCTGAAAATATGGCATCCTAGTCAAAGCCTTGGTGATATAACCTGTGCTTCCAATTATCCTGCTACAAAAAAAAGCAAATTCGTATTGAATTAATGTAACTAAATGTATTGTCAAAAATTTAAGAATACTTACAAGTAGTTTCTTAATTTTGGAGGGATCAGATAGAAAAGTAAATATTCCAGTTTTGTTTAGAAAAGTACACTTTACCTAATTTTCTAAGCTATAAATAGCATATAACAAGAAAAAAAAATCTTGTGACTCTAGAAAAAAATATAAAAGAATCAACAATGACTGAAGCAAAATGAAATAATTTTTTAAAAATTGTTTTAGTCCTCTATCAGTTTCATTGCATGGAATTATTTCTTGATCTGCTTGATGTTGTGTTAGCAATCTCTATAAACCCATCAGTTTTTTTAAATTAGAATTTTGGAAGCTTTTACCTAGTTCTATGGTGTGAACTCCAAAGTTATCAGAAACTTGTACTTAAGAGTACATGTTATGGTCCTTTTCTATGAATTTCCTTGTAGCCAATTACAAACCATCCTTTCTTGGAGAACAAAAGTAAAATAATACTTGTTTGTAGACGACAAAAGGTTTGGAATAGCCATGGTTAAAGATGTAATTCACAAAATTATTTCTGTGGCATACAAAAATTTAACATAATACTCAGAATTATGACTCATCACATATACCATTATGACTGATCACACATACCAAGACACATAATATTTTTTATAAATCTTATACAATTTGGAACACAGATTAACAACACATTTATACAAACTTAACTCAAAGAAGGAACACCATTTCCAATTTGACAATCCTACCCACATAATTTAACATATCAAATAAGCCTAATATTGTCTGTCTTGGACTTCTAGATGTCCTTTATTTTTTGAATATATAACAGTTAGTTTGAGGTTAAAAAGACAATTTAGAATTTGAAATTTGGTTTTGGGAAGCCTGTCAAATATGTCAAAGGTTTAAAATACTTGATCAAAATAGGATCACAG
>NW_026652279.1:73525472-73552735 GCF_009828535.3 Hylobates moloch | reverse complement strand
AAAAAAAAAAAAAAAAAAAAAAAAAAAAAAAAAAAAAAAAAAAAAAACTCATGCAACTCATTATTAAACCACACAGTTGGCTCTTTGATAAAGTACATTCAAAACCATTTTCTCTTTTTATTGTTGCTGGTAAACTATTTTCTCTAATTTTTTGTTATTTGTTAAATTATGAAGGTGTTTTCTCTGATTTTTTAAAGTTTTCTCTGTATTAATATTTAGTTTCTTAACTATAAAATTGGGGTTATAACAATATTTATTTCATAGTCTTGTTTTGGATATTACTTAAGAAAAGGAGCCAGATGCAGTGGCTCATGCCTGAAATCCCAACACTTTGGGAGGCTGAAGCGGGCAGATCACTTGATCTCAGGAGTTCGAGACCAGCCTCGGAAATATAGTGAAACCCTGTCTCTACTAAAAATACAAAAATTAGCCATGCATGGTGGCAAGCGCCTATAGTCCCAGCTACTTGGGAGACTGAGGTGAGAGGATCATCTGAGCCCAGAATGTCAAGGCTACAGTTGAGCGAATATTGTGCCAATGCACTCCAGTCTGGGCAACTGGCGTGAGATGTCATTGACAATTGTTAGGATTGTTGTTTTATATATTCACACACAAAGCATTATTAATATGCATTTCTTACTAAGATATTTAGACTTGGTGTATATGCAAATATGATGAGGTGAGAGAGATGGTATTTTTTAATGTATTTATCATAAAAACTATCTTGGGGTATTTTCTTGAAATGAGAAATTAAGTATATTTTTAGGTTACATATAAAATGTACATATATGTTACAATGGGTAGAGAGAAAGCTTAACTTCTAAACAAAGGTAACATTTTTAATTTTGGAAATTGTATTCTAACGAAGCAGATGGAAAAGCTGTAGGTAAACTTCAACTGCCATTAATTATGTATATCTGTTGGATTTCAACAGCTGGTATCATTATAAATGTCATTAGCCTTATTAGGCATGTATGTAGCATTTTATTGCAAGATGCTTTATAGCCTTTAATTAGTTCATAACAGTCTTAAGAAATGGATGAGAGTGGTTATATCATATTTCAAGAAGCAAAAACCAAACTTGCAATAATTATCTCTACAACTAATACTGTTGGTATTTTACATATAGCATAAACACAAATTCTCTAATAAGTGCTTATAATCATACTCTCTACTCTGTTTGAAATTCAGTTTTTACCTAAATCTTATGATGTTATTTGATCACCATGTTTTTTCATGTTTCTGACATGAGACAATTCTCCTTCATTCAGTGCTTTTTGAATAGTCTTTTAGGGGATGAGTATTAGTTTTGTCTATTTTTTTTTCTTTTACAAAAAAAAGAAAACACATGGTTTTCTACAGGAACATAGCTTTAAATAATTTATTTTAACTTTAATTTTATAAAACTGGGACAGCAGCATAAGTCTACATATTTAAAATATTGAGATATAACTTCCAAAATAGCTTTTGAGTTTAAAATTTTTATAATAGAATAGAATAGAATAATACAATTTTTATAATTCTATTCACAGTCTGATCAAATTTATAAGCATTAAAGAAATCTAGCACTCTCACCACAACTATGTGTACTAATCAAACAATCAGCAAAAAGTGCCTGGACATTAATCTAGGTATCAGATGCTTTTTAAAGTTAATGAAGTGGATTGGATAGTGGAGATTATGACTTTTGCTCTGTTAAAACAATGAAGACTTAAAGCTATTTAATTCTCTTTGTAGAGTTTTTTGCATATTTAAACACCTTAAAAATGTTTAAAACTATATTGATAATTATGTGACAATTAGAACATGTATGGATAATAAAATAAATGATTTTAATTAGCTTAAAGGTGATAAAATAATTTATATACACTTGGCACTGTTACTTGACACAGTGTATTACTTAACTAGTTAAAATTAGTTAATTTAAACATTTAAGATGTTAATTAGGTTATAGGCAATTGAATATATTCTCAACTTTTCTACATTTAATATAGCCATCTCTCTTATTTACCTCCTCATGAATACAATTCAAGAAAATGCATATTTCACACAAGGACAAGTGTCAGTTAAGTGGTACTGAAAATAAAAATTATAAAAAGAATTATTGCTGCACAATTCTTATGAAACAGAACTAGAGCTATACTATTTATACATGTATTGGAACAATCATCAGGATGAATTTTAAATTATCATTTGGGTTTATTGACTTCAGATAGGTCACTGAAATAAAAACTGTATTATTGCACATGATGCTTGCTTATATTGCTCCAGGAATAGCACTGCAGACTAATCATTGCCAATGGAATTTATTAAATAGCTATTCATAAACTAGCACTATCCAAAGTTGCACAAACAGGATCAGAAGTGATATCTAGTACCTGTGCTCTAAGGACATAATATTTGAGCCAAATATAACTATTAAAAGATTCATAGTATAAATTAAATATTCACTTTTCATTGAGACAAAAAAGCTTTAGCTCAGTTTATACAGAAATGAAGACTAATCGGCTGGGCGCGGTGGCTCACGCTTGTAATCCCAGCACTTTGGGAGGCCGAGGAGGGCGGATCACGAGATCAGGAGATAGAGACCACGGTGAAACCCCGTCTCTACTAAAAATACAAAAAATTAGCCGGGCGTGGTGGCGGGCGCCTGTAGTCCCAGCTACTCGGAGAGGCTGAGGCAGGAGAATGGCGTGAACCCGGGAGGCGGAGCTTGCAGCGAGCCGAGATCGCGCCACTGAACTCCAGCCCCTGGGTGAGAGCGCGAGACTCCGTCTCCAAAAAAAAAAAAAAAAAAAAAAGAAATGAAGACTAATCTGTGACTTTTTCAGTAATTTTTCATTTTAACTCTGGAAATAACCACTCCAGCATAAGCAAATATTTGAATAATCAAAAATAAATAAAGGCTTTGTTTTTTATTTCAAAAATTGAATTATATATGTAAATCAAATTAAAGACAAAAGATGTTCAAAACACAATTAATTTAAGAAAACCTTAAAAATTGCAGGCACAGGAGGATGTTAATAATGTGGTAATTAAAATGAAATTCTCAATTACAAATGTATTCCCCACTATAAAGAGAAACCTTTATGAAGTTAATCTATTATTTGATTTATAATTCTTTGGATTATTCACAACTTTTCAAGAACATATTGTTTAAAAGGAATGCCTGAACTAAGTCATTTCCTCTTTACAGAAATAAAGATAACTATCAATATAATTAACTTTGTGGGTCAACATTGATAAAAATTTATCTACTGTTGAATCATTATGTATCTTACAGCAAAGTGGTTCCCAACTTTGCCTCCTTTTTAAAATCACCTGGAAGGTTTAAAAATCTATGTCCAAGTTATTTGTGTGTTTGTTTTTATCAGAGTTTTCAATACAAGGTCAAAGATTTAGAAATCGGTTTTTTAGATTAGTCATTTGTCAAACTTAAAATGCAATTTCCAATCCAAGAGCTCGAGACATAGTCCAAGATTTTGTATCTCTGACAGGTCCCCACGTGATGTGGCAGCTGTAGGTCCTTAGATGTCACTTTGAGAAGTACAGTTTAAAAGAAACTTTATCAATACAACATTACTCAAATATTATGTGATAATCTAACAGATTATGTATTTGAAAAGAGAAAGCAGAGCTATATGAAATTTGTGACCTTTTTTCTGTAATTGTTAATTCTTTATAGTGTCATTAAAGTTAATTTTATTAAAGCTTAAAAATTGAACATGAGCTTAAATTTTATTACATTGACTATAGATCTTTAGAAATATTTATTGATATAGCATGATATATTGTTTTTTGGATAAATGGTTCTGTATATAGTGTTCTAATTATTTAGAAGACTTTATTTTTCTATAGTATTTTTGAAGATTTAGGATATCAGTAGTATAATTCATTTTAGTACCTAGAAATTTTAAATGACTTTATTAACATTTCCAGAAAGTTTATCTGTCTGATTTTAAAGTATTATTTTATTTGAATCAAGAAAAAAATTAGGGTCCAGTTATTTCCTTTCATAATAATATATTACAAACACCATTCATCTGAAAATCTCAAAAACCAAATCGTATAGCCTGTTGGTAATCTACAGATTGATTAATTCTGCTATAGTTTGATTTGATTAACCAAGAAGTAATTTAAAAAGGAATACAATCAATATATTATGCTTCTAATTTTGCAAATTGTGTTCTTTTCACTGTATGTTGAGGAGATACTAATAACATTAATCTGCTTCTTTAAATTTACTTTGCTTCTGTTACTTATATTCAGTTGAAGAATCTCATTTGCCATCACTTAATTACATTTTATTAATCAAAGCCATACATCTATGTAGTCATTTCCTTCTCAGTTATCTTCAATCTGATTAATACAAGTAACTTTTTAAAGTGATCCTGTAAGTATATCAAACATGAAATGAAATGGTTATTAAAGCTATTTTGATTTTAAATATTGACATCTTGAATTAGAAGAGGATTCCATTATAATTCCCTAAAAGTGTTTCTTTTTTTCTTTCTTTCGTTTTTTTGAGGCGGAGTCTCGCTCTGTCGCCCAGGCTGGAGTGCAGTGGTGCAATCTCGGCTCACTGCAAGCTCCGCCTCCCAGGTTCCCGCCATTCTCCTTCTCCGCCTCTCCGAGTAGCTGGGACGATAGGCGCCGCCACCACGCCTGGCTAATTTTTTGTATTTTTAGTAAAGACGGGGTTTCACCATGTTAGCCAGGATGGTCTTGATCTCCTGACCTTGTGATCTGCCCCCCTCAGCCTCCCAAAGTGCTGGAATTACAGGTGTGAGCCAATGCGCTCGGCCCCCTAAAAGTGTTTCTAAACTGCACCACTTTATAAATTGGACTGGGATGTGTTACTGCGGTTTAAATACTACTTTTTTCAATTTTTTAGAATCACTACCACCACTACCATCAGAGTAATGATAAGAAAAGTCTGATGCTTTGTTTGGTACAGAAGAGAGTGTTTAATTTAGAACCAACAAGTTTTATTAATTTTTTAATCAAAATGAAACAGCCATAGAGCCTTTTTAAAAAATTTATGAGCTAGGGAGAAGTGTGAAATATATCAAACTAATGTGTATGAAAATCACCTATTGAAAGCACACCTCAGGTAACATTCTCTAGAACTGTAAAACTTAGTACTCCTCAATGTGTTAAACTAGCTCACACTTCTGTGCAGTGGTTGAGGTGATTTAATTATTGTCATGTTGAAAAGACACATGCTATCTGGGTACATAATGACTTCTCGGGAAACAATGACAATTAGACAGTCACTTCTATTACAGCTCCTGCAGCATGCATTGCTAACAAGGTCCACAAGTCATAACACCAGACACCAAAGTGGAAGCATCCCTTTCTTTCTCTTGTTTGAAAAGAAATGGAACAAGCCATCCAACACAATACTCCAATCTTCCCTATTCAATAGTATTATATCTTCTCAGGTCTTATATTTCTTTTCTGAAGATATTTTTATAAGCTTCATTTTAGTTTTGAACAAAATGTATCCTAGAATTTTGAGAACTGCAGAAGCAAATCAAAGTCCATATCTAAAATATACAAAATATGTAAATAAAAATTAACATTAGCAATCTTTGTTATTTCAAGTCCAGATATTTTTTATAGTGACATTAACAGCAAGGAAACATTACATTATAAATGACATTAAAATTGCCTGTAAACTGCAAAGCTGAAAATTAGATTTAAATTTATGATTCTCATGACTTTTAAATTTCGAAATAATTTAATACATATAAAAAAGTTGAAAAGTAGTACAGATATTTTCTGTGCAACCTTTACCCAGTATCCCCTAATAATAACACTTTGCTTAATCACAAAATTAAGATATTAATATTAATACTATGCTAATAACTAAGCTAAAGATTTTATTTAGATTTTACAAGTTTTTCCACTTATATTATTTTTCTGTTCCAGAGTTCAATCCAGGATTCAAAAGTGCATTTGGATGTTAGGTATCCTCCAATCTGTAACAGTTATTCAGACTTTTTTGTCTTCAATGACCTTGATATTTTTGAAGAATGTTGGCAAGATATTGTCTAGAATGTGTCTCAATTTGGGTTTAACTAATGTCTTTTCATGATTAGATTTTACGTACATTTTTTTGACAACAATAATATGTAGCATTTGCCCTTCTCAGTGAAACATGACAAGATAATGGTAACATACCTGATTGTTGGAAATGCTAACTTTGATCACTTGATTAAAGTGATGTTTCTGACTTTCTTTCCTGTAGTTATTATTTTTTCTTTTATAATTAATAAATATCCTGAGCGAAATCCTTTGAGACTATGCAAATATTTGTTTTTCTCCAAGCTTTTGATCACCAATTTTGTTATTCATTACGGATCTTGCCTTCTTTTCATTTGTTTTCCTTCTAGCTTTAGATCACCAATTTTATTATTCATTACAGATCTTGCCTTCTTTCATTATTACTGTAGTGTTCTAATGGTGATATTCTACTTTCCTCATTCATTCTATATTACTCATTGAAATTTTCCTGTAAGGAGAAGCTGTGCCATATCTCCCAATAATCTTTTTATTCAATTTGTGTATTTATTTATGAAAATATGAACTCATGGGTATGGATTTTATCCTATAGCTTATAATAACATACTATTTTATTATCAATGTTGTTGCTAAGTTTGTCTCAGGTTTGGCTATTTGGAGCTATTTCAGAATGTCTTATATGCCCTTTCAAGATGCATGTATCTATGCCTATGTCCATGTCTGCCTATCTATTTTTATCTGTCTATCTATCTATCTATCTATCTATCTATCTATCTATCTATCTATCTATCTATCATCTCAGCATTTCTCTACTATCTTGCACCCTATGATTCTCCAGGCATAACTTGATTTTCCCTGCTACAAGTCTGGAATCAATCATTTCTCCAAGAAGCTCTTGTTTCTTTTCTTAGAAAATTGTATTTAGAGACCAAAATAAGTGCATTAATTGTGTTCACTGCTACATATAAGACATAGTTTGGATATTTGTTCCACTCAAATCTTATGTTGGATTGTAGTCTCTAATGCTGAAGACAGGGCCTGGTGAGAGGTGTTTGGGTCATGGGGGTGGATCCTTCATGGCTTGGTGCTATCTTCATGAAAGTGCGTGAGTTCTCGCAGCATCTGGTTGTTTAAAACTGCGTGACATAGCCCCTGGCATATTCTCTCTCTCTCTCTCTCTCTCTCTCTCTCCCCACCCACCTCCTCCTCAGAAGATACCGCACCCCTTAGCTCACTTGCTCCCATTATCATCATGTGATGGGCCTGCTCCCCCTTTGCCTTCGGCCATTTACAAGCTTCCTGAGACCTCTACAGAAGCGAATGTAGCTATCCTTCCTGTACAGTCTGCAGAACGTTGAGACAATTAAACCTTCTTCTTATAAATTACCAAGTCTTAGTTATTTATTTATAGCAGTGCAAGAACAGCTTAATACAAAGAGTACATTGTTTCTAGGGCCTCTCAATAGACAGAGCTAGGAAGTAGAATAATGCATACTAACTGATGTGTAATATATATTTTAAGGAGTTTTTACATTCAACACCAGAGAACTTATTTCTTCAATAAGAAACTAAGTTGTAATACTTATTATTGATCGATTGATTGATTAAATGCTAATATACACATAACATAGTTTTAAAATTGTAAGCCATACACCTGTGAGGAAAACAATTACTAAATATTATTAATGGAACACAGTATTTGGATACAGTTAATTTTTTTTTTTTACTTTGCTCTTATACCACCCCTAAAACACCATTTTCCAAATAGTTACAGAGGTTTGTTTATTTTCATCCCTACTCTCTTTGGTGTAATTATTAATTTGTAATATACCTAGGTTTATTTGTTACTGACTTTATTCTACTTTCAGTTTCCCTCTGGTTGGACTGAATTGTGATCCTCTAAAATTTATATATTTAAGCCCTAATTCCAATATGACTGTATTTGAAAATACTTTAAAGAGGTAATTAAGGTTAAATGTAATCATAAGGGTGGGACTCTAATCAATATGACTGGTGTCCTTCAGGAATGTGGTAGCACAGTGAAAAAGGTCATGTAAAGACCCAGCATGAAGGCTGCCATCTGCAAGTCAGGAAGAGAGGTTTTAGAAGAAACCAACCCTGCTGGCAATTGATCTTGGAATTCTAGTTTTCAGAACTTTCAAAAACTAAATTGTTGTTTTAGCCTCCCAGTTTTTGGTATTTTGGGTCAGCTTGAGAAGACTAATAGGCTCTCCTTTCCGAGTTGATTTTTAAAAATTTAAACAGTAAAATTTATTATTTGTGGTATATAATTATACGTAATTTAAAAACATTTTTACTTTTTCCTAAGGGTATTATTTTACATAACTATAATATCAAACTCAGAAAATTGATATTAACATAAATCTATAGAACTTATTCAAATTTCATGCTTTCATGTACGTGTATGTGTTTGTACATAGCTTCCTTTCATAGAAAGCCTAGCCGTCATTTGGAGCTGGAAGGAGGTCTTTCTGAGAATTTCTGGCCGAGGCTACCTATCCGTGTTACCTGAAGGCCCTTGGGCTAACTCCAGCCCATTGGATATCATGCACAGGATTTGCAAACTTTTCCTATTGCAGTTACCTTCTTTCCTTTTTGCAGCTGCTATCCCCTCCCTGTATGCAGTGTAGCAGGACTTTTTACAGCCCAGGGAGATAGTCCTGTTAGGCAGGATTAGTGGGTGCTATAGTAACTAGGAATGTAGCTCAAGGGATTGCTGTTTTTGTGATTTTTCTAGAAACGGGAATTTCATGATCCAGGTTTAAGAGATTATCTAACTCTCAGTGATGGCACTTCCTGGGGTTGGACTTGGATGGGAGGTTATTTCCCCCAATTCATGTTCCTCTCTCCATTTACACTGTTTTTGTTTTGTTTTGAGATGGAGTCTCACTCTTGTCACCCAGGCTAAAGTGCAATGGCATGATCTCGGCTCACTGCAACCTCCGCCTCCCAGGTACAAGTGATTCTCCTGACTCAGCCTCCTGAATAACTGGAATCACAGGCGTGTGCCACCACACCCAGCTAATTTTTGTATTTTTAGTAGAGACAAGGTTTCACCATGTTGGCCAGGCTGATCTCAAACTGCTGACCTCAACTGATCTGCCCGCCTCATCCTCCCAAAGTGCTGGGATTAGAGGCGTATGCCACTGTGCCCAGCCCAGGCTGTTTCTTTTTCCATGGGAGGAGCCATAACTGCCCAGTTGAAATGGATAGTCTCCCTATGAGACAAACTAACTTTCTCTTAACTGGGAGGCATGTTGTGGTGGCCTAACAGGCCTCAGATCTCTCTCTTTACCTCTTTGTCTAAAAAGCATATGGAAACAAAGCTACTGTCTTGTATTTCAAGGTTTACAGCGCCACCTAGTGGAATGGGAATCCTCTCTACGGGGAACCTTGATGGCCCTTTGCTGAAACTTCTAGTTTTCCAATTCTTCAGTCTTTTGTGCCCTTCTACTAGTGACGAGCTTTTATTCTCCCTCTCTGAGTGGTAAAACTCTCTCTTTGACAGTGAGGAGGAAAATGTCTTCTGAAACCAAATTTTGGCCTCATTTGATTCCTTCATTCTTTTGAGACACCTATTCTGCCATCAATTAGAATGGTATTTAAGTAGAAAGGGGATTTTAGGTCTGGAAGTCAACTGGAACCACTGCTTAAGAATAAATGCTTTAGCATGGGCCATAATAGCAGAATATAGAGCTCAACCCAGAATATTTCCGCCATTAAGGGGCCTGGTCCAAATGCAACTGCTACATAGTCTCTCAAGAGATCCACCTATCAGGAAGCCAGGCAGATCCCACAAGTGTAGGAAATCAAAGGAAAATTATCAGCAGAGAAATGGGGTCTTGCAGGTGAACATGACTATTACTGCTGCTTAGCTCCTCCGGATCCATGTGTGAGGGTCATGCCTTCATCCATGGGTGGCACCTTTAATAGATCCCAGGGCCCCAGAGAACCAAGGAGGGAAAATAGAAGGGGGGACGTCCCCAATGTTTTCCTCTCTACCCTAGGTCACTCCAAAGGAAGAATGAAGACTGAGGAACACCTTTGTCCTTTTTCTTTGTAGATGGGTAACAAACCATCTTCAGCCTGCACTCGTCTTGAGTGCAGCTGGGATCACTGTGACTCCTTTGACCATTAACTGTAAACAAAAATTGCCTCATATTCATTTGCACTCAGGCATGGCTATCTCACCAACAGCAGAATGGGGGTGAGGAGCTGGTCTCTTCAGGAAAGTGTTAATATCAATAGTATTGGACAACAAGATCTTTTCTGCAGGTGGAACGGCAAATGCTCTTGAGGTTCCCTATGTGTAAGCATTCTTTGCCTTGTGAGACAACCCAGACCTTGTCATCATTGTAAAATGGACCCTGTTCTCTTAACGATCATATAGGCAAGGCTAGAGGAGATAATTCCTCAAAGTCAAAGAACCAAACTCCCAGGGAACCCTCAAATGCAACTTCCGGATGCCCTGGCACTTCCTGCACCCCTATTCACATCAACAACTTCTCCAGTTCTACTACCCAAAACCCCAGATTTTTCTATGTTTTTTTTTCTTCCTTCTTTCTCAGTTGTAAATAGCTCCTATCTCTTCTTTTATAATGTCCCTCCAAACTGGGGAAAGTTAATTTCTCAAACCTTAAAATGCTTGAGCTTGAGGGAAGGGAAGGGAACCCAGAAGCTTGACATGCTGGCAAAAAGGTAAAAATTTTTTTTACCAGTTAGGCTTTTGGCTTCTCTCTCCCTTTGCAAACTGGTAAAAGGAATAATAAGGATCACTGTTTATATTCTCTGTAGAGTTGAGATTAATGAAAAAGGATGTGTGAGGTTAGTTTTAAGCTGCAGTCAATCTGGTGTGCTTTGTGTGTCCTTCTGTATGGTTCTGTCAGAAAGAGGGTTACCTTAGGATAGAATGTGAGTCTAGAACTCCATAAGCCTGCTGTTCAAGCCAGCCCGGTAAACTGGTCGGTAACAAACTTTGTTACAGGCCTCCATTTTGTTTTACGTTCTTGAGCATAACCTATAACCACATAGCAGTACTTTGTTTTAGCCTCTGCCATTTTACAATGGCAGCCCAAGTTCAATCCTTGCTTGGGAAATGAGTACTTTTGGATTAATATCTGTGACTTCTGCCATTTGCTGATTCTCTTCTCCTCTATGAACAACTTCTAACTTTCTTTCCTAATCCTTTCTTTCTCTGAGTTGCCTTTAAAGTTTCTAGACTTTGTAAAAGTGTAATTGCCCAATGTGCTCATCTTGCATACTTCCTGGACAGAACCTATTTATGAAAACAGGGCAACTGCAATGAAGAAAGGGTGATTCACGTGGGCTGGCTGTGTGAGAGACCGAAGTTTTGTTATTACTTAGGTCAGTCTCCCTGAGCATTTGGAGAGCAGAGTTTTTGAGGATGGCTTGGTGGGTGAAGGGAGGCCAGTGAGCCAGGAGTGCTGATTGGTCAGGTCAGAGATAAAATTGTAAGGAATTGAGGCTGTCTTCCTTTGCTGAGTCAGTTCCTGGGTGGCAGCCACAAAATTAGATGAGCCAGTTTATTGGTCTGGGTGGTAACAGCTGGTCCATTAATTTCAGGGTCTGCAGAATATCTCAAGTGTTGATCTTGGGAGCAGTTTAGGGAGGGTCAAAATCTTGTGGCCTCCAGCTGCATGAATCTTAAACCATAGTTTCTAATCATGTGCTTGGTTTCTTGGTCCTACAAAGGCAATCTGGTCCCCAGGCAAAAAAGGAGATTTGTTCTTGGAAAGGGCTCTTATCATCTTTGTTTTGGACTATAAACTATGAACTAAGTTTCTCCCAGTGTTGGTCAGCCTTCAACCAGGAATGAACAGGGACAGCTTGCAGGCTAGAAGTAGAATGGAGTTGGTTGGGTCAGATATCTTTAACAGTTTTAGTTACAATTTTGCAATGGTGATTTCAAAATTGGCTTACCACTTCTTTGAAAATAACTTGTACACTCGAAGTTAAATCATAACCTTAATTGAGGCTTGTTGGTTTCACCTGTTAGGTTACTTTTGCTAAAGTTCAGAAGCCAGAAATCTTAACTGGTTGGCATGGCTAAAGTCAGGTAACCAGGGATTTAAAAGGATTTTCTTAAAGATCACTCAGCTTAATTAAAACTGAATATCCAAGTTATAGGTATATTTAAAAGGCTTTTACATTTTTCTCCTCTTGGAGCTTGTTTTTATACAAAAGATTTTTTCCTCAGTCAATTGAATTCTTTTTCTCTATTTTGTCTTGCCACTCTTATAGCATGCATAAGAGGCCCCAAAATAACTTCCAATGGTGTGAGATTCTTTGGGTGTCCCAAATTCCATTTTGAGAGAAACCTCTGTTTACTTCATGGAACTCCAGGTATTAGAGGCAAATAGATCCTCTCAAAATCTATTTTTGTCTTCCCCAGAAATTGCATTCTTTCCTAGCCCTACTTTTAAAGAGCTACACCCAGAGGCCAATAATCCAATTAGGAAATTGGCAAACAAAAAATCTTGTAATGACTGGATCCTCTTCTGTTTTTCTACATTGTTATATACGTGTTTTGTGTGATGTCTATAAAAAGAACTCTGATTGGCCTAAAGAAAAATAAGTGCTTAATTCAAATATTTTTAATGGAAAGATAAAAGCTGTAATGCCTTTTAGTTCATGTGACTTCAATCTTTAAGTATTAAAAGTAGTTATAAAGATACATGGTAAAAATGCAAATGTTGTCAAAATGTGAATAGGTGG
Source organism: Hylobates moloch (assembly GCF_009828535.3). Classification (NCBI taxonomy): domain Eukaryota; kingdom Metazoa; phylum Chordata; class Mammalia; order Primates; family Hylobatidae; genus Hylobates; species Hylobates moloch. The sequence continues at coordinate 73,539,952 of NW_026652279.1, read as the reverse complement.
TCTAACTCATGTAAGTCAGATACTAGGTTTTCTAAATGTTTTAAGGTTGGAGATTGCCTGCCTTACAACTCAGTAATGCCTGGGGACATACAAAATTAACCACACCACTATCTATGCTGGAAAAAATCAGACTTTATCTGAGCCTAGCACATAATTAAAACAACTTACCAGGTTTTACATTAAAGTTAAAAATTGCTGAAAGATACCATTAAAACACTCAGATGAGACTACTGAAAATAGATTTACATGCAAGGTGTTAAGAACAGTAAAATGTGTTTGTGGTAAAAGATGATAAAAAGGTACAATAATGTCAATCTTGCCTAGGAATAAAGGATTATTTTGAAACCAATATAAGGGTGAAATTTGGCTTTCTCTCCCTTGCACAGTATTTTCATGAAATAGTGAAGGATAATGAAAGATTTTCATTTGCATTGCAGATAAACTGCCAAGGGGAGGAAAGAGAAGACAGAAGACCAGCTGTTTGGAAAGCTGGTTTCCCTCTTAATGAGTAAAGGTTTTTGCCTTCTTTTAAAATGTCTGAGTCATTATTTTGGCAAAATAAATAATTTATGATAATCTGGATTTGCATTTAATAATATCAAGTGTTTTAAACCTCTAACATTTAACAGGCTTCCCGAAATCAAACTTCAGTTTCAAAATTGTCTGCAGAGTGCCCCTGACGCATCCAGAAGGAGGTAAACAGGATTATTTAACATGTTAAGGTATGTGGGATCGCCAAAATTATGTTTAATCTTCTTCAGGTTATATTTTAGTGAACAATATTAATGTACATTTCAAAATCATAAGGGATTTCTAAAATTCTAATGTCTGAGTATATGCTATCAATCATAATTAAGGTTATTGTGGTAAGCTATTGTAAAACATGAAAATAGCCAGATTTATTTGTCAATCATATTTTTAACTGTAACTACCCTGGATATTTCATCATTCAAACATGATTGTTGTCTTGTTTTAGTCCCCTACAAAATATGGTTTATAATCAGCTATAGGACTTTGACAGGTGCTATAACATGTAGGTTTCTGATAACTTTAGAAATTGTGACATGGGAGTAAAGGAAAATGTACAGGAATCATGAAGAGCTGAAATGTTCCTGAAAGTCAAATAAGAGTTTACTGCACGAACTAAAGTAATAGAAGTCTAAAGTAACCTTTTTTTCAGTCCGCTTGAAACATTGCTAATCCCTGTTTTGTTCTTCAGAGTCAAGGAAACTTTTAAGTTATCTACTTTTAACAATTGAGAAAGTAGATTCCTGTAAACAAAATTTGGAGTTATTTGTTTCTCTCTGCCTGGTTCCTCTACAGTTTTGATTTTTAACTTATGGCAATGTAGTTATTTGCATGAGTGCAATGAGAATCCATTTTATTTTACAACAGGACACAAATGGAGAAACTGTTGTTTGACCAAAAGGCTGTGGCTGGATGGATGTGCTTCCCTTTATGGAAATCAAGCTTGACTCGCAAAGCCAATAAAAGCCCATTGAGAGATGTGGCTTCAAACTGTGTCTACACAGTCTCTGTAGAGGGCTCTGCTGAGTTAAAGAATGTCACTTTTTAACAGACCCAAGAACCCCATGTTCTTGAAACCCCCCCAAAAAAAAAAAAGGCATTCACCCAACTCATAGGTATTTGACAGTACAAACCCATGTCTGGGCTTGACTTTGAAAAGTCTTATCTGGGATTCCTTGTGGCACAGAGTTCCATCAAAGCCAATTTAAAAAACCGATGTAAAAATAATTATTCTTGCTGCACTTTATGCAAATAATCAGGTCAAGTTTAAGACTAAATTTTATTTTGCAAACAACTCAGTCCTATCATGGTTTGTATTCAACAAAAATGAGGACTGAAAAGAAAAAAAATTGTTTCAAAACTTATCTTATGCTTGCCATTAAATTCTAATCTCATTAGTTGTTTTTTCAGTTCTTGCCCACCTCTTAGACTAAGTCTGCTTATTTCTGTAAATCCACCCGCAATCTCCAGTTGTAGTTCAGAAGAAACACAAAGGGATGGGCAATGTAAAAACCTCTACCAATATTCTAGTTTTGGGCAATTATCTTTCAAATCCTTTGATGTGATGAGAGTATATATGGCACCCATAACTCAGAGATTTCTTTGTTTGGGAAATAAAACCAAGAAAGTTAATCAAAGCCAAGCCCCATGCACCCAAATCTTAACAGGAATAACCATAGTCACCAGTTATCTGGGCATGTCGACAGCCTTGGGAGTTTCAGGCTGTCCTTACCTCCCCTTTGTTTCATTTTCATACATTTCCTTTAATAACCCAAATTGCTTTTTCTTGCCTAAAGGCTATCAAGGTACAAATGGTGATGCAAATGTAACCACACATGGGCGTGCCTTCCTTCCAAGGACACTTTAATCAACCCTAGGAGGAACCCTAGCTGCTGTTCCCCTACAGCACATCCCTCTCCAGCAGGAAGTAACTAGAATTTAATCCCATTCCCCCTAATGGCAATTAGGATCTCCACTCCTGAGGCGGGAAATGAGAGAGGAGAAAGGAAAAAACTTGATCAGGTAGGCAGTTAAGGCGGGTCCTCTGTTGAATTCTTTCAAACAAAAGAACAGCCTGCAGGCACAAAAACAGAAACTTACACAGGGAGCCTTGCCTAAGATGTGCCCACAGACACACAGATAAAAAAGGCAACTCAGATGACTTGCCCAGACATGCCCACAATAAAATTTCCTTCCTCTGACACATGCACCGTGAGGGGAACAAAGCAATATAGAACAACTCAAGCTAAGGGCTCATATGCACACTAGGAGGACAGGGTGGAGTTACCAGAAATTTGTGCCTTATGCAAATGAGATGTCCAGCCCTCACTGATTTCTTATAAAAGCCTGTGCATTCAACTGTTAAAAATGCAATCCTTTCCTGGACTCCTCCCTGCTGCAGAGAGCTGTCCTCTTTCTTTCACCTATTAAACTTCTGCTTCTGCTCTGATATCACCCCTGGTGTGTCCACCTCCTTGAATTCTTCCGCCATGAGACTAAGAACTTTGGGTGTCACCCCAGGCAATGAGGCCATTTCATTCTGATGAGGCTTCAGATGGAACTGAGGAACACGGTACTGGAAACTGGAGTAAATGCCATCCTCGTTATAAATTGGCAGATACGTTGCCTGAATTGTGGATGCTCAAGGGCTTTGTGGAAGGCTAAATTTGAGAGTGAAAAACTAGGATGTCTGGCAGAAGAAATTTCTAAGCAAATTATAGTATATACAGAGTTACTTCTGGCTGCTTATACTGAGATTCAGGAGCAAAAGAATAACTTAGAACAATTTATAAATAAAAAGGGAAGCAGAGTGGAGAGATTTGAAAAAGTTTCAACCTAGTCACATAAAGGGTATAACTAAATGTCTTTAGGAGAGGAAACCAAGGCTGTGGTGTGGATAGAAAAGAAGCAGGTGCAATTCCACAAGACACTGTAAAATAGAAGCTAAAGGCATTTTAGAGATCTTCAAGGCTGCTGCTCTCATCACAGGCCCTGAGGCCTATGAAGGCACAGTGGTTCCAGGGGACAGGCCTAGGGTACTCTCCATGGGCTCACTACCCAGAACTGCCTCAGTTATCTGCTCCTGGAACCCCACACTCCAGCACAGCACCCAGTAGCTGCTCCAGCCATGGCACAGCCCCAGGTGTTGCTCACGCTGCAGCTCTGTAAAACAGATCATAAACCTTAGTGGCATTCACTGTGTGCTAATACTGCCAGTGTGCAGAAAGTAAGAGCTGTGGAGGCTTAGCAGCCTATACCCAGATTTCAAAAGATGACATCAAAATAATAAGGGTACAGGGAAGAGACGCGTAGGGACTGAAGCACTGCAGAGAGCCCCTGCTAGAGCAATGCTGAACATAAATGTAGGGTTGCTGCAGAGTTTCTATTAAGGCAAAATCCAATGGAGACTTGAGAGCAGGAAAGCCACCATGAATCCAAAGCTGTAGAGCAACCAGTATCCAATACCAGCCTGGAAGAGCCGAGTGGACTGAGGCCAGCAAATTTCAATGGGTAGGGATACTCAAGGCTTTGGGGGCCCTGGTATAGGGTGCTTCAGACTTGTTTTAAAACTGGTACCCCTTTCTTCTTGCCTTCTTCTCCCTCTTGGAATGGAAAACAACCCTATCCTTTTTCTATCAGTGTAACTTGGAATCTAGATACATTATTTTGATTTCAGAGGTTCACAGATGAGTCTTTGACTTCTGAGTTGGTGCTAGACTATGTTAAGACTTTGACTTTATGAAGATGGAATGAATGTGGGAAAAACATGAGCTTTGGGGAACAGGGGTGGAATGTGGTGGTTTAATGGCCCCTCCATAGCTCATATTGAAGCTTAACGTCCAATGTGACAGTATTAAGAGGTAGGGTCTTTATGAAGTGATTGGATCATGAGGGCTCTACTTTCATGAGTGGATTAATCTATTTAGGTATTTATAGATTAGTGGGTTAATGGATTAATGAGTTACCATGGGAGTGCAGTGTGTGACCTTATAAGAAGAGGAAGAAGGACCTAAGCTAAGCTAGCATGGTAGCCTGGTAGCACACTCAGCCCTGAGCTAGCACTGTATCATGTGAATAGCTCAGTCCCCTTGCAATATCATGCTCTGCACTGCCTCAGGATGCAGCAGAGTCCCCACCAGTAAGAATGCTGTCTCCAGAATACCCTCAACTTCCTGGCCTCTGTAACTGTAAGAAACAAATTCCTTTCATTATAAACTACCCTGTTTCAGGAATCTGGTTATAAGCAGCAGAAAACAAAGTCATCCATTTATGGATATTCAATTGTTCTACCACCAGCTGTTTAAAAATATTATCAATTCCTAATTGAAATGCTTTTGCATCTATGCCAAGAATGAACTCACCTACATTAAGTAAACTATCATGAGAAAATGATGAAGAAAATGGGCCCAAGCAGTATCTTGCCACCTGTCTACCTCTAGAGGTCTTCAACCAGAGCACTGGTTGTTCCACCTGGCCTGGGGACTATGAGAGAGGAGAAGCCTTCTCTCTAGGGAAGGCTGGGTTGAATCCCTAAGGGAAGAAAGACAGAATTGAATATTTGGTTCAGCAACAAATAGAAGAAGCTACTGAAGCAGCCTGAAGTTACATAAAGCCCAGAAAAAAAAAAAAAAAAACGGACTTGTGCAAAGTAAATTTGGAGGTGATAAAGCTTTGGATAGCAAAATGAATAAAATAAATTTCTAAATTAGAAAATGATATTGTGATTGAATTTATATTCAACCAGTTGTAGGTGAAGACTCCAAATTCCAAAATAATGCAAATCAATCTGACTGGATTTTTTAATTAAAATGCTAGAAAATTTATTGGAGAACTATATCTAGTGCTGTTATATACACAAAAAAAATGTCTGGGATCCATTTTACTTTCAAAGAAATCAAAGAAAAATAAATAAAACAGGTATAGATTGACCAAGACATTTGGCATCTATAAAAAAGCAAGATGAAGACAAACATAAGACAAAAAGGGAAAAGAAGGAAAGCAGCAATTAAAAAATAGAACAGTTCTAGAAGCCTAAGAAAATACTAATCCAGATTGTCTTCCCCTATCAGACCATCCTTCTGTGTCAGGAAACAGAGACAGGGCATTTACTCTTGATATTCTTTTCACAGAACCAAGAGCTGGAGAGTCCTTTTGTTTCTAAAGAGGAGAAATCCAGCATACTGAAAACCTGCATTGAAAGTAAAAACAAAATTTGGTGCAAGAGACTACCTCTATTAGTGATATTCTGAAGGTTTCCAAACCTAAACCTGTGTCAGAGTGTAGAGAATATTCTCTTGGAAAAAAACTGAAACAGAAAATGACAAAAAAAAAAAAAAATCAGTCATGTTCCAAATTGGGGTTCCAGATCTATTGTAGCTGTTTTTTTTTTTTTTTTTTTTTTTTTTCATACTCACCTGCACTGGGGCCATTGATCTTAATGAAGATCACATCTGCCTAAGAGATGACCTAGTTCAAGAAGATGGCAGTTCCTCTAAAGATACCTTTATCAAAGACAAATGTTTTCTCTATGGAGGCATAAAATATGGAGATCTCCAGTGAGACGTCAATATCCTTAACTGGAAGTAGCTCATTGTTCTCCTCATCTCCTCCAGGTCATCACCAAATAAACCTTCCAAGAAAAAATCTACTCCAGGAAAAGCTAGGAGATTATCTCCTTTAGCAAGTCCTCAAAGGTAAATGTACTGGCTGTTACCTCCAGCAACTCCCTTACCCAAAACTCCTCATACCTCAATACCATACTTTTAAACTGTCTCTTAAATGAAGGAAATCACAGTCTGCACAGCAGAAATTCAAGATCTCCCATTCTTCACCTCCCAGAGAAGCTTCTCAGTCCCCCAGGAATATTTGCCTTCTTTATTATCAAAATATAAGAGAGATCCTTTTCTGGGCTGATTTATCCAGGAGGCCTCATCATCGTAACCAAACAAATGACATTGCCATCACTACAAGCTGGAGCTCCTCAGATCACCTTAAGCCCCTTCCCTCTTTCTTCCCCCACTTGGCCCCTCTCCTAAGAGGAGCAGCAGCAGCATGGTACCACATCTCCAAGTACTAGATCCATGATTCCAGAACCCAAAAAGACAGAAACAAAACAGCCTCAGCAAGCTCTTAGTCTGTAAGGAGGGCCTCATACTCTGCATTTATTTAAGGATTTTATGATTCATCAACCAAAAAACAAAACAAAGCAATCTTCAGCCCTGTTTAGTCTGTCACCCATTAGCAGCTATACGTAGTTTTTACCGTACCAGTGAGAAAGGCTAAAAGCCCAACTCCAAGCCTACTACTACCAGAGAATTTGAACCACAACCAAAGTTTAAAGAAAAAAAGTTTAAAAAAGGCAAGACATTTTTTTAAAAAGTATAAGAAGCGCACAAAAAAGAACCACAAACTCAAGGAAGAAGAGGCTGTGAGCTGCATCCCCTGCATTCATTGCCTCTCCCACAACCACATCAGTGCAGGAAGAACTGGAGACAGAGATAGAGCCCAAAGGGAGAGTGTAAGTTTCCTGAGCCCTTACCAAAAGCACAAGCCTGTACAGTAGGCAGAACTGTGAGCCAATTAAATATTTTTTCTTTATAAAGTACCCAATATCAGGTATGTGTTTATAGCAGTATGAGAACAGACTAATGCATTTTCCCTCCTCCTAGCTCTTTCTTTTGGAAAGGGAGATAACAAAATTGGTTTCATAAAGAATCTCAAGAATGACCTTTCAGTTCTATACAATTTTGTTTAAAAAATTACACAAACTGATCATATTTTTGTGGGTGTATTTTTTTTTTTTTTTTTTTTTGAGACAGAGTCTTGCTCTGTCCCCCAGGCTGGAGTGCAGTGGCGCGATCTCGGCTCACTGCAAGCTCTGCCTCCCGGGTTCACGCCATTCTCCTGCCTCAGCCTCCCGAGTAGCTGGGACTACAGGCGCTGCCACCACGCCTGGCTAATTTTTTTTGTATTTTCAGTAGAGACGAGGTTTCACCATGTTAGCCAGGATGGTCTCCATCTCCTGACCTTGTGATCCACCCACCTTGGCCTCCCAAAGTGTTGGGATTACAGGTGTGAGCCATCACGTCCGGCCTTGCGTGGGTCTATTTCTGAACACTCTCTTCTGTTCCATTGCATTTGTCCTTTCACTAGTACCACATTGTCTTGATTACTGTGACATTCACATTAGGTTTTGAAATCAGGTAGTGTGAGTCCTCCAGCTTTGTTTTTTATTTTCAAGGTAGTTTCCGATATTTCTTTGTTTTTCTACAGAAATGTAAGAAATATATTGTAAATAGCTATAAAAATTATCATGTTTTTATTGGTTTTTCTTTGACTCTACATATCACTTTCAGGAGAATTGAATTTTCCAACACATATATATGGTATGTCTATCTATTTACATACAGAAGATATAACACCTAGAAGACGAAGTAATACTTCCCATATAATTAAAATATAATAATCTTTTAAAATTATATTATATATAATATATATTCTGTATATATATCTATATATACAGAATATATAATTATATATATATATAATGTCTTAAAATTATATTTTAATACCAAAACCAGATCAAGATATTACAAGAAAACCACAGTCTAATAGCCCTTTTAAACATAACACATCTGGGTATGATGTTTCTTGTAATAGAAAATGTTAAACTATACATTCAATTTATTTTATAATTGGGGGAATATTGATGTTATCAGCTTCTTTTTGAGTGATTTGCTCAATGTTAACACCTATTTTTAGTTTTAATAAGTAATTATATTGCTTTTCAAGAAGGCTATTATAAATTACTCTTTCCAAAACAATCTATGACAGTTAGTTTTTCCTACAGTGCTAGAGAAGTGGTGGTATTCACAATTTTTAATTTTTACTAAACGTATTGGTAAACATTATTTCACTTGTACTTTAACTTACAATTGCATAGTGAAGTGTGACTAAGTATATTTGTTACTACTTATATTTATTATTATTTTGAATTTACTATTTTATAGCTTGCCTAATCAAGTATTTGCACAAATTTCCACTGTACCTATTTACCAATGACACATGGATCATGGGCTTTATTTCCCTTTGTAGGTGTATGTGTTTGTTTTGTTTGACTAGGTGTGGGGAGGTTGCACGGTATGTAAACCTCATTAAGTAGTGATCAGCATACTAAAGCATATAGACCAAATCTGGCCTATATTTAGTTTTATAAAATATAGCCATGCTCATTTTTCCATATATTATCTATAGCTAATTTTGCACTATAACAGCAGAATTGAGCAGAGTTGAGTATTTTCAAAAAAGATTGTATGACCCACAAAACCGAAAATAATTACTATCTAGCTGTTTACAGGAAAAGTTTACTGACCTATGTAACAAACTACAGATAATAGGATTTAGAACTGAAAGGAATAAAACATACACTTTAATTCCTTATTTGCAGATAAGAAGACAGAATAAAATCATGGAATAATTGGCCTAAAGAAATGTATCCAGATACTGTTACCAAAAATAAGAGCTCTGACCACTTCGGTTTTGTTTCATTATTTTTCTACTCTACTCATATTTATCTTCATCTTCAAAATCAGTAGATACGGACATTTATTATAGAAACTTAATAAAAAAAGCCTTTGGTAAAGAGCTATTAAGCCGATTATAAATATTTTTACCACAACAGGATCTTGCCTGAATCACAAATGATGTTTTATAAGATTGATTATCAAGTTCTTGAAAATATGATCAATATGAGTACGTCATGTCAACCATCATCTGAGTAGAATCAATATCTAAAAACAACACTAATCTTTGCAGAGGGTAAAAATTTTTCCATTATAATGTTTGACAGTGCTTAAAATTATTTAAGCATTCAACTCACATAGCCTAAGTATTTAGATTGTAATATATAATAATAGATATTATTACAGTAATATAGTTATATTTTAATATTAAGAATTTAGATCTAATAATAAAAATGACCATAGCTAAAGATTGTTAGGAAATGACATCATCCCTTTGCCCTTATCATTCCTCAAACATCCTACTATGAATTCTTTTGTTTTCCATCGTGAACTTTGTATATAGATAAGCAGCTTTCAGTAAACTTCTTTTATTTAAGATAATTGAATGTATTAGTTTGTGGGTTATCATAACAAATATCACACACTGGAGACGTTAACAACAGATATTTACTTTTTTCGCAGTTTGAAGGCTGGAAGTCTGAGATCAAGGTGTTGGCAGAGTTTATCTTATTCTGAGGCCTCTCTTGGCTTGTGAATGTGTGTCTTTTCTCTGTCTTCACATCATCTTTCCTCTCTATCTGTGTCAAAATTTCCACTTCTTTTAAGGATATCAGACATACTGGATTAGGGCCCACAAACATAACCTCATTTTACCATAATTGCCCGTTTAAAGGTCCTCTTTCTAAATCCAGTCACTTTTTGAAGTACTGGAGATTAGGACTTCGACATATGCATTTGGGGGGAGGGGAACAATTCTGCCCGTACCAATATGGTGCCCTAATATTGTCCCATATTATTCATTGACATATTGGGACAGTTTAAAGTGTATTCATGATAGAAACTGAGTTGTTGTTGTAACTTGATGTTTTATCCCGTGAAAATGGTGATTCAAGCTGGGCATGGTAGATCATGCCTGTAATCCCAGCACTTCAGGAGGCTGACATGAAACAGGACATTTCCCTGACCGCTTAGTGGGTGAGAACTGGAATGTGAGCGCTAGAACAAGCCAATGGCTTCGGCACCAGAGAGAGAACTCCACTCATTCAAACCCGCTGTGCCCATCCCCTCACAGGAGAAAGCATACATGTGAGCTGGTGCAGGAGATGGAGCAAGGGCTTTTTGGCTCCAGCAGGAACAAACTCCATACTGGCCCTGCATTAGGATCTAGCGGGGTGCCTGTGACCCTTGAAGCCCCAGAAGGAGTGTCACAGTCAGTGCTCTTCTCTTTCAGCTTTGCCATCTGCAAATGACAGTGTTGACAGCTCAGCGAAGGGTCAGTTTGAGAGCCTTCTGCACCTGCACCTGAGTTCTTGTCTGGCATCCAGGAGGAATGAAGTCGCACAAACGAATTTGAAGGATGGTAAATGCAAGGGATTTTATTGCTGATGAACATGGCTCTCAGCAGGAAGGGGAGTTGAAAAGGGGATGTAGCAGGAAGATAATCTTCCCCTGGAGTCCAGCCATCCCTGGCTAGACTCCTCTCTGAAGCTATGCCAATAAGTTAAGTTGTCCCTATGAAATAAAGCCACTTCTCTCCAACCACAGTCTCCAACATCCAGCGGCTTCTTCTCTCTCCCCCTCTAGTGGAACCCAGGGTTTTCATATGCACAGGATGGGGGTGGGGTGGCCCATCAGTGGCTTTGGAAAAGGCAAAATTTGAGCAGGAAAACAAGAATGTATGTTCTCACTTTGGGCTGTGGTTCCAGAAATTCTGCCCAGAATTCCCCTGACTTCTGTCCCTATCAGAGGCAGGCAGATCGCTCAAACCCAGAAATTTGAGACCAGCCTGGTCCACATGGCCAAATCCTGTCTCTACAAAAAAATACAAAAATTATCTCGGTGTAGTGTCATGTGTCTGTGGCCGCAGCTACTCACGAGACTGAGGTGATAGGATCACCTGAGCACTAGGAGGTCCAGGCTGCAATGAGCTGTGCTTACACCACTGCACTACTGCAGCCTGGGTGACAGGGTGAGACCTTGCTTAAAAAAAAAAAAAAAAAAAAAAATTGACGATTCAGATACACAGATACATTAAGTATTTACATGATATAGAATAAAAACGAAGAAACAATGTAACTGGAGGGGTATTTTACAAATTTAAACTTTAGGATATGGAGAAAAATAGTGGTACTTTCAATATTTAAAAAGAAGCTATAATGGGAAAGCTAAGATCTGCTTAGTAATTAAAGTATAAATTCTAAGTCCTGTTTATACTAAAGTGATCTACTGGGAATAAAATGAGTGAATTTTTTTTGTTTCATATACGATCCTTAAAATGATCATTGGATTTGAGCTTGCCGATTCTAAAATGGCTTTGATTTGGGATTCCTTTCTCATTACATTTTGTTGTTTTTCTCTTTCATTGATTTAAATCCACCATAATCATAGTTTGTCACTCAAATTCACAAAAAAAAGAAAAGAAATAAATAAAGTCATATTAATTCATATAGCGAGAGAAATCATTTATTTCACAGGCCTTAGGTTGTCTGGAAATACAATTTCAGATCTACTGTTAGTTACAATGTTTATGTACTAGTTTTCCTATTAGTATTTCTCAGTTGTCCAGTCATTTTTCTAATTGGTCATTGACTTTGCTGACTTTGTTATATGATAACAATAATAATAAACAGTATCCACATTTTTAGGACAGTAATCACTGTTTCTATTTCTAAACCATAAAAACATTCAAGAAGGTTTTCAAATGATGTATTTGACACTCATAATCCAAAAATAAAATTTGATTCATCATACAGGACCAACAACATCGCTGCTAAATGTCCCTACTGAAATGTAGACACCTGAAAAGTCAATGTAACTTTATTTTAGGGACTCCTATAGAATTCTCACTGAAGATCTCTAATTATTATCGATAGTAGTTTTTACCTTATAAATTGGAAACCAAATGGGATCAAGTAACTTGTTCAAATGCATGTAGAACAGGCAAGTAAAATAATCACCTGATTTATATTTTAGTTGCATGACATCAATGTGTTAAATCAGTGGAGACACATATCTTCGAATTATTAGTTTGAAAATTATGCTTGTATTATTTTAACAAAAGAAATATATTCCATTATGGACAAGATGGACAAGACAAACACCCATACTTGCTCACTTGTACAGAATTTCTGAGGTTAAATTGAATTTAATATTAAATTTAGTACGAATAACTTATTTTTAAATTTTATTTAAACAAAATAAAACTATTCATGCATACAAATAATTGTTTTTATAATGGTGCAATTTACATCACCACATTGATGCATACTTACATTTTTGACTGATTATTATTATAAGCCTTTCTTTTATAGGAAATAAAGAAAAATGTTTATGAAGGACTCTTAATGATGTTTCCTCTGTACCACCTTCATGGTTTCTGGCTACTATATTTGGATTATTTCAACTGCAGCTTAAATCCCTGCAGCTATCTGGGATTCAGAAGCCTTGTTTTCATATGAAAAGGCATTTCTGAATACAGACAATAATCTTTTCAAGTTTTAAGGATGATGTTAGCATTTGTTACTACTGAGGATCAACTGCCATGAGCTCCAAAGAAATCACAATCTCCAACCCTCCTGCTAAGTAGAAAATCCAAAATGGCAGAAGGAAGTGTTTTAGCTCCCAAGATAAATTGTGAAGACCTTAACTGCTTGAAAATCCACCTCATACAGGACAACATAAGAAAACACCGAGAATAGAAAGCACAAGCAAGTAAACAAAGACTAACCCTCAAATACAATTCAAAATGGAAAGTCAGAGAGAGCAGCAGTCATAAAGGTAAGATGAAGAAAACCATGACAATCTTATTTTCAAATTAAATAACTACCTTCAGAAATATAATATGATCTGAATTTTATAATATCAAATTTAAGCACTTTCTAATAAGCCAAATTTTCATATAATAAGGTTTTTTTCTAGTCTGGTTTTCAAAGAGAGTTTAGCCCTTTTGCTGCATAATGTATCCTTTTATAATCATTATTATATGACAACTGTAAGTTATATACTTACAAGAAAACAAGTTTCTGCATGTGTACTATATAATAATCTATTTTATATGCATACCTTAATACATACATAGAGAATTCTGGAAAATTATTATTAAAATATTAATGATAATAATATGAGTAACTTAAACTTTTATATTTATATTTTTGCAAATTGACATTTGTTTTATCATACCGACATTTTTACAACGTAAATAAGCAAAAAAAATCTATTATATAATGATTCCTAAATATAGATTTTCAATCCTGATATACTTCTGAATTTCAGACTCATAAATTCTTCTTTTAATTGAAAATGTATGTTTAGAATTGTAACTAGCATGTCAAACAACATTACAAAGCAAACCTCTTGACTTCTACCACCAAACTTGTTTCACAATATCTGCCTATCTCAGTAAGTGCTCAGCAATTCCAATTTTCCAGTCTATCAGACAAAATATCTTGCAGTCATCTCTGACTCCACCTTCTAGGAAGTACCTTAATTCAAATCTCATCAACTTTATCATAGAGATATGCTTTGAGTCATACCATTCTTCCCCACCTAGGCTGTGGGCATCTTAGGCTAAGCTCCCAGCATGCTTGATGTTGGCCTACATGTTTGAACTGGTCTCCTTGTTGTTACCCTTATTCCTTTATGGTCTGCATCATACAGAGTCAACGTTTGAAAATACAGGTCGATTTTTGGCATCCTCTGTTCAAAATCATCAGAAATTTTTTTCTATTGTTAAATTCCAAATTCTTATTGTAACATGCAGAGGCTACCCAATGTCAATTTACACCTATTCTACTTTTTTTTCAGTAATAGAATTTTGATTTTATTTGGAGTGGCCTAGTGATTATCCCCAGAATTACATTCCCTATTATGCCTTATATAGAGAAGTAAGATGGAGGCTGACAAGATAGAACCAGAAATGTTTACATGGTGCTTTCAGGAATGTTCTACAATGGTAGTAAGTCCAAGTGGCACTCCTGTTTTGTCCTTGCTCTTTTCCATTTTCAGCATACTAAAATGAAGTGTGTCATTTAAACTTGGCAGCTATCTTATAAGCAAGGGGATAGGGACCACACCCCATGGAGGATGTAAAAATAGAATTACCCTGAGTATTTAATGAAAAACAGGAGCCATCATAACAGCCCTGGACCTCTTATGTGATAAAGCTTTAAAATATATATATTTAAAAGAAAAGTTGCCGGGCGCGGTGGCTCA
>NW_026652279.1:73305597-73525372 GCF_009828535.3 Hylobates moloch | reverse complement strand
AAAAAAAAAAAAAAAAAAAAAAAAGTTGTTATTTGAGTTTTCTATTGCATGCACCTAACAGTCCCTAATGGTTACATGTGTTCTTTAAAGCTCTAGATTTGCCTGCACCTAGTTCAGTAAGCTGCGTGTATTAATTTGCTCAAACTGCTTTACAAAGTATCAGAAAACTGGGTGGATTAAAACAATAGAAACTTGTCTCACAATTCTGGAGGCTAGATGTCAGAAATCCATGTATCAGCAGGGCCATGGTTCCTCTGAGACTCTGGGGCAGAGGAGAAGGCAATGGGAAGACAGGGGCAAGAGACTGGAGCAATGCAGCTGGAAACCAAGAAGCTGAAAGAAGTAAGGAAGAATTCTCTACTAGTGCCTCCAGAGGGAGTGTGGCCCTGCAGAAACTTTGATCTAAGTAAGACTCTGGCCACTAAAACCCCAAGAGAATAAATTTTTGTTGTTTTAAGGCACCCAGTTTGAAGGAATTTGCTACAGTACCCTCAGGAAACTAACACAGAGCCTTTACATCAGCAGTTCCCTTTTCTTACCTATCTCCTATGTATTTTGCTGCCTGACTACATTCAGGTCTTACAGGTACTGTTTTATCACTACAAATTTCATCACCCGACACATCACATATCTCTGTGTTATTTTGTGTCTGCCCCTCTCATTAGAATTAAAGAAACAAGAAAGCTAGAACTTTCTTATCAGCAGCTTGCTGGAGGTTATCTATATTAGAGTAGACAGAATAAATATTTGATTGATCTAATGTGACTAATTAAAAGCTAATAAGTATTGATTGAACTAATGGAGTACTGTAAACAATAAACTGACCTTTAAATTTTGTGCTTTTAATTGATATGATTTGAATCATTAGAAAAGACAAGTCATGTGTTTCATAATTACATCTCAATTATTCTTTATGATGCTAGGGAATGTTATCATCAATCATATCAAAAACATGGGGAGATGAGAACACTACATTCTATTTATATTTTCACTTTCTAAGAAGCAGTTTCTTCAATCCACTCTTTACTAGAAAGAAATACTGAATTCAGGCAAACACATTTTTAAAAACATGGAGCACATGGAATTTTTAATAAACAAAATAAGCTAATGCTTATGAAACATATCAGCTATTATTTTTCCACATAAACAAATACACAAAAATAAATTTATTCACATCAGTGATGTTATTTACAATATACACATGTCCCTTCCTTTGCAGTCTCATTGATTTGTCAGCTAAGTTTAGATACTTGAAATGGCCTTGAGACATAACTTGGCAAAGAGTGGATAAAAGAGGAATGTCCAGAGAAAGAAGAGTTGTCAGCCAAAATGCTTCTAGTATCCTAAAAACAGGGCATCAGAGAATAGTCTTCTGAAAAAATAATAAATATGAATAAATGGTATTGAGTAGTCACATACATCTGTGGCAAGTGTATTTAAGTGAGAGAGTAAGATGCTTATGCTAAGGTGATGGATATCTAAAAAGAAAATAAATATTCTAAAATAATCCTGGCAAATATAGCTACAACTAAGGTGATTAATAACGTCATTGCCTTTGGCTTTTATATTACCCTGTGGATCTATTTATTAGGATTTAAATTTAAATCAGAGAGGTTGATGTTTAGGTAGCTTAGCATAAGTTTGTGGGAAATAAGAAAGAAATTAGGTGGCAAGAAGCAAGCCTATAATATCCCTCTCTACTTCTAATAAAATGTAAACTGTATTACAAGAAATGTAGAATTTAACTAAAAAATGTTTTATGTAAACAACTAAAATTATATCCTGACAGTGTCAAAATACTGTCATATTCCATGAGGTTTCCAAAGCCTCTTCTTTTTCTTAAGAAAAATAAGATGTTTTAGTTTTTGAAGTGTCCATGTATATATCTCACAAGAATCCTCTTTTTAAAAAATAGTTTTACACATTTTATGAAGTTGTATGTATGTGGGTGTCTCTGTCTCTGCAAGCTATGAGATTTAGGGCGAAAATGACTACTTGTTGATTTCTTAAAATACTTTAAGATGATTTTAATATAAAAAATTCACTTATGACTTTACAATTTACCTTACCATATTTTTATCAGTTTAAAAATGGGTAAATTTTTATCTTTCTAAAACAGAAGGCTTATTATATATAAAAAATCAACATTTTTGTAATAATTTTTCACACAAGTAGAAAACTTGTTATTCGAAGAAAACCATTTATAACTTTAAAATTGTATGTTAATATATTTTAATCAGATTTTTTTCTTAGTCTGAAGAACAAGAGTATATGAGTTTCATATATGAGCTAAAATATATTATTAAGACTAGCGATAGATAGATACATAGATATGACTATTTTGTACGCATTTGTGTTCACAAGCACACATACATACATATATCCACACAGTGAATGCCTTTTTAAATTCTCCCTTTCAAAATAGAAACTAGAATACTTTACGGTGAATTAGTACATACTATCAGAGACAACACTAAAGACAAAAATGTTGTCATGTCTGCTGTATGGGAGCCAGAGCTATTCAATTTTCCTTCAGGCTTCTTCTGCAAAAACTACCAAGAGTCTGCATTTGTATACCACTGGGGGTACTTCTTATGGTACATATTAATTTATATTGGCAGGAACTTTTGGAAGACAGCCATTTGCCAGCTTTCCAAGAACAGATTGTATAGTTACAAATGTTGCAGCAGTAGGCATGTATGAAAATGTTGAAATCATAAAAAATAAAAGTGGATTAACATTAGTTTCTTAGCATTAGTATGCAAATAATTGGGAGCTGATACAATTTTCAGATTACAACCTAATTTTACAGCTTACTTTAGCAAATTGGCTAAAATGAATAAATGTGCTAGTGCAGACATTTAAGTTTAAAATTTGCATCTAATAAATGACTGGCAAATAAAAGATGTCTATCCAAAAAATGGTATTGCTTGTGAAGAACCTTTGCTTGTTCAGTGATTCTCAATCTACCTGTATCAACGTATGTAAAACCGTTAATATATTTTCAGTGTCATTGGCAAGAATTCCATGAAACATTATTTCCATTCAGTGGTTCACAATGAAATGGTTTAAAACATGAATTTGGTGCCAGGGCGGAGGTGGGGGAAGAAAAAAAAAGAGATCTATGACCTGAATTGCACACACAAAGATATCATTTTAATAGAGTGTTTAAAAGCATTTTATTCAATCTCAATATTCCAAATTTGAAAGACAATTAATCTATTTCTGCTATTCATACTTCCCCATAACCCAGTTTAAGCCAGTTCCCATAAGAAATATTAACTCTCATTATTATTGAAAATTGCATTTTTTTTAAATTAACCCATTGATTTGCTAATTATATACCCTATATCTGGAAGATTCTACGATGAGTTTCAGTAGAGAACACTGGAAAATCTACGGGTGTATTTTAAATTCTGATTATTTTTGTCCATTGATATGATGATTACATTTTTAAATTATATTGTTTGATGAATATCATTTTATTGTAAAAAAATGTGAATGGTAAAATTGTAGCCATATTGCTTCTTTTAAAAAAAATACACAGGAAAAAATAATAGTCTTCAAAGCAGCAGTCACTCTGAAAAGCTTTTAATCCAATGATATCCTAGTCATTTATGGAGACTGTATTTGAATTATTTATTTATTTGTTTGTTTAAAGGTTCTGAGTGTGTTGCTATTATTTTTCCTTTGGAAGTGAATCTGATTTTTGAAAATAAAAATCCAGGATTTGAATAAGTACATGGTAAAAATAAATGATGCAAAGTATACAAACAAGTACTCTTGGAAATATCACTGTTCAGTATCCAGTAGGAGTGACGTTTGGGTCTATGACTAGAAATAAAAGTTATATGCCTTTAAACAACTTAATAAACTTTCAGGCTAGGCTTTTTTTCTGAGCATGAAGACAATTTATATAAATTTTGTCTTCTGTTATTAAAAGATAATTTAAAAATATTAAATTACTTATTGCATGTAAGATAAATTGTATTTTCATATCAACAAGTTAGATATGAAAATATTCTTTTAAAGACAAAAACTATAAATCTATGTACATCAATGTAACAAACTGTCTGTAGAGGAAATAGAGAATCTGAGCAGTTCTATATCTATTTAAACATTGAATTCAGCCCAGGCACGGTGGCTCACACCTGTAATCCCAGCACTTTGGGAGGCTGAGGCGGGTGGATCATGAGGTCAGGAGTTCAAGACCAGCCTGGCCAAGATTGTGAAACCTCGTCTCTACTAAAAATACAAAAATTAGCCTGGCTTGGTGGCAGGTGCATGTAATCCCAGCTACTCAGGAGGCTGAGGCAGAGAATTGCTTGAACCTGGGAGGCGTAGGTTGCAGTGAGCCGAGATCACGACACTGCACTCCAGCCTGGGTGACAGAGCGAGACTCCAAAAAAAAAGAATTCATAGTTAAAAATATCCTACTTCAGTTGAAGAAAAATATAGTTCAAATTCCACCCAATGTTTTTTTCTTTTTTTTTTTTTTTTTTTAACAAATGAGAGGTGGTAATAATTCCCAATCGTTTTATGAGGCTAGCACTGTTACCAAAGAACAGGCAAAGACATTGCAAAAAAAAAAAAAAAAAAAAAAAAAAAAAAAAAAAAAAAGAAAAACACAGACCAATGTCTTCTATGAGTATAGACCCTCAAAAACTTAAAATTTCAGCAGGTTGAATCGAATAATTTATAAAAAGTGTGATCCATGACAGCGTAGAGTTTATTCTCAAAATGCACAATTAGTATAAAAATGAAAAATCATTCAATATAATTTACACCATTAATGTGTTGAAAAATACAATTTGAACAGTTCTATAGATGAAGGAGAGCATTTGAAAGAATTCAACACACATTCACCATAAAATCTGCAGCAAACTAAAAGTTGAATGAAAATTTCTCAACTTGAAAAAGCATATTTATGAAAATCTAGAGCTAACCTTATATTAAACAACACAGACCTGAAAGTTTTATACAAATATAAAGAACAGGGCAAAATATTTGTTCACTACTTTTAATTAACATTATACTGTACATTTTAGTGCAATAAGAACATAAAAAAATTGAGTACTGGATAAAGAGAAAGAAATAAATTTGTTCCTTTTACTAAAGGGCATAATCATGTATGTAGAAAGATTGAAGGAATCCATAGTAAAGCTCCTAGAACTCATTAGCAAGTTTAGCAAATTTGTGCAATGTTCCAAAATAAAGTGTAGTTCTATATAACAGAAAATCATTGGAAAATAAAATTAAAATACACTGCATAATTAAAAAATTTAAATACACTATATATGCTACCTATACTACATACTATATATACTATATATGCTATATACTATATATTATGTATAGTATGTGTGTATATATACAAACAATGTGTATACATATATACGTATGTATATCAAATGGCTGCAAATATATTTTTAAAATTGTCACCTAACATTTTTAATTAGATGATTATGTTAAGAAAACTCTAATAAATCACGAAAAGTAGACTTAAAGCAATGCATTTTATATTTTGTATTATATATACTATACATTATATAGTATGTACAATGTATACTATATATTATATAGTGTATACAGTACATAAGTATAGACTATATATTTTATATAGTATATATACTATATAATATATAGTATTATAAATTATAAATTTATACTTATAAATTTATATACTTATATACTGTATACTTATACTTATAAATTTATATACTTATATACTGTATATACTATATAATATATAGTATGTAAGTATATATGTATATATCATATATAGTATATATACTATGTAATATATATTATATAGTATATACTTATATAATCTATATACTATATATACTATGTACTACATATGCCATATACTATATATACTATGTACTATATATTCTATATACTATATATACTATGTACTATATATTCTATATACTATATATTTATATACATAAAATGGCTGCAAATATATTTTTAAAATAGTCACCTAAGATTTTTAGTTAGATGGTTATGTTAAAAAAAACTCTAATAAATCATGAAAAGTAGGCTTAAAGCAAGACTAATTTTCTGAAAACAACCAACTAAAATGTAATTGACACCAAGAAAATGCTAAACTACAATCATTCAAATATTTTAGAGATTGAATAAAAATTTGTTGTTTCCAGTGAAAATTAAATGACACAAGAGAGGGTTCAATAAATAGAAATAGAGTATTTCAATATTGTGATGTGTGGTCAAAACCATGATACAAAATTCCTAAACATACATCCTTATATAAATAAATTTGAAACGTAGTGAAACTAATTATTGAATAAAACAGTTATTAGAATAACAATATTAATAATCTGTTACTAATTATTAAAGTAATTAGAAATTAAAACTTTAAGAATAAAGTAATAGAATTGTTGCATAAAACAAAGGGTTAGTTATTGCAAATAAGTCAATTTTTAAAAATTCTACATGTGATACAAGAAAAAATACATTATAGTCACCCGTTTGTACTAGCAAATAATGGATCTTATTCACTCTTTCTAACTTTTTTAATTATACATTTTAAAATGAATAAAAAGATATAATTGGATGTTTGTAACACAAAGGATAAATACTTGAGGTGATGGATACCCCATTTACCCTGATGTGTTTATTACTAATTGCATGCCTGTGTCAAAATATCTCATGTAACCCATAAATATATACACCTACTATGTACCCACAAAAGCTAAAAATACAAACAAAAATTTTAAAAAAGAATTTAAAAAGAAAAAATAGTGAAAACACAATATTCAGAAGTGTCAAAAATAAAATCAGAAAAAGTTAAAAAATGTGAAATTTTATTATGCACACAAAAGACTAGTTTGGAACCAGGAAATATGAAACCAAAAGTGGTAGGAGAAAACTCAGAGGTATGCCATTGCAGGCTGGTTTATAAAGCAAAAATGAAGAGGTGGTTTAATCTTTGTAATGATTGGTTACTACAGTGGTGGTTTTCAGATGGCAGAGGATGATTGGTTGAAACTAATCATTGCATACCACGTTTGGAAGGCAACTTAAGTTTCATTTATGATTATTAGGGACATTATGTGAATAACTTTGTATCACATAACTTTGATACAAAATGTCAGTATGTCTCATAATGGAGTTCATGGACTACTGATTTTTCCCAGGAGAGAGAGATAAAATAAAAAGAAAGAGAGGAGAGAGAAAGAGAGAGAGTGAGAAAGTGAAAATGAAAAAAAGAGACTTTTTTTTTTCATTCCATGGACAAAGAGGTTTGTGTTGTGTGGGATAAACAAAATTAAAGTGCTTTCTGTCTATGGAATTTGTCATGAGCTATGATTATGTTCCAAAACGTATTCAATTTTTCAGCCTCCCGAATTCCTTATTAATCCTTCTTCCAAAGTAGACCTCATGAGTTACATACAGAAAAAGGTCATCATTAATTCTCTATTTCTAAATTGCTTAATGGCTTCTTTCATCCAGTTTCCTTTTCTTGGCTTTTTTCTGAATTTCATGTCTTTTAGAAACTAACGTCCATCCAAAGCCCAAGTTAAATAGTATTCTCCCTTCACTTTGCCCTATTTCTCTCTTTCTTTCCTCCTACTCTCTTGCTTTTTCAATATTTTACATTGTCCCATCTTCAATTTTACCTTTACGGTGACCTTTTTATGTACAAAATATTTGAGTATCATTCAACTTTACTGTCTTTATGTCATCATCTTCTTTTTTATCATTGAACTCTGCCACGGGACATCCATGTGTGCGACTTTCACTTATTTATCACCTATTCACTCTTAACAACATAGTTTCCAATTTAATTCACAAAAATGATTTCATTTTAAATTAAAAAAAAATCACTCTCTCCCTATCATTCTTCATGAAAACAACGTGGACTCTGGGGCATATTGATTAGTATTCAAATCACAACTCTGGGACCATGGACAAGTTAGCATGTATAATACTTAGGTCCATTTCATCTGAAAGCTCTTTCTCTCGTATTATTATTTGATCAAAGATAGATGTAAACATGCCTGGTAAAGAGAATGCCTCATACTATTTTACTTTAATCACTCTGTACTTCCTCATTTCTGGACTTTGTTTTTGATTGTGAGCGTCTGAGATTCCCTTCTAACCTCACAATTCTGTCATTTTCTTTTTTAATTTATTAGACTATTTTAACCAGTGTTATTTACTGGCAAATTAGAATTCTAAGCAAGTCATGGGGTATAAAAAGTGGGGAGAAACCCGTTAAACCCAACAAGTGGCTTTAAGGAGAACAGAGAGAATATAGACCACCTGCAAAGAGATGGAGCTATATTATGTCAGGGTCAAAATAGAGTGCTTTGGGGAGAGGAAGCCATCCAGACAGGCATGGTAGAAACAAGATAATGGGAAATAAACCAGAAAAATCTGGTCCAAAAGCTATGCTAAATTTTACTGATGACCAAAAAACAAACAAACAAAAAAATGCAATTAAACATCCTGGTAGAGGTGATAATGAAGAACAACTATAGTTTAAATGCAGAAAGCCATGAGAAGCAAAAGAAGGAACAAAAAGCCGTATTTGGAGACTTAAGAAGAATTCCTTGAGAAAATGGAGTCCAAGCTCAAATCAGATGGCCTTTCTCTTAAAAGAGAAAGGATATAAAATTCTTTTGTAAGAAATGAGAATATGGCCTTGTGAGAATTTTGTATTTGAAGCATACAGGTGTTAAGTGAGAGAGGAAACAAAAGAGACAGGTTAGATCAATTGGCACAAGGTCATAATGGGCCTTTCTGAGCCATATTAATGCACTTGGATTTATCTCTAAGCAAAGAGATGACAGTTAAATCCATCTATTTTTATTAACATGTAAGTCATAGAAAATCTTAGGCACAAAATATATTTCCTGAAGTTTATAATTCATATGAATCAAATGAAACATCAGGCCATCTTATTTTCTGATGTTCATACCAGAAAACCTAAAAGTGTAGCGCATTGGACAGCTAGAAAAAACCCATAAATGATAATACTACGAATTCTGCACCAAACAAAGTGAAATGCCTGCTCTCTTCATATTTTGTAATAATGACACAGCACATCTTAATAAAATAAAAAAAAGAAAAGCAACTGTTAGGGGTAGTTATTTCAGGCTAAATATTATCAACCAATCTCAAATTCCGTTATGAGAAGGGCTGTAAAATACAAAATAAAAGCATTTTCTCCTTTACATTGAATTTTAATAACTATCACTTATCTGTATTTTCAACTCCTTCCCCAGATATCTTACTACAGCCTTCTAAAGTTTGAAAATGTTTTCTTAAATATTTCTGTCTCTGAAATTTCATGTCAATAATTTTTGATGAATGGAATTAAGTCCATTTTATTCCTAGATGTATTTTTTTAAAAAACATAACTGTCATGGTTATAAACATCTGTGTTTTCTGGCAGTGACCCAAAAATGCCAAGGGAAGTATACAAAATGCTGAGTAGATATTATGATTATATTAATACTATTTTGTATTTATTTGATTTTATTCACAAATAACATGCTACAATTTTTATGTTTATTGGCATTCTTTGTTTGTTTGTTTCTTTAATTCTTTGTCTATGTATTCAACCATTGCAGTTATCCATTCCTGATCTCATAACTTTTAATCATTGTTAGACACAGAGTAATGCAGTATGATGATAATTTCCTAACTTTAAATTTCCTGGCTTACTGAATTTCCTTTTATGTTTAAGAACAATAGTATTTTGCTTAATTCAATGCTTCCATTTAAAGAGTTAGAAAAACTGAGACATTTGTAATCTAGTCTTTTGAGGAACTTCGAACTCAACCTACTTCAAAAATAGCCACTGACTGAGGTCTGTGTGGAGAACCTAATTTGTATGAGTGAAGCACAACAGGAGATAGCAGCTAAATTTGTATGCAAGAGTCAGGATAAGAAGTATGACACTCACAGTGAAAGCACAAAACAGCAAGCCAACAGTTCAGGACTAGTCATTCAAATGGACTAAAGGTCAGCTCCTTTTGTCTACCTTTCTTACAGAGTTACTTAGAGGTGCGAGATGGAAGAAATGAATTTTTCATGAAATATACTGCCTGAGGAAAAGAAAAAAATAATGTCTATTCCATTATGTATACCCAGAGCAAAGTGTAAGGCTCGTGGAGTACAAAATGTCATAGGCAAAGCTTGACTCTTTTGTCCATCATACAGTTGGGTAAATGAAGCTTGGCAGTGACTAATAATGCATCAATTTCTCATGATCATAAATAAACCTGGATTATAAAGACACATGAGAAAACATCTATCTAAGCCCAGGAAATGATTCAGAATTCCCTGTATGAAGTAAAATCTAGGATGTTTTAATACTCAAGGAAATAATCAGATGTCTGTTTTAATGCTTAGAAAGTTTATAATTTTCTAATTTCTTCTATAAGATAGATAATTAAATTTGAATTTATAAGATATAAATAGAAGATAATTCAAAGAAGCTAATCAATAAATGTGTTCCTCATTTGCTGACCCTGCTTTAAGCAATTTCTGTGAGTCTGATTGTGATTTCTGTGTTCCTCTTAGGTGGGGGAGAAAAAATAAGAGTGGATAAAAGAAAGAAAGAAAACAGAGAAAGGTAGGAAAAAAAAAACAAAGGAAGGAAGAGAGAAAAGAGAAAGAGAGGGAGAGAACAAAGGGGAAAAACAAGATTGACTTTACAGTATGATATATACTATTATATATTGGTAAGCAATTGGAAAAATAAATATGTGTAAATATAATGGATTAATTGTATTTTAAACAATTACATTTAAATGTTACATATGTTTAAAATTTTAGAATTATTAATCTGACATAACTGTATATTTCTAGGTGTTATTTAAATAAATATAAATTTGTTCCAATTAACTTTTTGATAGATTAATCTACATTGACTCGTATCTTACATACCCATTTAACATTTTTTAGTTTTTTTCTTAAATCCTAATGTAAATGAACTCTTCTGTGAGTTGCTAGATTTTCTCAAATATTAAACTTTTTTATTCTTTTTTCTTTGTATCTCTTCCCTCTTCTGTCCTTCTTACTTTGTAAATAATTTTTCTACTTCATTCTTTTTTATTCTTTTACTTAATTATTTTTCTGTCTTTCTTATTTTCTTTCTTCTGATTACATGCAAAAGTGTACTTCTAGATCACCAGGTGAGATTTCAAATTTTCCAATTGGAGATCTTGTAGAATTTTTGCTTACAAGTTTTGTAA
Organism: Hylobates moloch; assembly: GCF_009828535.3. Taxonomy (NCBI): domain Eukaryota; kingdom Metazoa; phylum Chordata; class Mammalia; order Primates; family Hylobatidae; genus Hylobates; species Hylobates moloch. Next base: position 73,514,138 of record NW_026652279.1, on the reverse strand, counting down.
GCAATAATCTATATTAACAAAATGAAAAAGAGGTAAAATGATTAAAATGTCTACATAATTGCAGGTAATTAAATAGATAAATGAAGTTAATAGAAAAATAATTTGAAATAAAGAGCAGGTAAATTAAACATCACCTGTTTTTTACTAATTGCTATTGATTTTATTACCTAAAAAAGATGAGGAGCTGTAAACTTTGTTATTTTAGGGAGAACAATTGCCATGAATATAGGACACAGCTCTTTCATCTGAATTTGAATCCTTATTTTTTTTCTTTTTAAATTAGAGACAGTGTCTTGCTATGTTTGCCAGGCTGGACTCAAACTCCTGCGCTCGGGCTCCTGTCTTAGACCCTGTAGTAGCTAGGACTACAGGTGTTCACCACTGTAACTCTTATTTGAAGGAATTGCTTTAAGGATATAAGGTTAGGTTCCGTTTCAGGTAAATTCAACCATCTTACCATGAAAACAACAAACAAATATCCTGAGTTGGAAGTAGTGAAAAAGTTATGACTACCAAATATCAAATTATCATAATTAAAACAGGAACATGATATCAGATTACAGCAACTTTGATTCACTGTCAACCTTGTACCAGCCAAGAATGCAAAGGTACAGTTTCTGCATATTCTACAGCACCTGAGCCAGAAATTCCCCTAAGAGGTTTCTATACATATATTCAGTCCATTTAATAGTAAAGAATGAAATCTGAAGAAAATTACCTCAGTCTGAGAGTATAATTTACTTTGTACATATAGAGAAGTTATAAAGTCCCTGAATTTATGACATCGATGGTAAGAAGCCCATTTTTACCACCATTTCCACATTTCAAAAAAGGTAATCGCAATTGAAGTCCCCACTTTCCACTTTGTGTAATGTATATATCTCACCCATTCTGGTTTCTAGCTGATGGATCTGTAGGGAATACATTATGAAATATAAAATTGGACGCAGTTTTCCTATGAAGTTATAATTTTACTTCTATATAGAAAAAATAAATATGTGTGTGGTACTCTTATCCCACTTGTGCTGAGCAACTAATGTTAAAAATCTCGAGCATACAAAATTGGTTAAATCAGTGATTTGGTAGTTTTAACGTTTCTCTACGTCTAAAGTATTTTTTACTAGCTATATTCTTGATAATTTAAAAGTAGACATTAGGACTCTTCTAAAAATTATTGTCTTTTAAGAGTTTCTGTGGGTTAGAAACTATTTTTTGTTTTCTTATAATTCTTGAAAAAATATTAAACAATTTATCTCATAGAGTACTTTTATGAAACTAAAATTTTATGATTTTTATTTTTAAGGAAATGATTAACTTCATTGGTTAGACTACCATATTGCCTCTATAAGTCTATTACCTACATGAATACAAGGATCCTGCCTCCTTCTCTCTATCTCAGATCTACTGACAGCACCTGGCATAGAGTAGGGGCATCCATTCATAGAACACAAGAATACAGTGGTACTCTGCCAGTTTATATGTTTTCCTTTGTACCTTCAACAGTGAATAAGAATACAACTATTTAGCACACTTAATTTTGTGAGTGAGTTCATGAAATGCAACCTTTCATTCTCTTGTGTGTCTGTGTTGCTGGGAGACCTAGGTTATTGCCTACAATTTGTTTTTGTTCTGAATAAAGCTGCAGAAACCAAATCCAACAACTTTTGGCAAGGAAGCTTCCTTTTATCATGCACCACCCTCCCTTGGGACTTGGAGAGTCTTCTCTTCTTGGAAGGCCAATGCATTTGCAATTCTCTACACCTACTGTAGTCCCGTGAGAAATATGTTATTTTCCCAAATTTCAACAAAAAATTTGGATTGACATTTTATTTATTGACATTGACATTATTTTACACTTCTTCCAACTCTCCAGAAAATAAGAACTACTTGATGGCAGCAGTCCCACGATCACTGCTGCTTCTGTAAATAACTCTTTACAATAATTAACACAACTTAATCTGACTTTATCTAACGTATCTTATTTTTAGCTTTCTACTACAGTATTTATTTTGTATTTAACTGAGTATTTATTTGAAAAATAATCCTCAGTATGAAACATGGCTTAATGATTCCAGATATATCATCATCAAAACTAACTCATGGAACTTTATTCTTAACCTTTCAATATTTCACAGTTTTATTATAAAAGTAATAGTTTTGCCACTATAAGTAATGGTACTTTTTTATTAATAAATTACTGTGCACATGTGCTGCTAAATTTCTGCAACCCTAATTTATCTAGAACCACTTTTTTCTTTCTCTCATGCTACAGAGATAAAAAAAAAAAAGTTACTGATATATGGGGTTTCCCTAGTTAATACTCAAAACATTTTTTAAACCTTTTTAAAAAAATTATAGCATCATACAGTATAATTTCTTTACTAATGTACATATATCCCCAATCCCTACAGGAATTGGCAAATGTTTTCTGTCAAGGGCTAGATAGTAAATATTTTAGACTCGCAGGACATACAATCTCTGCCACAACTACCACTCAGCCTTTGGAGCCTGGAAGCAGCTACAAACAGTACATAAACAAATGTTCATGGTTGTTTATTACTATTTCTGGACACTTGTATTAGTTTGCTAGTGCTGCCGTAACAAAATACCATATACTGTGTGGTTTAAACATAGAACTTTATTTTTCTCACAATTTTGGAGGCTAGACGTCCAAAATCAAGGCGTCAGCAGCAGGGTGGATTTCTTCTGAGGCGTCTCTCCTTGGCTGTCAGGTGTGACTGCTTTTACTCTACGTCCTCACATGGTCTTTCCTTTATGTCCACGCATCTGTGGTGGTATCTCTTTGTATGTCCTAATTTTTTATTATAAAGACATCAGTCAGATTGGATTAGGGCCCATTCTAAGGCTTCATTTTAACTTAATCACCTTTGAAAGGCCTTTTCTCCAAAGCACATTCTATGGTACAGGGTTTAGAGCTTCACCTTATACATTATGGAGAAATAAACATTCAGCTCCGAACAACACTGATACTTGTTACCACTTAATTTGATGCAGACATATACCAATTAAATGCAAACCTTCTACTGATGAAGATATTCATATGATATTCCAGAATTACAAAGCTGTATCTGCTTTAAATATGTAGTACTTTTTATATAGAATGATATAATCTTCAAGACATTGGCCATAACATTCTTTCCATTTATATATATCTTTTATCATGTTGTGCTATAAGGATTCAACAATAATTAAAATATGATATCAGCTTTCTAAGTAGGAGAAACTGCCACAAACATATGTACGTTAATATCATAAGTGCAAATATAGATCTATAAAATGTTAAGACGCACATCAGAAACAAACAAACTGTAGGTCAGATCTGTGGAAAGTTGACTGAAGAGGTAACATTGGAGAAGAACTTTAAAATAAAAAGCATTCTGGTTCATCATGACAAAATGTACATACACTTTCATGTCTGTTGCCATTAACATTTCATGAGAAATAAAAAATAAAAATGTGATTAAACCAGTATGGAAAATATAAGAGGCGTGCTATAACTCCAAGAGAAAAAATATTCTTTGGAAGATACACTGCAAATGCCTGAGAAACCCACGACGCCAAGCCAGGAAAGCCCCGAAAAATGTAATGGGAAACTAAAAAACATTGTTGAAAGAAATGAAAGAAGACATAAATAAAGACATCCCATATTCAAAAATCATGAGAGACTTTATTATTTAGATGAAAATATTCTCCAAATTGATCTATAAATTCAACATAATCCCTGTCAAAACCCTAGCTAGCCTTTTTTTTTGGCAGAAATTGTTAAGCTGATCTGAAAATATGTAGGTACAATGGATTCAAAATAGTCAAAGAAATCTTGAAAAAGAACAATATTAGAAACTGACAATTCCCAATTCCAAAAGTTATCACAAAGCTACTGTTATCAACACAACATGATATGGGAATAAAGGTAGATGTATAGATCAATGGAATGAAATTGAGAGCCCAGATATTAATTAATTATACCATTAATTAATTAGGTTACTAATTAAATAGGTTACTAATTAATTAATTAGTAACCTAATTAGATTAATGGTTAATTGATTTTCACAAGGGTGCCAGGATAATCCAATGAAAAAGGAATGGTGCATGGACACCTGAATAACCATGTGCAACACAATAATGTTGACACGTCCCTTACATCCTGTAAAAAATTAATTCTAAATGGATCATAGATGTAATTATAAGAACTAAAACTGTAAAACTCTTAGAAGAATAAATAGAGTAAATCATTATGATTTTGGTTTACGGGATATTTTATACTACACCAAAAGTATACATGACTATGGGTAAACAGATCATTGTACTCCATCAACAATTTTTTTTTGAAATTGATAAATTTTACTGCCGAGTGATGGAAAGAGGCAAAAATGACAGAAACATAATTCATAGCTGCATTCCTTACAGTAAAGCCAAGCACAAATAGCTCTATTGCTTAGAATCATTGCATTTAAATATAGCAAGATCACATCTTTCATAGTCTTCTTATGGATGATAATAAGGCCACTATCAGGAAAGTGAAAAGACTATGCATGCAATGCGAGAAAACATTTGCAAATAGTATATCAGATAAGGAACTTGTGCCCCGAATATATAAAGAATTCTTAAAACTCAATATTAAAAATTAAAAATAAATTTGCCTGATTTCAAAGGGAGCAAAAATGCAAAGGATGTATTTCAACAGCTTTATTGATATATAATTACATGCTGTACAATTAACCCAAAGTATACAACTCAGTGGTTTTTAATATATACACAGATACGTGCAAGCATTACACAATTTTATAACATTTTCATCACCTCAAAATAAAACCCTGTAACCTTAGCTTTTAGCTCCTAATTCTCTACGTATGTATATTCTTAAGAAACAAAAGAATGTATATTCTCCAGAATATACATATTCCTCAAAGTATGTATATTCTTAAGAAACAAAAAACATAAATAAGCTGATCTTAGTAATTTTACTGTTATTCAAATTTTGAATTCATTCAGATATATAAATACATATGTATGTATATATACAAATAATATTAAACTGATATATAAATAATAAAACAACATCCAAATGGCATTATTTGAAATCAATGTTTTGAAATATAATAACAAAATTCTTAAAAAGAACGGACTTTGTTATGTTGATTGGAAATGTAAACATTAAGGCAGAATTATTTTAACCAAAATATATTTCCTAGAGCTGTTCATTGATATGTGCAAGAACAATGATACCTCAACAGCAATGAACAAACCGGGACCCTGTTGATTTTTTAAAATCTAATTTCAAATTTATTTTAGATTTAGGGAGTACACATGAAGATTTGTTACGTGAATGTATGGCATGATGTCGAGGTTTGGGGTACAGATTCTGTCATATAGGTAGAGACTATAGTACCTAATAAGTAGTTTTTCAACCTACGCCCCTCTTCCTCTCTCCCTCTTCTAGTATTCTGCTGTGGCTATTGTTACCATCTTTATGTCCATGTGTACTCAATGTTTAGCTCCCACTTGTAAGTGAGAACATGTGGTATTTGGTTTTCCATTGCTGAGTTTGATTTGATTTGGCTCTCAGCCTGAACATCATTAATGTATACCAATGCTACTGATTTTTCTATGTTGATTTTGTATCCTGAAACATTACTGAAGTCATTTATCAGTTTTAGGAGCCTTTGGCGGAGTTTTTAGAGTTTTATGAGTATAGGATCATATTGCCAATTAATAGAGAAAATGTTATTTCAGTAGTTTTATATTTGATAATGTGAATACAGGATAATATACCTTTTAAAAATAGACTCATGCTAAAGTATTAGTGATGAAGCATTATGATGTTAGTAATATTTTTCAAATCATTTTCTAACAAGTTCCAAATAAATAGTAAGTTACATATGTAATTGCCATGCTATTTATCCCTGTACATGAATGTGTATATTTGTATCTAACAGTACAGATAAAAATACATAAACATGGTGTTAATAATTATTAAATATTACATTTATTATATTATTATTTCCATGATTCTTCCTTGCTATTTTGCATAATAAATATTTTTGAGCAAATATTGGCAAATTAGTAAGTCATAGGAGTAGCTGTGCAATTTTTAAAATAGAAATGAAACAGAGCACTTATTTATATTGCAGTTAATCTAGTATTAATAATAAAAAGAGTAGAAATTTATTAATTAAAATACAAGTTTTATATAAGAGATGCTTTCAACAGAGACAAATTTTAAAGTGTTATTAAGGTTTATCAAAGTATGGATATTCACTGGAAATATTTCCTACTCCAAGAGTCAACTGAGGCAGTAAACAGGGTAAGTGGCTACATAAGGAAGTAGGAAGTTAGATCAAATCATATTTCTGACAACATGGCATGAAAATGCTTGTAAAAGACTGTGGCCACTTGCCTTTTCTTTCCACCTTTGTTCTACTATTTTTAAACTGTAGATCTTATCATCTTTTCTGAAAAATATAATATTAAAGTATTAAATCTTATTTGTTGCTTTAAAAAGTGAATGGGCTAAGTTGTTTTTTAAAAAGAGACAGACTGTTTTAAGAACTTCTGCACAGCAAAATAAACTATCATCGGAGTGAACAGGCAACCCACAGAATGGGAGAAAATTTTTGCAATCTATTCATCTGACAAAGAGCTAATATCCAGAATCTACAAAGATCGTAATCAAATTTACAAGAAAAGAAACAAACAACTCCATCAAGAAGTGGGCGAAGGATATGAACAGACACTTCTCAAAAGATGACTTTATGCTGCCAACAAACATTTGAAAAAAAAGTTCATTATCACTGATTATCAGAGAAATGCAAATCAAAACCACAATGAGATACCACCTCATTCCAGTTAGAATGGCAATCATTAAAATGTCAGGAAACAACAAATGCTGGAGAGGATGTGGAGAAATAGGAACACTTTTACACTGTTGGTGGGAGTGTCAATTAGTTCGACCATTGTGGAAGACAGTGTGGCGATTCCTCAAGGATCTAGAACCAGAAATACCATTTGACTCAAGAATTCCATTACTGGTTATATACCCAAAGGATTATAAATCATTTTACTATAAAGGCATATGCACACCTATGTTTATTGCGGCACTGTTCACAATAGCAAAGACTTGGAACCAATCCAAATGCCCATCAATGATAGACTGGATAAAGAAAATGTGGCCCATATACACCATGGAATACTATGCAGCCATAAAAAATGATGAGTTCATGTCCTTTTTAGGGACATGGATGAAGCTAGAAACCATCATTCTCAGCAAACTAACACAGGAACAGAAAACCAAACACCACATGTTCTCATAAGTGGGAGTTGAACAATGAGAACACATGGACACCGGGAGGGGAACATCATACACTGGGGCCTGTGTGGGGGTGGGGGGCATGGGGAGGGATAACATTAGGAGAAATACTTAATGTAGATGACCGGTTGGTGGGTGCAGCAAACCACCATGGCATGTGTATACCTATGTAACAAACCTGCACGTTCTGCACATGTATCCTAGAACTTAAAGTATAATAATAAAAAAAAAAACTTCATGAAGGCTGTTTACTAGAAGTGTGTATAAACAACATGATGATGATGCAAATAACAAAGACTCCCCTCTTTATTTGGCCTTATTAATATTCTATTGTGCATATATAGCACTATTTTTCATTCATTCATTTACTAACTGATAAATATCCAGGTTGATTCCACATCTTGGCTATTGTGAATACCAATTCAATAAACAGAGTGGGTACAGATACCTTTTTAACATGCTGATATCATATTTTTTTGTATATGTGTCCTGAAATAGGATTGCTGTATCATACAGTAGTGATTCTTTGAAGTTTTTGAGGACCCTTTATACAGTTTTCGATAATGGATGTGCTAACTTACATTCCTACCAACAGTTCACAAAGCTTCCTTTTTCTCCATATCGTCTCCAACATACGTTATCATTTGTCTTTTTGATAATAGCAATTTTAACAAGCAGGAGGTGGTATTTCATTGCAGTTTTCACTTGCATTTCCCTGATGAATAGAGATGTTGAGCGTGTATTCATATATTTTTTGGCTATTTAAATATTTTCTTTTGAGCAATGTCTATTCAGGTGTTTTGCCCATTTATTACATTTATTATTTCTATTTTTGCTATTTAGTTATTTCAGTTCCTTAAATATTTTGGATATTAATTCCTTATGAGATGTATGGTTTGCAAAAATTTTCTCTCATTACATAGGAGGCTCTTTACTCTGTTAATGTTTCCTTTGCTGTCCTTCTTAGTTTCATATAATCTGATTTATCTGTATTTGTTTTTGTTGTCTGTCTTTCAGAGGTCATAGCCAAAACATCATTGCCCAGACCAAAGCCAAGATCTATGTCCCTTATGATTTTTTTCTGGTGGTTTTAGAGTTTCAGGTCTTTTGTTTAAGTCTTTAATCGTTTCTGAGTTGATTTTTTAATATGGTGTGAAATAAAGATCCATTTTTATTCTTCCCAATGTGAATATTCAGGTTTTCCAACATCATTTATTGAAGAACTTGTTCTTTCCTAATTTTATGTCTTCGTTACTTTTGCTGAAGATTGATTGACTGTAAATATTTGGATTTATTTCTGACTCTCTTTATTCCATTGCCCTATGTGTCTGTTTTTATGCCAGTACCATGCTGCTTTGATTACTATAGCTTTGAAGTATGATTTGAAATCAGGTAGTGTGATGCCTCCAGCTTTATTCTTTTTGTCCAAAATCGTTTTGGATACTCCAGGTCTTTTGTGGTTTTGTGCAGATTTTAGAATTTTTTTTCTGTTTCTATGAAAATGTCACTGTAACTTTGTCATTGGGATTGCATTAAATATGCAGGCTGTTTTGGGTAGTATGGACATTTTATCAATATTAATTCTTCCAATTCATGCACATGGGATGTCTTTCCATTTGTTTGTGTCTCCGTTAATTTCTTTCATCAGTGATTTTCAGTTTTCTTTGCACAGATGCTTCACCTCCTTGGTTAAATTTATTTCTAAGTGTTTTGGGTTTTGTTGATGCTATTGTAACTAAGATTGCCTTCTTGATTTTTTGGATAGTTTGCTCTTAGTGTATAAAACTGCTATTAATTTTTATATGTTGATTTTGTGTGCTTAAACTTTACTGAATTTATTTGTTTTAATAGTTTTTTGATGGAGTCTTTAGGGTTTTCTATATATAAATTCATGTCATCTACAAACAGAGATAATTTTACTTCTCTCAAACCTGAATACTTTTTATCTCTGTTACCTACCTCCTATGGCTAGGAATTATAGTACTATATTGAATAGAAATGGCTTGAGTGGGCATCCTTGTTTTGTTTCTAATCTTAGAGTATAGGTTTATAGCTTTTCACTGTGCAATACCATATCAGCTGTTAACTTGTCCTATATGGCCTTTATTATATTGAGATATATTTCTTATATATATCTAACTTGTTAAAAGTTTTTTTAAATAAAAAGTGTTGAATTTTGTCAATTCCTTTTTCTGTATCTATTGAGATGATCATATGATTTGTATCCTTAATTTTATTAATGTGATGTATCACATTTATTCCTTTCATATGTTTGATTACTCTTGCATGCAGGAATAAATCCCATTTGATAATGGTGGATAATTATTTTAATGTGTTGTTGAATGTGGTTACCAGTATTGTGTTGAAGACTTTTGCACTTCTGTTCATCAGAAATATTAGACTTTAATTTTCTTTTTTTGTAGTATCCTTTTCTGGCTTTAGAAGTAGGGTAACGCTGATAATGTAAAATCACCTTGGAAGTATTGTCTCCTCTTCAATGTTTTGGAAATACTTAAGAAATATTAGTGTTCCTTCTTTTTTGAATGGTTGGCAGACTTCAGCAGTGAATCTTTCAGGTCCTGGGGTTCTGTTTTTGGCAGCTTTTGATTACTGATTCACTCTTTACTAGTTATTAGTCTGTCTAGATTTTCCTTTTTTTATTATTACTGTTACACTTTAAGTTTTAGGGTACATGTGCACAACGTGCAAGTTTGTTACATATGTATACATGTGCCATGCTGGTGTGCTGCACCCATTAACTCGTCATTTAACATTAGGTATATCTCCTAATGCAATCCCTCCCCCCAGCCCCCACCCCACAACAGGCCCCGGTGTGTGATGTTCCCCTTCCTGTGTCCATGTGTTCTCATTGTTCAATTCCCACCTATGAGTGAGAACATGAGGTGTTTGGTTTTTTGTCCTTGCAATAGTTTGCTCAGAATGATGGTTTCCAGCTTCATCCATGTGCCTACAAAGGACATGAACTCATCATTTTTTATGGCTGTATAGTATTTCATGGTGTATATGTGCCACATTTTCTTAATCCAGTCTATCATTGTTGGATATTTGGGCTGGTTCCAAGTCTTTGCTATTGTGAATAGTGCCACAATAAACATAATTGTGCATGTGTCTTTATAGCAGCATGAGCTAATATCCAGAATCTACAATGAACTCAAACAAATTTACAAGAAAAAAACAAACAACCCCATCAAAAAGTGGGCAAAGGATATGAACAGACACTTCTCAAAAGAAGACATTTATGCAGCCAAAAGACACATGAAAAAATGTTCATCATCACTGGCCATCAGAGAAATGCAAATCAAAACCACAATGAGATACCATCTCACACCAGTTAGAATGGCCATCATTGAAAAGTCAGGAAACAACAGGTGCCGGAGAGGATGTGGAGAAATAGGAATACTTTTACACTGTTGTTGGGACTGTAAACTAGTTCAACCACTGCGGAAGTCAATGTGGCGATTCCTCAGGGATCTAGAACTAGAAATACCATTTGACCCAGCCATCCCATTACTGGGTATATACCCAAAGGATTAGTCTGTCCAGATTTTCTAATTTTTCATGATTCAGCCTTGGTAAGGTGTATGTTTCTAGGAATGTATCCATTTCTTCTAGGTTATCTAATTTAACGGCTTATTACATGTGTGTAGGGGAGTGTACTATATATATAGTTCTCCATCCTTATCACCCTTATCTGCAGGGATTATGTTCCAGGCTCCTCAGTGGATGCCTGCGACTGTGGATCATATCAAACCCCATATGCTATGTTTTTTTTTCCTATAGAATAGTTGGCAGGGGACATATACAGTGTGGATACACTGTGTAAAGTTATCATTCATGACCCAGACAGGAGAGGGTGGGACCTCATGAGATTTTACCAGCTACCCAAATTGGTGCTCAATTTGAAACTTATAAATTGTTTATTTCTGAATTTTTTAAAATATTTTTAAATCATGGTTGACCAGATGCCTTATTCTCTTTAGTGTTGATGTAACAGAGCACTTGAGGCTAGGTAAATTACAAAAAAAGGGATCTACTTGGCTCACAATTCTGATGGCGGTAAAATCCAAGAGAATGGCACCAGTATCGGTTTTGCTTCCAATAAAAGCCTCATTCTGCATCACAACATGCAAGAGAGGCAGAAGGGGAACTGGTGTGTGCAAAGAGACCAAATAGGAGAGAGAGTCTGCTTTATAACAACCCACTGTCATGGTAACTAATTCAGTTTCAGGAGAGTGAGAACTCATTTACTACTACAAGACTATTTTAATGCCTTCATGAGGGAGGATCCTTCATGATCCAAACACCTCTTAAAGGCTGCACACACGTCCCAATACTGTTAGACTGGCAATTAAATTTCAACATGAGTTTTGGTGGGGAAAAACTGTATGCAAACCAAAGCACTGCCAGTAACTGTAGAAACACAGAAAGCAGAACTATAACTAATGGGGGAAAAATACAGACACATGCATACACAGTTAAATAGAATACTTCTCAGCTTTAAAAGAGAAGAAAACCCTATCATTTGCAAAAACATAGATAAAACTGGAGGACACTATATTGCATTTTTCTCAGTGACATAAGCCAGGCAGAGAAAGACAAATACTGCATAATCTCACATATGTGTGGAATTTGAAAAAGTCGGACTCATGGAAGATGAGAGTAGAACAGTAATTACTGGGGGTAAGGGTAGGGTAGGAGGAAGATCAGAGGAATGGAAAGATGTTGGTCAAAGTGTACTAAGTTTCAGAAAGAGAGAATAATTCCTGAAGATCTATTTTGTGCAGGGTGACTATTGTTATTAATAATGCATTATATTCTTGGGAATTGCTAAGCAAGTAGGTCTTTAATGTCCTCACCACAAAAAGCATAGCAAGTACATGAGATGATGGATGTTTACTAGCTTGAGTGAATCATTTAAAAACATTTACATATATCAAAAATACCATTATACGCCCTAAATATATATAAGTTTTTACAATTATACTTATACCTTAATAAAGCTGGGGTGGAGGGAACAATAAAACGATGTGAAAAAAATGTTTGGAAATTTTTATATGGAAAGTTTGTGTTTTGTCAAATTCATATGGCAAAGCCCTCACCCCCCGTGGGATGGTGTTTGAAAGGGGTCCTTGGGAGGTAGACAGGGTTGGATTAGGTCAAAATGTGGGAACTTTATAATGGGACCTTATTAATAAGAGGGAGAGAGGGAGAGAAAGATGATGTGGAACCTTGATCTTGAACTTCCCAGTCTCCACAACAGTGAGAAATAAATTTCTATTGTTTAAGATACTCAGACTATGGTATTTTTTTTAAATGTCAGCTCAACCTAATATAAAAATCAAGAATTGAAAATGTATATAATAGATAAAATTTATGATTAACATTACAAATAAGACAAAGAATGGCATTAGATAATGATACAAGGTAAGCATACTAACAGTATCAAACCCTTCAGCAACGAATTACATAAACTTTATTAGAAATTCTAAGAGAATTTGATACAAATGAAATTATTGAAGTGAGTGTAATATATCTCTTTAATAATAATAAATAGTAGGTAAGGCAGGAGCATAGGGCTTGGAGGCAGGGAAAATAAGGACCTCCTAGAATTAAATCAAACAGAAACACCAGCTATGACAGGAAATATCCTCTTCATTTACACAGGGTGTACAGCGAGTAAATAACCTCGTAACTTTACTTTATTCTCTTCATCTATGTAGGGCATACACCAAGTACCCAATAGAAATTTCTAGAGGAAATTTAAACCCCAGAAAATTCTGTAACTGGGCTCTTGAGCCACTTGCTGGGGCCCGCTACCACCCTGTGGAGTGTGCTTTCGTTTTCAGTAAATCTCTGCTTTTGTTGCTTCATGCTTTCCTTGCTTTGTTTTTGTGCATTTTGTCCAAATCTTTGTTCAAGATGCCAAGAACCTGGACACCCTCCACCGGTAACATATTTTAGGGAGCCAGACAAGAGGTAAGCCCAGAGTTTGGGATTTATTTTTCACCTTCTCCTTTCTGCTCCATACGGGGGAATCTCTCTCTTTCTCTCTCTTTTCCTTTCCAACTCAGGACCCTTGGTGGGCAGTGCCTAAACAGAGACAACTGCAGGTTTCTGGCTGTGGCCACTCTCTGGTGAAACTAAGGGGTTTCTGTGTGGAGGCGCCCAACAGCCACCGTCCAGTTTGGGTAAGGGAACTGGATTTTTTTCTCTTTATTTCTTTTTTCTCTCTTTTTCAGTCTTTTGGTGGCTGCTTCCTGGTATGAAATAGCTCCTTAGTAATTGAGTGCAACTGTCCAGGGCCACTCTCTGGTGTTACCTGAAGGGCAAGGAGTAAATGGGGATAGTTGCCATGCCTGGAAGGGGGAAGGATTTTTCTGTCTTTTCCAGCTGTTGTCCCTGATCCCTACATGTGGGACAGCTTTTCCAGGGTGAACTCGCATGCATTTCAGGTGACTTAAACCTTCTTTTCCTGTGCTAAATTCTTCCTTCCCCTGCTCTACTGGCTAGGGACAAAAGAAACCCACCTACCCTCCAGTTCCTGTCATTACAGTTCATGGCTATCACTCTAGTGCAGTGGAAAACATGGGAATGCAAGGCCTTATGAAATTACAAGGATGCCAGAAGTCAAGGCCTTCATCCAGGGACAAAAGGAAAGCTCATCGTAGGCCATCACCTCTGGAGGGAAAACATGCAAAGCAGCACCAGTGCCCACCTGAGGTCAAAAATATCTGTCCATCTAAGATTGGACTCCAGAGGGGTCACCCCAGGGAATCCTCTGGACCTCAGCCTCTCCAAAGGGGATGCCCTTGGCAGAGGTCCTCAGATCAAGTACTAAGCCCTTCTTAGAATTTTCTCTGCCAGTTGCAATACTGTTTCACCACAATATTATTTGGAATCTGGAGTTTGCTGTTGAATGGGAAAGTGGGATGGAATTGCATGTATCCAGGCTTTTCTGCTGCTATTCTAAGCAGGGGGCCTGGTTAACGTGTCATCCTCTCCTGTGGCACTGTTTGGTCCCAGTGTTCGAGTCTGGGAAGGTTTAACCTTAAAAATTAAATTGTCAAAGCCCATCTCTACTAAAAAATACAAAAAATTAGCCAGTTGTGGTGGTGGACACCTGCAGTCCCAGCTACTCAGGAGGCTGAGGAGGAGAATGGCATGAACCCAGGAGGCGGAGCTTACAGTGAGCCGAGATCGTGCCACTGCACTCCAGCCTAGGGGACAGAACGAGACTCTGTCTCAAAAAAGAAAAAAAAAAAGAAAAAGAAATTAAACTGTCATGGAAACTGCTAAAGCAGTTTCCCCAAATTTTGGTTCACAGCCTTCATTGAATGATCTGTTGGGGCAAACAAAATAAAAGTGGTGAGCTTGTATTGCTATCTCATGGCTAGAGTCCCAAGATAAAAGCTATTGAAACTTCACTTCTGCGTATACACAATAAACACATGTCTAGATGTGTTTATTTGTATGTTCACTAATTGTTATATGCTGTGTCTACCGAATTGGCTTATAAGTAAGAGATTTTCATAAATTAAGTAAATATGTGTAAGCGATTTTACTTACTGGTCAGGTGCCTAAAGTGAATTTCCTGATTGCACAGGATGTATGGGGATATTAGTGAACTTAAGTATATTGAATTGTGTACCAGGAACAAAATATTTATTATGTGGGTTTTGAGGGGCCCTGGGGAACACTGTAGCCTCCATGATAGATTGAGTTGGATAACAGTAGATTATTATGCTACAGTGTATTTTCACCAGGTAAAGACAGCTTTTTATGGTTCACTAAGGACAATCAATCCCTTCACAATCTAGAACCAAAAGACTGGATCTTCTGAGAACATATACTGTAAGAACTATAGTTACACAACAGGCTTTAAATTCTCTTGTGAAAGTTAAGGTAGAATTGGCTGAACAGAGGAGTATCTGTGCAGCTGCTGGCATTTGCGGCTTATGGAGAAACACATTAAATGAAGATTACAGAGATTCATTGGCAGGTGATTAACAGAGAGATTGCTTAATTAAGTGAGTAGGCTCACTATCTAGCTCATTCTTTGATCTATTTGATTTTAGGTGGTTTGGTTTATGGGGACCCTGGGAAAGGAGCATACTCCAAACTCTTAGTATTATCCTCCCGATAGTTATAATAATAGTTGCCCTGTTGTGCTGTATTTTCTCAAAGGTTTTAAATGCTTGCATGCAGCCATCTCTAGAATGTCAAATTATCTCTCTTCACCCGGAATGACAAGAGCTTAAAGAAACATGTGACCATGAGGAAACCGTAAACTATGAATACTGTGTTGAGACCAGAAACCCAAAATGATGGTAACTGAGTGGTGCTAAGGCCCTAAGTTTTGGTCATGCTCTCACGTAAGTGAGAGCGTGACCAAAAAGGAGAGAAGTTTTTAAGACAAAATTGTGGGAGGTCATTGTTTTTGATTGAGTTCATGCACTCAGCCCCAACAGATCAAACCAAACCAAAATGGAGCTGCTTGTGTTAAGACTATAAGGAAACACATACATTCTAGAACAGACCATGTTTTGTTTTTCTCCTGCAAATCTCTATAACAAACATTCCTGACAGCATAGGTATCCACTCCCTAAAGTTCTCATTAAGTCTTTTAACTAAATTCATTTTCTCTGCCCTAGAGACCATCAAGCTTCAGATGCTCATGTGACAAGGATTCCAGCCAGTTCCAGGTGAAGACATGACTCCTAGCAGTCAAGGAACTACCCTGTCTCCACTAGATAGAGAAGGGTGAGAGTTCTGTGATCCTCAATAGTTAGGGACCATGCCCCAAGCCAGCATAAAGCAATTACAGAAGAAAGACCATTGGTCTTTCCACCTCCCCTATAGATTTATGGGTATCACGCCTTTCATGGGGGGAATGAGGCAGGAGAACAGGGCCTGGAGGCAGAGAACCTAAGTACTTCTTAAAACTAAATCAAATGGGAACACTTCAGCCATGACAAGAAATATCCCCTTCATTTACATAGGGCATACACCAAGGAAATGACTTTGTAACTTTACTTTATGCTCTTCATCGACATAGGGCTTACAACAAGAAACCAGTGAAAATCTCTAGAGGAAATTTAAACCCCAGAAAATTCTGTAACTCAGCTCTATGCTTGAGCCCACTCCCACCCTGTGGAGTGTACTTTCACTTCCAATAAATCTCTGCTTTCATTGCCTCATTCTTTCCTTGCTTTGTGCATTTTGTCCAATTCTTTGTCCAAGATGCCAAAAACCTGGACAACCTCCACTGGTAATAATAGGTGGGAATATAGAATAATTTAAGTAAAAACCAGTTTAGAAGATGTATAAAAAACATTTTTTTGTTAAAGACTTAAAAGATGTGCCTTTTTTTTATCTGTGTCCAAGGAAAAAGACACAAAAATGAGATATGAACTTTGTCACAAGGAAATCTAGAAATTTTCAAGAAGCGAAACTTTATTTTATGCCTTAAACTTTTAGAAGATATACTAAATCGATAGGTAATATTATAAATAAATTACATAAAGACAGACAAATCCAAAATCTGATGTTTTGAATGTGCTAAAAAAGATAGAGTAAGAAACAATGTACAAGAAAAACAAGCAAACAACAATGACAAAAACAAACAAACAAACAAAAACCATCTCTGAATCTTACTGAACAGAAAAGAGGAGAGATGAAATATACACGTTAGTACTTAGAGGAGAATAAGACCACTCAATCAGTAAAGTTTGAAACAACAGAAGAAGGTGGCTAGGTACAACCCTATGGTGATAGTCATTTATTGTGTATGTAATTACCCTTAAAAACTTAGTGACTTCAATCAGCAACATTTTCACTATGTCAGTTTCTGTTCCTCAGAAATACAGGTGTGACTCAGCTGTGTCCTTTGTCTCAGGGCCTTTCTCAGAGCTGCGATGAAGGTGTCAACTAGGACTGAAATCATATCAAGCCTCAAGTGAGGGAGGATTTTCATCAATGCTCATCACTTGCTGTTAAGATATCTTTCTTCCTAGGTTAGACTAGTGCCTCAGCTTCTTGGTGATTGTCACTCAGGGGCCTTACTGTGTTTCCTTCGCCATGAGATTCTCCATGGGATACCTTACAACATGGATGTTTTCTTCATTAGAATGAGCAACAAGCAAGCAAGAAGAGTTAGAAAGAGAGTGGGAACAAGACTGAAAACAGCCTTTTTTTTTTTTTTTTTGATACAGGGTCTCACTCTGTCTCCCAGGCTGGAGTGCGGTGGCTCCATCATGGCTCACTGCAACCTCCACCTCCCAGGCTCAAGTAATCCTCCCGCCTCAGGCTCCAGGGTGTCTAGTACTATAGGCACACATCACCACACTAGGTTATTTATTTATTTATTTATTTATTTATTTATTTATTTATTTATTTTTGGTAGAGACAGAGTTCGCTATGTTGCCCAGGCTGGTCTCAAACTCCTGGGCTCAAGTGATCCCCCTGCCTTTATTCCCCAAAGTGCTGGGATTACAGGCATGAGCCACTATGCCTGGCACATAGTCTTTTTTATAAATCTCAGAAATGACATCTAATCACTTTTTGTCTTTTTCTGCTATTGTTAGCAATGCATTAGGTGTTGGTCACACTCAAGGGCATGTGATTACACCAGAGCATGAATATCAGAAAGAGGCAGGGATCACTGGAACTCAGTTTAGAAAGATGCCTACTGCTGGTGACAAG
The DNA here is from genome assembly GCF_009828535.3 of Hylobates moloch. NCBI lineage: Eukaryota > Metazoa > Chordata > Mammalia > Primates > Hylobatidae > Hylobates > Hylobates moloch. Next base: position 73,496,089 of record NW_026652279.1, on the reverse strand, counting down.
TTTAAAAACAAAATTTAAGAAATTTTTATTTCTAAAAAATAAGGTATCAAAACATACAAAAGGAGAAGTAGGATACTTAAATAGAACAATAAATATAGAAGATATTTCAAATGTGATTATTAATATTATTAGATTGGTGTTTCATAATTTCTTTCTGTTTTAAGAGACCAATATTTTAGTTATTTAAACTTTCTAGACTATAAATAAATAATGTATTTTTTGTAATTGTATCTAATAAACCTAGAGTGACCTACTGCATCGTTTGATTTTACTTACTATATTGTCCCTGCTATTCTTTATGATTATTTGTTCATACATTTTGCTCACACATTTGTTTAGTTGTTTCCTTTCTCCCTACCTAACAATTAAGTTCAATGTACTCTTCCCTGAAAATGCTTCCTCAAACAATATGGTTTCAGTGAAAGTTACACCTGTCTCACCAATTATCATCTCCTGCCCTCAGTCATCAAGATAAACACAGAATATAAAAAGGGCAAGTAAAACACTATAATCTTTCTCTAAGCTATGTTAATTTAGTGCTGATTTGCTGGAAGGATTATCTCTCTGCTTCCTCTTTCTTACAACTTCAGCTACTTGAATTTGGTTTCTATTATTTACAATTAGAGAATCCTGACTGATATAACATCCAACACCCTTTCAATTTCACCACCACTTCAATGCCAATGATCCTTGTTTGTACAACAGCCTCTCCCATATTCCTATAAGACTTGCACAATTTTGGTTATACAGTAGAACTAACATCTGGGTAAATGGGTCATTGGCTTTAGTGCAGGACTAATAGGGAATACAAAGTAGGGAGTAAACATTGTATCTCAGAATGTATGATTTAGAGGAAGCAGAATATAGGATTGTGCTTCATGGACTCATTGTAAGGCAATAGAGTCTCTATGCACACAGATAATTTAGATAATTCAATCAGTACCACAGATATAAGGAAGACAGGGAAAACTACAGAAACTGGAAAAATAAAAGGTTTTAATCCCTTTCCAGAATTTTTAACCTTTATTAAGCAAGAGACTTAGACAAAACCCAATGATAATAAGTGGTAAGAGGAGAACCATAGAAAATATGACATATTATTATTTAGTTGTCTTATTGTACCCCCAGACTGGTGGTATTTTCAGGAGCAATATTTGTTTATTAAGTTATTAATAAAGAGTCCTTTTGGTATGCTTCCTCAGGATTATAGAGAATAGTGATTTCCATTATAGTAAGGATTAGGTGTAATTATATCTCTTAATATCTTCTTACTTTGGATTGTTATTCTTTTTTCCTTGACAGTTTACTAGCTACCTTGAAGAGTTAGTAAATTATGTATATACAAGTCATTCTAGTATTATGTCACATTTACAGATACTTAAGGCATAAGTAATTAGATGAAATTTTATGACTTTGTGACAATTAATTTACTAATGGCATTTGTTGAGTTGGTAAGATTATTGTATGTAACTTAGTTTTTTGAACTTTAGCAGTACTTGACTTAATAAAAAATTGCATTTTTTTCTTTTGAAAGTTCTAATATACCATTTTAGGTTGATTTTGTTTATTATCAGTACTGTTACTCAAAAAACGTTGTATAATATTGTTTCACATTAACATATTAACTAATCTATCAGGAATTGTATTTCATGATTTTCTTGTAATTTATATGACTCCAACCTTATATATGAAGTTACTGAAAAGAGAATAGTAAACCGATATAGGATAGCTTGTAATCTCAGTAAAGATAATGTTTCATAATAGCCTTAATATTACTTATCTTCATAAGTATGTAAGATTTAATACTAAAGTTATCCACTAAGATGTGAATAAATATAAAAGTAAGTAAGCAAATGATAAAGCATCTAGACTGTATTTAGAGTTATTTCAGTTATAATCTTGTGATATATCTACTCCTTGAAACTGTGTCTAGTTATTTTCTTTCACATTAAAACTATATCTACCATTTTACTTGCCTATTAACATTTGTGAGTTAATGTTTTCCTAACAGTTAAGCAGAGAAAGTAGTATAAAATGCATTAAATAAAAATAGCTACAGGAAATATCAACTACTTAAAAATTTTTCTGCTTACTAAATCAATTAATTCTTAGGTATTTGTGAAATATTAATTTCTGCCAATACACACAAAAATGCATTGAGATTTTTGGTTAGGATTATTTAGGAATTAGTCTGTTTACTAGCATAGTTCTGTGACTTACCATAACCAGAACCAAAAATAATACAAAACTTGTTTAGCCCAAACATATCCATGATTTGAAATCAACACAAAGCCACAGGATATATAGTACTTATCATCTAAGATTTGCCATGGGTCAGGAGCCTGACAAATTTGAACTGGGTCCTCTGTTCAGGATCTGACAAGGCTGAAATTAAGTGTTGACTGGGTAAGTTCTCAATTTGAGGCTTGACTAGAGAAAAACCTGCTTCCAAACTTTCTCAGGTTGTCGGAAGGAATTGTTTCCTTGCTGTTATATGACTGATATTCTCATTTCCTTTTAATTTAATTTAATTTTTAAAAATTTTATTTTAAGAATATGTAATAACATACCTATCAATGGGGTACATGCATTTGTTACATGTTAAGAATGTGTAACGAGTAAGTCAGGGTAAATGAAGTATCCTTCACCTTTAATGTTACCACTTTTATGTGCTGGTATCATTTCAAGTTTCCCATTCTAGTTACTTTGAAATATACATAACATTATTGCTAAGTCATCTTAGTCCACTATCAAACATTGGAATGCATTTCTTCTATCTGACTGTGTTTTACTCATAATCAACTGTATTAGTCCATTTTCCCACTGCTGATAAAGACATACCTGAGACAGGAAAATTTACAAAAGAAAGAGGCTTATTGGACTTACAGTTCCACATGACTGGGGAGGCCTCACAATCACGGTGGGAGGCAAGGAGGAGCAAGTCATATCCTTCATGGATTGCAGCCAGCAAAAAAAGAGCATGTGCAAGGAAACTCCCATTTTTAAAACCATCAGATCTCGTGAGACCAATTCACTATCACGAGAAAAGCATGGGAAAGACCGGCCGCCATAATTCAATCATCTTACTGGGAGAATTATGAGGGCTACAAGATGAGATTTGGGTGGGGACACAGAGCCAAACCATATCCCCAACCTGTCTTCATCCACCACTCCCCTCCTAACCCAGTCTTTGGCATCCATTGTTCTATTCTCTATGTCCATGACATCCAATTTTTAGCTCCTTCATAGCAGTAAGAACACACCCATTTTTTTTTTTTTTAAATAGTTGTGAGCAAGAGACTGCTTTCAGTTTCCAGGTATCACACTCTGGTTCTTGCCACATGACCCCCACTCCCATGGTTTCTCTCACACTTTAAATATCCTCCCTTAGTAAAAGTCTAATTCCTTTTATTTACCTATGTATTTATTAATTATTTATTTTTATTTTATTTTATTTTTGAGACAGGGTCTCGCTCTGTCACTCAGGCTGGAGTACAGTGGTGGATTCTTAACTCCCTGTAACCTCCGTCTCCCAGGTTCAAGCAATTCTCCTTCTCCCAAGTACCTGGGATTACAGGCATGCACCATCAGGCCCAGCTAATTTTTTTTATATTTTTAGCAGAGATGGTGTTTCACCATGTTGGCCACGCTGGGCCTAAAATCCTGGCCTCAAGTTATCCGCCTGCCTCAACTTCCCAAAGTACTGGGATTACAGGTGTGAGCTACCACACCTGGCCTCCAGTTTCTTTTAAAGGCTCACCTGATTGGATCAGTTCTGCGGAAGATAAACTCCTTTTTTATTATCTCAAAGTCAACTAATTTGAGATCTTAACTGTATCTATGAAATCCCTTTAATTCTGCCTACATTCAAAGGGAGGGGATAATCCGGGGGGTGTAAACCAAAACTTAGGAATCTTGGAAGCCAATTCCGAATTTTGCCTACCTCAGTGATTTTGCTGACAGAACATATGTGGCTAGGAGAATCCAAAAGAAAAGTTGAAAAAAATGCAAATACCCTTACTTCCTTATTACAAAGAATTGTATGCAATAATTTTGAAACACTAAAATATATAAAATATTTTAAATTATTTTTCCATCATTCTTGTATAATATAGTCAGTAGCCTAAATGTTTCAAGATACACAGGTATCTGAAAGTCTTAGTTCATGCCCAGTAAACTCTATAAACCAAATTGGATATCTCATTATCTGCTTGATCACAGAAATGAAAATTCCCCATTAAAGGATCAAAAATCAAAAAGGTTTCTCTGTTAAGTTCTAATCTTCTGTCTGAAAAGAAGCATCTGTTTAAATAATATAATAATAATAATAATATATTATACAGTTTCATATTCCCTTGACTTTGCCTACAGAAAACTCTAACTCATATTTCTCCTTAGCCATTAAAGCTTCACAAGCCTCTTATATTTATTTTTTACCCCTTCATCTAGTTCTCATCTAATTTCCAGAGTAGTGCATATTTATGAATTGTTTAATTATTTACAAATATAGAGATGATACATACACCTCTTTTATTGCACACTATCTTACTGGGAAATGTCAAAACTATATTTTAAAATAGAAATTACATCTTCTAAAGTAGAGAGACTAATTGTTGAACCACCATACAAGAATGAATGCAGTTTGGGACTTCATGATAGGTGGGTTCTGAGAAAGTTCTTTTTATGAGTTGGAGGGAGTCCCACCCATTGGGCTGAGAATGGTATATGGGCAGTAACTCGATGTATCATGTAGCTGACAAAGAAAAGCAGTAACATTGGGACTTTAGAAAATGGCACAGTATGGTGTTTGAATCACCTGAGCAGACAGGAGCAGGTCAGCAAAAGGAAAGTTTTTTGAGAAAAAGCATGTTCATGTGTATAAAAACACAAGGTAGAAGTCAATCTACTTAAAAATAACTGCCAAAATGTTCATATTGGAAAAAAGAATATTGATCAAGATCAGGATTCTACTTCAGTTAGTCCAGTAAGAAGGGTGCCTTGCTATTAAATTCCAGAATATTTCCAAAGGTGAAAAATAAAGCTAGAGGCTAAAATTAGGTTTTGCCACAGGTGTGGGTCAAATATCACCCTTAAAGAGGAATTAGAAAAAATTAAAGTACAAGGCTAGTACTGAATAACAAAAAGTCTTTAAATTGATTTGTTTTATAAAATAAAACTATATTTGCTAGTACCAAAATTAATAACACTATGGCTTATTAAATTATTGAATAAATTTTTAATTGTCAGAAAATAATTCAAAATAAAATAGTATGTCAGGTTATTTCAATAAGGTATATGTTTAAAGGAGCAGGAATAAAATAAAAAATATTTTTTATTAAGTTATCCTCAAATCAAATGAAGATTTTGAAAACAATAACTTTTTTTAAAAAAGCTTTTTACTTTTATGACAATAAAAATATTTGGAATAGTAACATTTAATTGTTCATAAGAGATTTTGATTTGCTTTATAAATCATATGATTTAAAAAATCAATTAATATTAAATATTAGCCAGGATTTTTTTAAATTTCAGAATACACGGAAGAAACTACTTCTTATTGTGATTTGGCATTTTATAGATCTTCTATTCACATTCTATCTCTTATAATTGCTTGGCAGTTAAATACAAGTCTGATAATATGTAAAAGCTATACCAGCTAGTGCTGTGCATTTGTAATTAACTATGTAATTTTAAGTGATCAAAATATTGTCCATGACTAAGCTCAATTAAAATCTAAAAATTAATTATATTAATATATGCTAAATTTATTAGTGGTTGTGCCTAGGTAGCTAGGAATTTATTATTTTGTTTATGCGGCCATCTGTTCTAATTACATATCCAAGGTTATTGGACATTATCCAAAAAATGTGTAGCTATTGTAGACCTAAAAAAAGTTAGCTGAATTCTTTTGCTAAACAAATAATGATTTAAAATAGAGCATTCTTTTAGAGTAGAAAAAATATAAACTAGTAAATGAATTTGGGCTATTCATCTAGGAGACCAGTTTCCCTGAAATTATCTTTAGGGGAAAATCTCATATTTGCTTAATTGCATATAACAAGAGTGTAAAAAAGGGGAAATTAGTAAACATCTTTTTCTCAACTCTTTAGTTTTAGTTTCGAAGTTTAAGTTTCACACTCAAAATCTCCATGTTCTTTGGGTGCTTGATATCACGTTTAAATATTCTGAAGTAAGATTATGAAAAGACTATTGTTTAATGTAAATGACTAGTCTTCATCCCTATGAGTTTCCCTGTGTTTTGATCACCATTTTCATTTTCTGACCATCTGTTTATTCTATCATATTAGTTGAGGATATTGGCCCCTGTCTTCTTCCCTCTCCATTTTAAGTACCATCATTCTTCCTTAATGATTATAATTTCTATGAGAATATCCTCTATTAGCAGTTATTACTTTTAAGGTCAATCTCTCTATTTGTGAGCATTAAACAGGAAGTGGTAATCTTGCTCAGCCTCACTCTGCCACCATCTCCGTGCATGTTAGTCAGGATCCAACCTCTGTTAGGTAGAAACCACACAGTAATTTGAAGAGTTTAACATAAAGAACTATTGACTATAGGAAGGAATTAGAGTGATGAGGAATCGGCTACTGAGAAGTAAAGAGAACTCTAAAGAACACAGGAATAGCATATTGATGTGCAGCTACTACCCTTAAAGCTGAGATAGAACACCCATGGAAGAGGATACTCCAGGACAAGATCCAGACTTTGTTGAGGAAGCACAGCCTTGGCCATTGAGTGGCAAATTCATAGGGCCGCTGCCTGAAGAAATTTCTGGAAAAGTGTCCTCCAGAATTTGCCATAAGTCAACCCCTTAAAATGTTAAGGAAAACTCCCCACAGGGAGATGTATTATCAGAGGGACTTCTTTAGGAAACTACCAAAAGGGGATTTGCATTTGAGTATTATTACCCAAAAAACTATGGAATACAATAATGATTTAGGTTATTGAAATTATTTGTAAACTAAAATGTTGAAAAAAGTAAAGAGGGCAGAATGTATGATCTACTTGAGCGTATTTCAAAATATCAAATTAACCAATACAGAAAACTATAATCTGACTGTCTATACAGCATAAAAACCAAGTCCTCAATTTTTCCTGTCAATCAATAAATCAGTCATTTCTATGTACTCAAACAGCATTTTAAAAAATTGTTATGTAATTACATCAAAATCATCAAATAATTATCATATAAACAGGGAATTAGATGACATTAAAAAAAGACAATTACATAACAAAATACAAAGATTTCAGGAGAATCACTCTCTTTAAAGTTTAAAAGTCTGAAAGTAGGAAAATAAAATAAAATTGCATTTAGTTGACTTTCTACTTTTTTTTATCCTTTAGTTTAGTTTAGACTATATTGTTTCATAACTTCAATATATTTGACCCTAGCTCTGATGTGGGAGTTGGCGAGATGAGAAACTTCAAACTGTGATTTTGAAACCCCCAGTTCAAACGCTCTGGGGTGATACTGTGAAGAGACTATCCTTAAAATAAATGATTTGATCTTCAATCAAGAAAAGTGTTAACTTCCTGGAAAGATTTCGGTTTCCTGCTCTGACGTACTCAATTTAGCAATTTCATCAACTTTCACTTAACCATGGTATTGAAGAGAAACAGAGGCATGAATAATCTAAAAGTACAGTTAATTTTAAAGGAATATATATGAGACGATTTTCTGCAGTAAGTTTAACTTTCTGGTTATGTTGTACCTAAGCTAATAATAAAATCAGTTTTTCTTCCTCAGGGTGTAATAATTGGTAGCTAAGTAAAATAATGTGATAAGGGACAGCCAAGCACTTTTGTTAGTTAACATGAAAATATTTTTAAGCAGTACATGCGTATGTGATGAGTTAAAAATTGCTGATAATAAAGAAAGCTTGCTCTGTATGAAAAGCTGGAGAATCAGAACAACTGACCCTATGTTGTGAGATAGACTGGACTAAATACATATCCACGCTAGTGAGGTGGATAGACTCTACTAGCCAACCTTCCACGAGTCAATGTATTTAACAGCATTTTGTAAATTACATAGAATTACATAAATACATGAATTGGAGGTTATCAAATGTTACTTTTTTGGTGTAATGCATGAACTTTTCTTAATTTCCATTATCATATGTGTAGAAAGTGCCTTTTTTCATGTTATTTTTTCCATAATTTCTATTTTCTTATTTCCCATTTAATCAGGTAGGCAAGTTCTGTGATTTTTTTGGTCTCAAAGAATGATTCTAGTACAAAATTGTTTCCAAAAGCCTAACCCTACAAAAGAATAAGGTTGACAAGAGATAGTTTCCTATAAATTAAGAAGAGAAACTCTTTAGATGTAGAGCAAAAGAGGGCATGAGAGAATGGTTTGGGAGAAGTCAAGGAATATGAGGCATATGAAGAGGTCATTGAGGAATTTCCAGTTCATACCAAATCAACAGAAAGCTCAATCTGCTGAGACACGTAAGCATGGAGAAACTACACTAGCTAATGGGAAAGGCACAGTCTAATAACTAACAACAATAACAAATGCAACCACCTTGAAAAAGCTCTAGAGAAACTGAAGCCTTTCTAGGAACAGTGTATGTAGTAGTCTGGTGTCTGCAAAACTTGATTTGAAGAAGAAGAGAAAGACTACTTTTGAAGAAATAGTGTTAGTACCACTGCTTTCTTATTGACTGACTGTATCTTAGCAATTAGAAGCAATAGAAAAAACATCAGGACAAGACCTACACTCTATGCATGTGTGAAATTGATGGAAACTAGTGTGGCTTGACCAGTCATTCACAGTCATTGATTTTTCACCCCGCCCCCAAGATCACTAAGTTTACCAACTGCCAACTCCAAATGTTTCTCAGAGTCATGATCATGGATACATAAAAATGTAATGCATGATAAAGGTGGTATCACAAATGCATGCAGAAAGAGCAGATTGTTTATTAGATAAGGTTGAGAAAATTGGCTCATTAAATGGAGAAAAATAAACTTGGATCTCTACCTAACTCCACATAGAAAGGTGGACTCCAGATGGCTTAACACCTTAATGAAAAATAAGATCATAAATTCAACAAACAAAAAAATGTTAAAAACTATTATTTTTACTAAGAAACAATGAAGCATGTCTTAAAGATTTTGAAAGCACTAGCCATGAAACAAAGCAAACAAAAAGATGAGAGAGTGATGGCATTCAATCAAGATATTAGGACAAAAAGAAAAAGGGAGAAAGTGCATAAAACTGATAAGGATTAACATTTAGCACGTAGAGATTTTACTAAAATATACTAATGACTATAAGTCAATTGATAGCACTCCAAATAGGAAAATGAGCCAAGGAGACAAATGGGCAATGTACAGAAGAGAAAGCTCATAAGCTAAGAATTACATGAAGATATTTTGTAATGTATCAGGAATAAGATAAAAGAGACTGAGAATACTTAGATATCCCATTAACTCTTATCAATAGAACAATTCCAGTTCTGTGAGTTATGGGGATGCAGAGTTGCTGGTGGCCTGCTGGTGTAGCTATTCTTAAGAGCAGTTGATTCTACGTGGTTAAATAAATCTACATAACTATTAAGACAGGAATTAAATTTTGAGTAAATGAGCCCAAGATATTTTCATATAAGTCCATTGAAAGTATGTACAAGGACTTATACAACCTATTGTCTATCCTTAGAAGGATGAATAATTTAAATGTGGTCAAGGCATGTCATGAAATAGTATGTATCAGAAGCAACTAGCTAGTTATACACATGATAACATAAATTTATCTTAAAACCGTAGCACTGAGGAAACAAAATAGAAGCAATAGAGTGAAATATATGCCTTAATCTTATGATAATAAATTCAACCTGTGTGCACTAAAACAAGAAGACCTACAGTCTAACCATACACACAGCTGAAAATATTCACAGAAGACAGAATAGGTTTTTATGGGGAGAAGGTGAGAAAGAAGAATGTGGGTAAAGCAAAAGACTCAGAGAGAACAGAGTCAGGTGAGGTATCAGTGATGGGCAACAGGTAATAATAACATCAGAGAAAGCTGAAACCTCTGGGAACTGAATTGATTTCTACAGGCTGCTCAGCCTTCTCATGAGTCTACCTTATCCTTTGTCTCCTAAGGGTGTTCTTGTCGGTTTTTAAATTTTAACAAATCAGCAGCTGGTGGTTTTCTTGCTACCTATCCAGCAGAAAAGGATGACTGATGCCCTGTGACTTTGCTTGGGGTCCTGAGCTGCTGCGTGAAAACCATGTGAATTCCCCCAGCCACCCAACACATCAGTAAGAAATTGAAAATTGTGTGAGCCTTGGAATCTAGTGAGAGTTAAAGTGGTTGTGCATACATGAGAACAATCCACACCTGAACTTGAGCATTGGCTTTGTAAACTGGATGGAAATAGCTTAGGCCCTTAGAAAAATACATAATGATTAAAAATCATTTGATATGCTTTCTAGGTTAGTAATTACATCTTTCAATAGCAACAAGTAGTAGTTTGGAAAAGAATGAGTGAACTCAAGTAAAGTACACAAAATCTTAACTGATGAAAAAAATCAAACCTACCAATATAACTATATATATATATATATTTGTATTAAAATAATTGGTATATAAGTTAATTGGTGGAAAAAACTAGCAACATCTGAATAGAGCTAGGAATTTATTTTTTTTTCTTTTTCTGGCTCCTATATATATATATATGGTGCAATATATGTATTTTGATATTTTCAAAAAAATTTTGATATATTATCAAATTTGAAGATATTTGTCAATCAAGTAAATGTTAACACACACTGTTTTAAGCATAAGTAAAGTTGAATATGTTTTTACTTTTTTTTTTGAGACAGTGTCTCACACTGTAGCCAGACTGGAGTGCAGTGGCATGATCTTGGCTCACTGCAACCTCCACCTCCCAGGTTCAAGCGATTCTCCTGCCTCAGCCTCCTGAGTAGCTGTGACTACAGGTGCCTGCCACCACGCCCCGTTAATTTTGTATTTTCAGTAGAGATGGGGTTTCACTATGTTGGCCAGGATGGTTTCGATCCCTTGACCTTGTGATCTGCCCACCTTGGCCTCCTAAAGTGCTGGGATTAAAGGCGTGAGTCACAGCGCCCAGCCTCTTTTCACTTTTTATTGTGCATTTGACATTTATTTCAGTGATTTTTTTGTTCACTTTGAGTTTTTAATTTCATGATCTCTGCTACTCTGCCTTTTCATTTTATGTAATAATGTGGTATAATTTATAATAAGGCATACACTAAAACATAATTGTGAACAAGAAGCACAGTCCAATATGGTCTTGCTTTCTGTTTGTTTTTTTTCTAATTATTTTGAATTCATTTCAAAGTTACAGTAAAAAATTAAGAAAAATTAAACAATTTCATATATCCTTCATACAGATAATCCATTGAAATTTTGAAAACTGTACCAATAATGTATACTACTAGAATAGAATAATGTATTCTACTTCAAAAATGTCCAACCCAAGATCATCTGTTGCACTTAGATGTCATTTAATCCAGAAAAATTCTTCAGTCTCTCTTGACTTTAATGTCCTATACATTTTTGAAGATAACAGAAAAGTCGTATATTAGATTAGCTTTTAATTTGGATTTATTTGATATTTCTTCATGATTAGATTTAGATTATGCTTTTGGGGCATAAATTTCACAGGAAAACTGCTGTATTTGTGTCATTGAATCCTAATAGTTACCATGTGATGTCAATTTTTCTCATTATTTGTGATGTTTGATTTAATTACTTGAAGTGACATCAGCAAGGATTCTTTTCTGTAAAATTACTTCTTTTTCTTTGTAAATAAGTAAGCAGTCTGGAGGAGACACATGGAGACTCAGTAGATATCCTATTTCGTACTCGGGTTCTAGTAACCTTTTAGCATCAATTGATACTACTTACCTGAATTTAATTATTGTAATGATGCTTATCAAGAGCGATTTTCTAATTTTATATTTTTTTCTATGTTTATTTTAGGCATACTACTGTAATGCAGTTTTTCTCCTCCCATTCTTTCATTCATTTATACCGGGGTGTTCTTGTGTATTCTCATTTTATTCAATGTAATATAAAGGTGTGTATGTATGTTGGGGGAGTGCTTGTACACACACTGTACTCATGATCATTATTTATTTTGACACTGTAATTTTTCAGTTCACCCAGTAATCAGTATAGCCTCTTCAAACTGGTTTCCATGTCCTGAAAATATGCCATTAATTCTTTGAACATTTCCTTGCTTTCTTTTATGGCAAAATATTCCACTCTTATCTAGTTCTTTCCCTGCTCCAAGATCAACTTCTTCAAGGAATAGTGGTTCCACTCAGAAGAGAATATTTATAGACTGAGTTCTGAGTTCTTGGTATTCTTATTTCTACAGGGAATTTGCTAGTCCCAGGCCCTGTCAGTGGATAAACTTAGAAAATATATGCATGCATATGCACATACATGAGTACACCCATACGAACACACATAAACAGACTTTTACATCTGCAATTATGTCTTTTAATCTATTAGTTCACATTTATACTTCCAAGTTCAATCTAATACTGCAGGATTTATTGTCTTGCATATGCCCTTTTCATATTTGAATAATTTTCTGCAAGTGTGATTTCTGCTTAATGGTTATTTGACTAATTACAAAGGAAGGAAGGAGGGAATGAAGGAAGGAAGGAGCGAGGGAAGGAAGGAAGGAAGGAAGGAAGGAAGGAAGGAAGGAAGGAAGGAAGGAAGGAAGGAAGGAAGGAAGGAAGGAAGGAAGGAAGGAAGGAAGGAAGGAAGGAAGGAAGGAAGGAAAACGAAAGAAGGGTGATGAATTTTAACTAATGTGTCTATCAATGTAAACTTCATTTCAATTAAGACATAGAACATTTCTCTCATCCCAATAAGTTCTGTCCTGCTCCTTTTCAGTAAACTCTTTATTACAGTTAAATCACTATCCTAATTTCTATCAGCACAGCTTAGTTTTATCTGTTCTAGAAAATCATGTTAATTGGATCACACAGTATGTATTTATTTGTGCTTGGCTTGTTCCCATCTGAACAAGATTATTTTAAGATTTATCACATTGTATGTATCACTATTTCATTTCTTACTCCAAGTTACATTACATTTTATAAATATTACACAATTTCTTTATCTATTAAATACATCCATTCCTTGACAACTGAGTTATTTCAGTTTGGGGTTAGTAGAAAAAAGTTGTCACGGAAATTTATACAAGTCTTTTTTGCATAAATATATTTGTATTCCTCTTGGGTAAAATACCTGGAAGTATAAGTGTGGGTCATATGATATGGGTATTTTCATTTCTTAAGAAACCTGGAAATATTTTAATAAGTGGTTTACCATTTTACACTGCTACTAAATATACCTTATGACACTTTTATATGAAAGAATACATTTTGATATCAATATATGGATGTCTATTCTTAGAAAAACATTCGAATCAATCATTTCCAATATATGTGTTTAATATTTAGAACCTTCTAAGAATATTTATTAAATATTATTTCAGGGAGTGAAGATAAGCCCCTTAGAGATTGAAAAATGAATGGCACAACAAATTTGCAGAACAAACTCATCAATAAACACATAGTGACTTAATCTGTATAATGCTGTAATCACTGAAGAGTTGAAGAAAGGCTTTCTCTCTCTATTTATTTCTCTATTCCCACATATCCAATGGGAACTACTAGATGACCAAAGTGTTTCATCTGGAAAATTATTTAAAATTAATGACTAAAATAAAAAACAGCATGTTGATCTGATATCACATATTTAATGGTGTATGAGGTGCTCATCTTTCCTCACCAGTGCTTCCCAGTGCTAATTTCTGCTTGCCTTATTATTTATTTTTATGGTTTACCTGAGCATTATATAATGCCATATTGAAAAAGTTCAGTTTTCTTCAAACATTCATCTAAGCCATAATTAATTGATTTGTTCCTGTATTAAGGAGAAATTTTCTTTCTGATGAGGCATAAACTATAAACTCGTTTAACCATAATTGATAAGATTGTGATAATACTTTTAAAGAATCTTAAATTAATTTTACAGAATTAATATGTATATGTTTACTTTTGTCTCACCACACATCAAAAATTTACCATAACAGAAAAGCCATTAAAATAAAAGAGCAGCAGAATTAGAGGCTATAAAAGTTCTCATAAAATAGTGACATTAGCAATGTGAAATATTATATACAATTCTGGATAATTTTAGTGTTCTAAGACGTTATGTATTATTAAACAGGAAATAGCCTCAAGCATGTACGTTTTGATAATGAAGATATATGTAAAATAAATACTTTATAACCATACTTTATCTTAGTAATTATACACAGCATTAATAAAAGAAAGTAATTAAGTCTAAACATACTAAAATGGTGGTCTGGTTATGCACTTGTTAAGTAGAACTGATTTATTTTCTATTGTACGCATTTAAACTAATATTTAGCAGCCTCATTTACTTTTACAAAACTAAAACTCACTATTGTAAGAGAAACATTTTCATAAATCTATTGATCTCTACTTATATTAGAACAAACACTTGTATAGAGTGAAGAATACAAAAGTAAGTTTGACATACTTTGCTCAGTGAGTTTTACACACTAGCTTTGCCATGATACTCAGTGAAAAATACTCTTAGGTATAATCTTTATTTAATTGGAAAAAATACTCCTCCTCTTTATTTTTTACTAGGAAACATATGTCTCAACATTTACCAACCCATGCCTCTTATTCTTTGACATTAACTGCATTAAATTTTGGCAATATATTTGATAAAATACAGAACAAGCATTTTTACTATTATAAGCATAGCATTTATTAAGATAAACTAGTAAGAAAGTATGTAAGAAAAAATACTATAAGAAAGAACATAAATATTTGTATAATATTAGTATTTTATGACTACTCAGGAAGCAAATAATGTAGATTATAAGGTTGCAGCAGATTTCTCATATCCCCCTTATTCTTCTGTTTTATATTTTACAACATAGCTTTCAGATATTAGTTTTACTGAGTAAATGAAAACATAGATGAGACAAATTAATGAAAACAAGGCTCTAAGTTCCAATAAATAAATTAAATAGAGCCAACTAAAGAGAAATAATACCACTTGTTCAGTTCATTCATAGGGATACAGCAAAACTTCACAATAGCATTATATACAAAAATCTTGAAATTACCAAAATTTGCTGATATTATAATATTAAGACTCTACTGTACATATTACAGCATAGCTAAGCCATCTGGGTGACTTAATTATATCTCAATGGTCTAAGAAATATTTACTGCTAAAAACATTTATATTTTTTTCTTCTATTGAAGTATAATAAGACAAATAAATTAATCTTTTTTAAAAGAAAAATGTAAAACTGTGTTACATACATTTTCATAATATTTATGTGAATTTATAGTAAATATAAAGTAAGAAAAACTTGACACAATACTAACTGAAAATTACTTCAGTGTTTTGTGTTTTCTTGTGTATGGAAAAAAAGAAAAAACAGAGTAACAAATCTAAAAGTGACACACATGAAGAATGCTTATTGGAAAACAAAATATCCTAGAAGCTAAATAAATGTTCAGGAAAATACTTTTTCTTAATGATAAAGGTAGTTTTTAAAAAGCAATAAGATAATCAAAGAAGAGTTGCAAGTTAACAATAATTGATGATAAAATACATAAAAGGGAGAAGAAAAGTGAGTTAGTGATTTAAAAAATGCAAGGGAAAGTTGCTCTGGGAAATAATTATAGAAATCAAAATCATTTGGTGTATTGAATGATAATATTAATTTTGCCTAAAAACATTCTGAAAACTATAAGACAGTTTTGAGAAAAGTATAACATAAAATGGACAAGAAAACAGAGTGTGTATATTGATACAGAAAGCCTTCGAAAATACAGTATTAAACAAAAGCAAGTAGTCCATTATTATTCTTTGATACAATAATTTTACTAAATATGTACTAAAAAGTTATGCATATGCATAAGCACATACATATTCAATATATATGCACATATACATATGTAATTCTTCTACATATGGATATGGGCTTAGATAAAGTAGGACCTACTCTGCACACACAATTTCTGTAATGACGAAGTTAAAAAAAAGTTAATGTAATATTAAGTTAATGCTGAAAAACTGTTAAGTCATTCTCTACTCTTACGTTTCTTCCAGTAGTATGATGCCCCTGGCCTCCCTCTAGCACACATCTTCTTGTTGAGTAATGGTTTTTCATAAATGTGAGCGTGCAAGAAGAAACCAGGTATATCCACATAGATAAGTCCCTTCCCCCTCACCTCTCTGGACTATGGCTGACTGCACAGGTCGTAGGTTCTTAAATTCGTTATACTTTAGGTTGTCAATGGCCAGTATTAACAAGTCTTTCCTCTAGAAAGTGGAAAGAAATATTTTTTTAAAAAAATTACTAGCTATTATGTAATACAATTTTTTAAATGAATAAATTCTAATTGTTTGCTTTCATGAAAATTTTTAAAAAAGCTTTAATTTTTAAAGCTAAATAAATATGTTTTTGTTGGAATTTTTACAAAACAATTTAAAAAAAGAATGATAATTTTATAAGAATTTTGTTCCCATATGCTTAAGTGAGAAAGAGTTTCTCACTTAACGCTATACAACAAACAATAGGGATCAAATGAAACATGGTACTAAAGGATGAATATTGTCTTATTTAGGATTAAATAATATCCATCCACAGACAACAACCAATTACAATAACTAGTAAACATATTTTCCCAGTAAGGAATTCAGTTACAGTAAAAGTTTCCTTATTTTTAATTTTTGTTTGTTTGAGGAATTATTTACTAGTAATTTTAATAAACTCATTTGTGACTAAAAACTTTAACTTAGAACCATAGAGGCCAATATTTTTTAAAAAATAAATTATAATATTTAATCCACACTTTTGCAGAAAGTTATAATAATTAAATCAATATAACATTATAAAGCATGAAATATATTACAATAAACTCTTTGGGTGTGATGAAATAAAAATACACTTCAAATATTTATGAATAAACCAAAATTTATCTTGGAGATGAGCTTTTTGATGTATTTCAAAATGTTTACTTATAGGTTTCAAAGTGTTGTATTAACAGTGTAATGTAATAGTATTTTAAAACATTTATATTTAAAACATGTCAAAATGACTCTTTACATTTAAATTCATATAAAAACTATAAGAAGTCAAGTGAAAAAATATGAGAGAATATATGCTTTCTCAAATAATTTTTAGTGGAAAGCATAAGCCAAAAGACATGCACTTATTTTTTATTTTAACTTGTTGATTATTAATACATAATAATTGCATAAATTTATGGAGTACATGTGATATTTTGACACAAGCATGCAACATATAATGATCAAATCAGTGTAATTGGGGTATCTATCACTTCAAGCATGTACAGTTTGTTTGTGTTAGGAAAATTCCAACTACACTCTTTTTTAAATTTTGAAGTATGCAATACATTATTATTGTCATCCTACTGTGGATATAGTCATCCTGTTATGCAACCGAAACACTAGATTTTATTCCTTCTATCTAACTGTAGTTTTATACCCATAAACGATCTTAACTTTATCCCCTGCTTCACTGTTTCCCAGCCTCAGGTAACCATCATTCTACCTGTATCTTCATGAGTCCAATTTTGTTTTCTGAGCTCCCATATATTAGTGAGAAAAAATTCAGTATTTGTCATTCTGTGCTTGGCTTATTTTATTTAACACAATGTCCTCCAGTTTCATTCATGCTTTTATAAATGACAGGATTTAATTTTTTTATGGTTGAACCTTGCATTTTGTATTTGAACCACATTTTCTTTATCCTTTTATGCCTCCATGGACACTGAGGTTGAGTTCACATCCTGCGTACTGTAAACAGTGCTGCATAGGAGTGCACATAACTCTTCAATATACTGATTTCCCTTTCTTTGGGGTATATACACAGCAGCAAGACTGTGGATCATATAGTAGTCCAATTTTAATTTTTTGGGTCACCTCCATATTCGTTCTCCATAGTGGCTTTACTAATTGACATTTCTACCAACAGCATACAGTGCTTTTCTTCTCTCAAAATCTACACCAGCATTCGTTATTGCCGGTTTTTTAAAGCCATTTTAATTGAAATGAAATAATATCTGATTGTAGTTTTAATTTGCACTTATTTAATGATTAATTGTCCTAAGCATTTTTTCAGGTACTTTCTGGCCATTTGTATGTCTTCTTTTCAGAAGTATCTATTCGGATTGCCTACTTTTTAACTGGATTCTTTCATTTTTCCTATTGAATTGTTTGAGCTTATATGTTATGGTTATTAACACCCTGTCAAATGGGTTGCAAATATTTTCTCCCAGTCCGTGGGTTCTTTCTTCACTTTGTTGGTTGTGTCCTTTGCTGCACAGAAGCTTTTTCGTTTGATGTGATTCTATGTGTCCATTTTTGCTTTTGTTCCCTGTGCTCTGGAGGTCTAACTCATGAAATCCTTGCCCAGACCAATGTTCTGAAGTGTTTCTCTAATGTTTCCTTCTGCTAGTTTCATAGTTTTGAGATATAAGTATCTAATCAATTTTGATTTGATTTGTGCATGGTGAGAGATACAGTTCTAGTTTCATCTTTTGCATATGGATATCCCAGCACCATTTATTACAGAGACTGTCTTTTCTCCAGTGTATGTTCTTGACATCTTTGTTGAAAGTGAGTTGCCTGTAAACATGTGGATTTATTTCTTGGTTCTCTATTCTGTTGCATTGGTCTAAGTGTCTGTTTTTTCTGCAAATACCTTGCTGGTTTGGTTACTAAAGTTTTGCAGTATAATTTGAAGTCAGGCAATATGATGCCTCCAGTTTTATTCTTTTTGCTCAGGATTTCTTTGGCACTTCTGGATTGTTTGCGGTTCCATATAAATTTAAGGATCTTTATTTTTAATTTATGTGAAGAACTTCATCGGTATTTTGATAGGGATCACATTAAATCTGTAGATTGCTTTGGGTAGTATGAACATTTTAACAGTACTGATTCTTCCAAACCATGAACGTGGAATACCTTTCAGTTGTTTTGTGTGTGTGTGTGTGTGTGTGTGTGTGTGTGTGTGTGTGAGCAATGAGACAGAAAAAATTGGAAAGGAAGAACTCAACTTATTCTTGTTTACAGAAGATACGATCTTATGTTTAGAAAACCCTAAAGACTCAACCAAAATAACTATTAGAACTGATTTAAAAAATCAGTAAATTTGCAGAATGCAAAATCAACACACAAAAATCAATAGCATTTCTATAAACCAAAAGTGAACAATCTGAAAAAGAAATCAGGAAAACAATTCAATTTACAATAACTATAAATAACATAAAATACAGTGAAAGCTGTAAAATATTCATGAAACAAATTGAAAAGGCATGCATTTATGGTTCAATTTCCATTTTATAGATGAGGGCTGTAAAGACAGGTGAAATTATTGTTAACATAGAAAATGAAAAAATCTAAAGAGTACTTTCAGGACAAATGGTATTTATTTCCACCAGATTATATTTTTAATATATTTTAAGTGATAAAAATATGTGGCTGATACATTAGGCCTAAAATTATATAATCACATGTGCTGTCTAATTTCTCAAATTTAGGACCCCATGATGGAGTCAAAAATATCATCATACTTTGGATTACTGTATGTATGTATGTATGTATGTATGTATGTATGTATGTGTTTGCTTACCACTCTACACATGGTATAATGTTGAAAGCTTCTTTAGATATTGCTTTTGTGGAGAAACTGAGGCTCAAGATAAAAGATTATTTTTCCCTTTGTTAAATAATTCATTCTTGATGTGTCTAATCAAATTAGGCTCTAGGACTACAGGTTGCTCATTCGCTTTTGTATCAATTCCATGAAACTCTAATTTGTATGAAATTAAACTAGTCACATTCATTACAAAGTTGGAAAATATTTCTTTTAATTTTTACTGGACATCTTATATTTTTGTCATATTTTGCTATAGTTATTTGGATAAAAGGACAGAAAACTAAATCCAAAAAAAAAGGTGTATTCTTGAGGACAGCCAGCTAAGTCAAACTTAAGAGTCAAGAGTTTGTGTAAGAGTGAAGAGTTTAACAATGGAGGCCATTTGTGAAACTGGTTGTGTGTAGCAATATAGAGAACATCTGCCACAGGTGGTGGAAATAGACACCAAATTCAAATAACAGGAAGAAATAGAAAGTAAGGAAGTAGAGACAGCAAATGTAGACAACTTTCTCAAGAATCTTGGCCGTGCCTTCCATAAGATAAAAATGATGTACTTTAGCACTGAGAAACAAGTGATTGAATCTTGCTTATGACACTTTTTAATAGCTGTGTGATTTGGGGCAAGCCACAAACTGTTGAAAGCTCAGCCTCTCAAGATGAGAATTGCGGGTAAAAATATCTCTATCAGCTGGATGCTGTGGCTCACGCCTGTAATCCCAGCACTTTGGGAGGCCGAGACGGGCAGATCACGAGGTCAGGAGTTAAGAGACCAGCCTGACCAACATGGTGAAATCCCATCTCTACTAAAAATACAAAAATTAGCCAGGCATGATGGCGCAAGCCTGTAATCCCAGCTACTCAGGAGGCTGAGGCAGGAGAATCGCTTGAACCTGGGAGGCACTATTAAAAGTAATTAACACTTCTCATCATATAGTAAGTACGTAACACGTAGAGTACACAACACTAAATACAGTATAAAGAAATAGCTAATTTAAGGGTGTATTTTGCACAATAATTTTAAATACAAAATGTGCTTAAAATAATGGATAAAATCATTGAAGGAATTAATTTATATTGAAATAATTGCGAGCATTTTAATTTAATATATATTTGTATTAAGATAAAAACAAACAAACAAACAAACAAAACATCATTTTATTCTAGATAGGGAGACCAAACAAAAATTCCTGATTTGATGAAAGGTAACTGTATTATTCTTCTCATATTGCTATAAACAAAATACCTTACACTAGGTAATTTTTAAAGAAAAGAGCAAACTATCCCAAGGACAAAAAACCAAACACCGCATGTTCTCACTCATAGGTGGGAATTGAACAATGAGAACACATGGACACAGGAAGGGGAACATCACACTCCGGGGACTGTTGTGGAGTGGGGTGGGGGGAGGGACAGCATTAAGAGATATACCTAATGCTAAATGACGAGTTAATGGGTGCAGCACACCAACATGGCACATGTATACATATGTAACAAACCTGCACATTGTGCACATGTACCCTAAAACTTAAAGTATAATAATAATAAAATTTTTTTAAAAAAAGAAAAGAGGTTTAATTGGCTCATGGTTCCTCAGAGTGTATAGGAACCACGATGCTGGTCATCTGCTTGGCTTCTGGGAGGCCTCAGGAAACTTACAATTACGGTGGAAGTCAATGGGGAAGTAGGCATGCCTTACGTGGCAGTAGCAGGAGGAAGGGGCAGGGAGGTGCTACACACTTCTTAACAATCAGGTTTTATGATAACTCACTCACTATCACACCACAATACCCAGGTAAAAATTCTCCCCCATGATCCAATCACTCCCACTAGGCCCCACATCCAGCATTGGTAACTACATTTCAACATGACATTTGGGCGGGGACACAGATCCAAGCCATATCAGTAACATAAAATTTTCTATTTTCCAATTTAAAATTAAATAATTTGAATCTAATTGCTAACAAGTTAGATCAACATAAATAACTCTTCATAAATTTCTCTAGATTTATGATTCTCAAACATCTAATAAAAATTATGACAGATAGAAATAATGTTAGTCCCAGCCTCTGTCCCTCCTATTGTTACTTTGTAGCTAATCTGGGGTGCTATGAATTTGGTTGTTAGAAGAAATTCAGTAAAAAATTTATGACCAATTCTTAAAAATATTTTCGCCATGTGTTTATATACATGCGTGTCTGATTTTTTTTCTTGTTACAGTTATAATCTGATTTGAAAGTCACAGAAATACTCTGATTTGAAACCATGATAGATCATGTTAGTCACCAAAAAAGTAGTTAACATTTTCATTTTTATGACTACATGGGTGATATGCATAAAGGTATAATACTCCTCCTCATTGGACTCTAAGTTAGACCCAAACAAGCCTTTGTTTTTCATTTGTTTTTATCAAATTAAAATAACATCCTTTATTTCTCAGCAAAAGTATGTTTTCATTTTCATCATGTTTTGTAAATTTATTTTGCTGTTGTGCAAAAGATAGTGTCATTTTATTTGGTGGTACAATACTTTCAGAACTGTTTAAAAAAGTTAAGGTTAAATAATTATTATCTAGTTTATGCACATAAAAAATTGATGTAAAAAATCCCACAATATTTTGCCATTTGACTCGTGTAGATCAAATATAAATGTTTATTTAGTATGATTTTTATAATTATATAGAAATCTGATTATTTTGGCAATTTGATGTTTTTTATCTGTTCTTGTATGGAAAAAAGAAAAATGTTAGATTTGTGTATTGCTCTTACTAAATTGACATTAATTCTTATGTAATATGATCAAATAGGTGTTTGCAATAAAATTGTATGTATTGCTTTGATATACTCACATATGAAGGACTATTTGTGTTAATTTTGTAGTAAAATTCATAGTTTTATTTTAGAAGCCTCCAGTATTTCAGGCATGATACTTCACAAGAAAAATTCAGGTTTGCTGCAGTATTATTGAAAGGCAAAATAAATCATGAGCAGTACATAACTTAAGTGAGATATTAATGTTTTTATATCTATTTATACATTCAGCATTTATACAACTTTCTCAGTATATTACTAATTATAAAACGACATAACACTTATCTATGTAACTGAGCAAAATCACCTACAAACTGTCAACAAATGTTGATGAACCTCTTCTGTAGAAACATAATGGTTATTTTCCTGTGGCATCAGAATATTAAATTTGAGATACACTATGATTAATTGATCAAGGACAGTTCTTGTTGAGTAATTGTATTTAAGAAGGATCTGTCAATACCATTTGCTTATAATTGTCATATTAAATCAAAGATAATGAGTACAGGTGTACTGAGTGATGTATGAAATAATGCAATTGAGTGAAAAACTTCAAATAAAATTATAGATAGTTAAGAACTAAAAGTAGGCAAAGTAAGATAATAGAGTGGGATTCATTGACTGCCTTCAGGATACTGAAAAATCAAACAAGTCTGCCAATGATTTAAATGTTACACTTAGTACACTGAAAATATTTCCTAGACGTATTTCATAAAATATAGAGTCATGAGGCCCAGACAAGGTCACAAAGTAATATTTAAACTAATACCAAATGATCTAAACCTTCAAAAAGCTGGTGTGATCCAAGGAGAACAAGGTTAATAGTTTTAGAGAGGAGTATAAAACGTAATTTATAATTCCAAAACTATAATTACGAGGAAATTAACATATTATTGTATTAGAATTTACCATATTCTGATTTTGCAGTTCTCAAAAAATATACGTTTACATGTATAAGTTATTTGTAAGTAGCATGCTCTCACAACTCAGTAAATATGTGTATTTTGCAAATCAGATGAGATTTACCATTTAATAAAGAAAATAATTTAAAAATGAAAAGTTATACATATAAATGCCATGATGTTAAATTAAAATATTCCCCTACTCGGAAGTATAATTATAAAACCAAGCTAAGACCAAAATGAATAAAATAGTTTTTTAAAACATAGTATATAACATACTAAAATTCTGAAAGTTATTTATAAAGCTTGTGTACAGGCCCAGATTAAACAAGCAAATATTTTATCATTTAGAAAGTTATTTATTTAATTCAATGTATAATTATTTAACTAATCTAATCTCAGTTTGCACACCTTGGTAGTATGGTTGTTGTTACCTGCTACCTGTGGTTGATCACTTTAATGAATTGCAATATACTGAAAGCTCTCCAGTTATTAACGCTTTGCTGTAGGATTAAAGTTATTGCCAAATTCAGAATAATTTATCCAGTGTTAATTATAAAGGTGTTTATGACATGTCTCTGTAGAAATATTAATTTTATTTTATCTTTAAGTTCCATAGAGTAGGAGCACCATGTTTCAAATGGTTGGAAAAATTAAATGTTAGAAAATGGAATTCTTAAATTCAAATGTTTATTATTGTTCAAATCATCAAGTCAGGAAAGAGAAAATTGATGTGCAACGTGTTCTCTGTACCAGTTATGACTTAGCATTTTAAACAATTAAGAAGAATAGTTCCAAACTACAATGTATAGACTACCATGAAAAAAAAATGCTCACTTTCTCAAAATACATGTGAGTTTTGATTAGGAGACTTCAAATTACAGTACTCAGCTTACAGATGTATTGAGGTCATCTATAATGTTGACCCGCATATCTCTGAGAGAAAAGATAAAATGTTGGAAAAGCAGTTCTTGCATTTGTTATAGCTGTTTAGCTTCTTTTGGGATGTGTGCCCAGTTTTCTTACATCTTCCATTACTAAACAGATTGTGGTAGTATGGATTTTTTATGATGAGGATATTGATAAAATTCCTGATGTACACACACGAATTATATTCATATAGTCTTGTGTGAGATTTGTGAGTAATACATAGACTGTACTCAGAGTTTTAAAATTCATTGTTCTTTAAATTTTAGGATAGTCCTTTACACAAAATAATTCACTGATTTATGGAAAGTCTGAAATGAAAAATGACACGTACAGTCTCATAAGTGTTTTGTCAGCCTCTAAATTGTGAAGAAAAAAACCAAAATGTTTCAAAATTGGTTCAGTTGGACACTTTCTCTTTCTCCAAATTTAAATGGTGTGAACAAAAGTCCCTAGGAGACTCTAAGATTTTCAAAGTGATTTAAATCCTTCTTAGTTGTTTGAAAGTTCTACCTGATTTCAAGGAAGATCCTTTATGATAGCTTTTTATCCTAATAAAATTTTTTGATAAAGGATACGTAGTATATCACATAGTTCATACTATGTAACAGAGTTTTTTTCTTTTAATGAAAGTTTATTTTTATACTTTGTAGAGACAGTTCTTAATATGTTGCCCAGGCTGGTCTTGGACTCCTGGCCTCAATCAATCCTTGCACCTTGGCCTCCCAAAGCGTTAGGATTACAGCTTTGAGCCACCACACTTGTTTTAGGAATTGCACAAGGTGTTTGCTAGAATCTTCATCCAGTCTTTGACTGCTACTGTAATGAAACCACTCTGGAGTTTTCAATTTCCTGGTGGTAACAGGCTTCCAAAGGCTCTTAGCTACCCTGAGAACATATGGGAAATGCCAACAGGAAATGGAGAGGTCTCCACTGGGACCAGCAATAGTCCTGGAGTTATGGAGGCCGAGATGTCCAAGGTCATGGGGCCACATCGGGTGAGATCTTTCCTGCTGGTGGGGCCAGTGATGAATCCCAGGGCTGCACAGGGTGTCATATGGGAAGAGGGCTGATCATGCTAGCTCAGGTTTCTCTTCTTTTTATGGTTTTTATTTTATTGATTTTTATTCCAGTACTTTTTGGGGATTTTTTTGTTTGTTTGTGGTGTTTGTTTACATGGATAGGTTCTTTAGTGGTGATTTTTCACATGTTGTTGCACCCATCACCCAAGCAGTGTAACTGTGCCCAGTGTGTAGTCTTTTATCCCTCACCCCCTCCTGCCTTTCCCTCTGAATCCCCAAAGTCCATTGTATCATTCTTATGCCTTTGCATCCTCATAGCTTAACTCCCACTTATAAGTGAGAACACACGATGTTTGGTTTTCCATTCCTGAATTACTTCACTTAGAATAATGGTTGCCAACTCCATCCAGATTGCTGTGAATGCCATTATTTCATTCTTTCCTATGACTTAGTAGTATTCCATGGTGTGTGTCTGTGTGTGTGTGTGTGTCTGTGTGGATGTGTGTTTCTCGCTCTCTCTACAGATAGATGATAGATAGATAGATAGATAGACAGACAGATAGATTCATTCTTTCATTCCTTTTTACAGCTGAGTAGTATTCCATTATGTGTGTGTGTATATATGTATATGTGTGTATATGTATATGTGTGTATACATATGTATATACATTCTTTCATTCATTTTTATGGCTGAGTAGTATTCCATGTTGTGTGTGTGTGTGTGTGTGTGTGCATATATGTATATGTAGGTGTATATGTATTGTAGGTGTATATATATGTATATACATTCTTTCCTTTTTATGGCTGAGTAGTATTCCATGTTTGTGTGTGTGTGTGTGTGTGTTTCTCTCTCTCTCTCTCTCACACTCTCTTTCTATAGATAGATAGATAGATTCATTATTTCATTCCTTTTTACGGCTGAGTAGTATTCCATAGTGTCTGTGTGTGTATGTATATGTTTGTGTATATGTATATGTGTGTGTATATATATGTATATACATTCTTTCATTCCTTTTTATGGCCGAGTAGTATTCTATGGTATGTGTGTGTATATATATGTCTGTGTGTATATATATGTCTGTGTGTATATATATATAGGAATTTTTATATCATATATACACATATGTATATGCGCACACACACACACACATATATAATCACATTTTCTTTATCCACTCATTGATTGATGGGCATTTGGGCTGCTTCCATATTTTTGCAATTGTGAATTGTGCAGCTATAAACATGTGTGTGCAAGTGTCTTTTTCATATAATGACCATTTTTTTCTGGGTAGATACCCAGTGGTGGGGTTGCTGAATCACATGGTAAATCTACTTTTAGTTCTTTAAGGAATCTTCATATTGTTTTCCATATGGGTTGTACTAGTTTACATTCCCAGCAGTAGTGTAAATGTGTTCCCTTTTCACCACATCCACACTAACATCTATCATGCTTTGATTTTTTAATTTGGCCATTCTTGCAGGAGTAAGGTGGTATCGCATAGTGGTTTTGATGTGCATGCATTTCCCTGATAACTAGTGATTTTGAGCATTTCTTCATATGTTTATTGGCCATTTGTATATCTTCTTTTGAGAATTGTGTATTTATGTCCTTAGCCCATGTTTTGATGGAATTTCTTTTTCCTTGTTGATTTGTTTGAATTCCTGGAGTATTTCACATATTAGTCCTTTGTTGGGTGCATAGTTCATGAAAATTTTCTCCCACTCGTAGGTTGTCTGTTTACTCTGCTGATTATTTCTTTTGCAGCATGAAGCTTTTTAGTTAATTAAGTCCCACCTATTTATCTTTGTTTTTTGTTGCATTTGCTATTGGGTTCTTGGTCACTACCTCTTTATCTAAGCCAATGACTAAAAGCGTTTTTCCAATTTTATCTTCTAGAATTTTTATGGTTTCAGGTCTTAGATTTCAGTTTTTGGTCCTTCTTGAGTTGATTTTTATCTAAGATGAGAGATGAGAATCCAGGTTTATTCTTTAATATGTTGCTTGATGATGATCCCAGCAATATTTGCTAAATAGGGTGTCCTTTACCCACTTTATGTTTGTGTTTTCTTTGCCAAAGATCAGTTGACTACATTTAGCTTTATTTCTCAGTTCTCTATTCTGTTACATTGGTCTACATGCCTATTTTTATACCAGTACCATGCTGTTTTGATGACTATAGCCTTGTAGTATAGTTGTCAGGTAATGTGATGCCTCCAGATTTGTGTTTTTTGTTTGTTTTTGCTTTGTCTTTCCTTGGCTGTGCAGGCTCTTTTTTGGTTCCATATCAATTTCAGGATTTATTTTTTCTAATTCTGTGAAGAACAATGATAGTATTTGATGGGAACTGCATCAAATTTGTAGATTGTGTTTTGCAGTATGATTATTTTTACAATATTTATTCTACCCATCCATGAGCTTGGAATGTGTTTCTATGTATTTGTGTCATCTTTGATATCTTTCAGCAATGTTTTGTAGCTTTCCTTGTAGAGGTCTTTCATCTTCTGGTTTAGGTATTTTCCTAAGATATTTAAGTATTTTGTTTTTGAAACTATTGTAAAAGGAATTGAGTTCTTGATTTGATCCTCAGCTTGGTTACTGTTGGTGTATAGTGGTGCTACTGATTTATGTACATTGATTTTTGTATCCTGAAACTTTAATGAATTTATTTATCAGAGCTTTTTTTTTTTTTTTTAAGATGAGCCTTTAGGGTTTTCTAGCTATACAATCATATCATCAGTGAACAGCAACAGATTGACTTCCTCTTTAGCAGTTTGGAAACCTTTGATTTCTTTCTCTTGTCTTATTGATCTGGATAGGAGTTCCAGTACTATGTTGAATAGAAGCGGTGAAAGTGGGCGTTATGTTCTTGTTCCAGTTCTCTAGGGGAATGCTTTCAATTTTTTTGTTGTTGTTGTTCAGTAAATTGTTGGTTGTGGGTTTGTCATAAATGGCTTTTATTACCTCAGGGTGTGACCCTTCTATGCTGATTTTGCTGAGAGTTTTAATCATAAAGGAATGATGGATGTTGTCAAATGCTTTTCTTGTGTCCATTGAGCTGATTATATAATTTTTGTTTTTAATACTGTTTATGTGATGTATTACATTTATTGACTTGCATATGTTAAGCCATCTCTGCATTCCTGGTATGAAACCCACTTGATCATGGTGAATTATCTTTTTGATATGCTGTTGAACTCACCTAGTATTTTGTTGAGGGGTTTTGCATCTATGTTCATCAAAGATGTTGGTCTGTAGATTTCTTTTTTGGTTATGGCCTTTCTTGATTTTGAATTAGGGTGACACTGGCTTTATACAATGATTTGGGGAGAATTCCCTCTTTCCCTGTCTTTTGGAATAGTTTCAGTAGGATTGGTACCAATTTTTCTTTGAATGTCTGATAGATTCAGCTGTGAATGCATCTGGTTCTGAACTTCTTTTTCTTGGCAATTTTGTTATTGCCATTTCAATCTCACTGCTTGTTATTGATGTGTTAACAGTTTATATTTCTTCCTGGTTTAATCTAGGAGGGTGGTAAATTTACAGGAACTTATCTGTCTCCTCTAGGTTATCTAGTGTGTGCACATCAAAGGGCTCACAGTAGCTTTGAATGATGTATTGTAGTTCTGTGGTATTGGTAGTAATATCTCCCATTTCATTTCTAATTGAGCTTATTTGGATTTTTCTCTTCTTTTCTTGGTTAATCTCAGTAATGGTCTATTAATTTGGTTTATCTTTTCCAAGAAACAGCTTTTTGTTTCATTTACTTTTTGTATTGTTTTTGTTTGTTTCAATTTCATTTAGTTCTGCTCTGATCTTTGATATTTCTTTTCTGCTACTGGATTTGGGTATGGTTTTATCTTGTTTCTATACTTCCTTGAGGTGTGACTTTAGATTATCTATTTGTGCTCTTTTAGACTTTTTGATGTAGACACTTAATGCTATAAACTTTCCTCTTAGCACTGCTTTTGCTGTAAGAGGTTTTGATAGGTTGTGTCACCATTATCATTTAGTTCAGAGAATTTTTAATTTTCATCTTGATTTCATTATTGACCCAACAATCTTTCAAGAGAAGATTATTTAATTTTCAAGTATTTGCATGGTTTTGAGGTTTTTTTTTTTTTTTTTTGGTGTTGATTTCCAGTTTAATTCCACTGTGGTCTGAGAGACTACTTGATATAATTTCAATTTTCTTAAATGTATTGAGGCTTGTTTTGTGGCCTATCGTATCAACTATGCTGGAGAATGTTCCATTTGTTGAATAGAATGTATATTCTGCAGTTGTTGGGTAGAATGTTCTGTAAGCATCTGTTAAGTCCATTTGTTCTAGGGTGTAGTTGCTGACTTTCTGTCTTGATTACCTGTCCAGTGCTCTCAGAGGAGTATTGAAATTCCCCACTATTATTGTGTTGTTGTCTATCCCATTTCTTAGGTCTAATAGTAATTGTGTTATAAATTTCGGAGCTCCAGGATGGGTGTGGTGGCTGACATCTGTAATCCCAACACTTTGAGGGGCTAAGGCAGAAGGATGACTTGAGCCCAGGAGTTTAAGACCAGCCTGGACAACACAGAGAGACCCTGTCTCAATTAAAAAAAAAAAAGAAAAAGAAATAAATGAATAAATAAATGAATTTGGGAGCTCCAGTTTTAGGTGAATATATTTAGGATTGTGATACTCTCCTGTTGAATTAGTCCTTGTATGATTATATAATGTCCCTCTTTGTCTTTTTTAACTGTTGTGGCTTTTTTATCCTGATAAAATTATTGCATAAGTGATGTGTATTATATCACATGTACATATCATATCATTTACATAGTATGGTAAAACACTATACCACTTAAGCAATATTATTTTAATATCACATTCTGTTCTTAAAATTGCCAAATAATTTCTATATACGGAAATTATCTTAAGCAGTGATTTAATAAATATAATGTAGTTGAATTCATTGCTGAGAGGAAAAACAAAGTATTCTCCATCCTTCAACAGCATTTGACATGCAGTTTGTTATTGTACTTTAATCAGATAAAGCTAACAATAAAAATTTGTCCTATCTTTTCAATTTGTAAGTCTTGGTACTTTAATCTTTTTTAAATTGGATGATCTCATAGTGCTGATACAATCTTATGAAAATGGAGGATATTTAAGACACATTAATCTGATTCACATGTGTAATATGATTTTCCAAGACATGTCAAATGAAATTGGTTTAAAGGTTATTTTCTGTGTAGTTGCTCAAATGTTGCCAGTACTACTATCTGAAAGCCAATACACAGAGTGTGCGATATGAAGGATTCTTCAATTTACATTTCTAATGTAAAAAAAACTGAGGCTTAATAGAAAAAATAATAATCAGTACATTGGAGTTATTTAAAAGTATTGCCATTTTGAGGGCATATATTTTATTTAGGAAATATTCTCTCTACCTCCTACATCCTGACTTTGAGAAAACATGGAATAACTTCTCATAATATCAATATCAAATTTCACTTATCTATTAAACTTCACATATTTTAAAAATAAAATGCTATTTATTTCTTAGCTATTGTAAGCTTGTGTTTGATATAGTGTGATTGGCATTGTTGTTTTTCTGTTAAGCAATTATTATTCTAACCAGTGCAAACAACTAATCGACAAACTTTTTTAGTTATTAAAAATCAGATTTTACAAAATACTAATAAAGTACATTTTATTTAACTTGATTGGTAAAAAGGTATGCTTCACTTTAATTTACATAATTACCCACAAACTCTTATATACTTTTAAATTCGTGTATGAAGTAACTTAATCTAGGACACTTAATCAAGGAAAAGAAGAAGACATAAAAATGACTTTCTCCTGCTTATCATCAGATATTTATTTATATAACTTACTGATGTTTAAATAATTGTGAAGCATAATTATTCGTAAGATTGGGTTAGGTCGTGCATGCTATGGAAATCAATAACTCAAAAATGTTAGTTATTTGAAGCAAGAAGGTTTACTTGTTATTCATGTCATTTGTGTACCGTGTATATTCCACAACACAAGCTATCCTTTATGTCTCCTTAGTCTGTAATCCAGAATAATAGCAACGTCTCCATATGTATGTTACCATGTTAGAAAGAAATAGAATAAAAATTTTAAAAGATACAATTTGCAAGTCACTAACTGACTCTAAAAATTCCTTCCTTTTCATTCACATTTTATAAAACTGGGTTCTAAAAGTATTTTCCGTGGACCAGTAACATCAGAATTGCCTAGGGACTTGTTGGAAATGTAAAATGTTTCTGTCCCTAGCTCCAGAATTACTAAATCAGTAACTCTGGAGTAAGGGCCTAGTAATCTGTTTTAACTAGCTCTTTAGAAGATTTTGATGCTCAATAATGTTTAAAAACCACTGTCTATGGCAAACCTTGTCTAAAACTAACCTCAAAGAAACGGGAATGTACAGTCAATTTAAGTGTTCTGAGGATAATCAGGAATATTTGCTGGCTAGTAATAGTGAATACAATATGAAATAAAATATGAGAAAGACATGATTGCTGTAGGGCCCTAGTCATTCCTTTGATAACTATTATTAAACTTAAATTTGTATCACATACTTAGTCAAAGGGAAACCTTGAGTTACAAAGATACAATATGAATGTAACACTTAAAGCTTATGATATAGAGAGACAGATATTTTACCCAAATTGATGAGTAGTGACATGAAACAGTTTATGTTAATTGCCCATGTGGCCTTGTCAATCAACAAGTATGGGCTGATTGGCTGGAGTTTTATATTGAGACTTCTGAGGCAATCATCAGCTACATTATAAAAGATTGCTAAAGTCAATCTAATTAGGACTGTTCACATGGGTAGGGAGGAATAAAAGAACACACATGTATTTGTATCTTAGTTTTTTTGTGTGTTGCTATAGTAGTCTGTTTTGTGTGGCTATCACAGACTGGGGTATTTTATAAAGAAAAGAGTCTTATTTATCACAGTTCTGGAGGTTGGGAAGCCTAATATCAAAGTGCTGGCATCTTGCCAGAGGCTTCATGTTCAGTTATCCAATAGTGGAAGGTGAAAATACAAGAAAAGACTGAACTCACTTTTATAAAAACCCACTTTTGTAATAACTAACTCACTTCTGGACTGACTACATGAACCCATTCATGATGGCAAAGGTGTCATGGACTAATCAATGATCTCACTTCTTAATACCATCACAATGGCAATTCATTTTAACATGAGTTTCGGTGGAAACATTCAAACTGTAGCACTTTGCTATCCCTATTTATTCAAAAAGTGAAACAATTTATGCTAAGATATTAGGCTTAGAAAAGAAAAAAGTATAGAGTAGATAATAAAAATGAACAATTGTCCTAAAGACACATTATATTGCTCTTATACTAAAAGATTTTCAGAAATTCTGACAGGTGAGAGAGAAACAATATTACATATAGAGTCATTAGTTCCTATATGGCTCTATCTTCTTTTCGATCATATCATTAATAGGCTAGTTTACTCCTTAGCACAAAAGAATAAAGCTATTTTTGACTAAATGCATTTTAATTCTTATCTTTACAGAAGAATGTTATCATTTATCTTTTGTTGATTTATCATTGTATCCATTTAAAGCTTTTTAGTCTTCCTTTTAGTTTTGTGTTAACCTATCTTTCTAAATAAAAACTCATGAAATATTCTTTTATTGAATTAGCACTGTTTCTTTGTAAGTAATATTATAAAGCTGTTCTGACTTAATTTTATAATTTTCCTAAATAATTTTAAACTTAATTTTATTTAATATTATTTACTGTATCTATTATTACATGCTTGAATTAGTATCATAGATTTATTTAGTCATTTGTATAATTATACAAAGCTTATATTTGTATGGTAGAAAATAATAAAATGAAATTAAATTTGTTTTTTCGTTAACAATAGTTAAATATGGAACTCCACACCAGGACAGAAAATGTGGGTAATTCTATTTTTATAACCTTCTTAATGACTAGAATTTATAATAATATTATGGCATAGCAAAACCAATTTACATTTGGATTATAATTTTACATTTTTATATTGAATTCTCCATCACAAAATTTAAAATGAAACATTTAAGCAAACCTCTAACAAATATGCACTCATGACAAAGGGTAGAAAATGTAAAAGTCAAAATAAAAGTAAATATGAAGAGAAGGGACAATCTCTCTAAGGAAAATTTTAAGATAATTTACAAATAATTTGCTAACACTAATATTAACTCACATTATTTGCTTAAATCATCTAAATAGTCTAAATTTCTAGATATGACATTGTTAAAAACAGTTTTAAATCGTCTTTTTTGAGTGGCAACAAAGTTTTAAAAATTGTGTTGAATTCATTTTTCAATTGAAAATTAAAACTGTTTATATTTATTATGTATATGTTGTTTTGAAATATATATATATGGTGTGGAATGATTAAATTTAGCTAATTAATATAGCATCACCTCACATATTTATCTTTTTTGTGGTGAGGACACTTAATATTTACTCTCTTAGCAATTTTCAAGAATACGTTATTATTAACTATAGTCAATATGTTTTACATGAGATGTCTCAAGTTTATTGCTCATATCCCATTATAATTTTTTATTTTTTGCCAAATAGCTCACCAACCCACCCCACACACTAGCCTCTGGTAACCACAACTTTATCCTGTCTTTCTAGGACTTCAAACTTTTAGATTCCACAGGTAAGTGAAAAGATGCAGTATTTGTCTTTCTGTGCATGGTTTACTTCACTTATCATCATGTCCTTCAGGTTTGTCCACGTTTTTGCAAATGACAGGATTTCATTCATTTTTAAGACTGAATAGTACTCCATTATGCAAATATACCAGGTTTTTATTGTCTATTCATTCACCAATGAACATGAGTTCATTCTATATGTTGGCTATTGTGAATAATGCTGCAATGAACATGACAGTACAGATATATTCTTGACATATTAATTTTATTTTACTTGGCTATATACCCAACAGTAGCTAGATCATACGAACGTCCTATTTTTAATTTTTCAGGAAACTTCACACTGTTTTTCATAATAGTTGTTACTAATTTACACTCAGTATACAAGCGTTCCCTTTTCTCCATATTCTTTCCAAAATTTGTTTCCTTTTCCCTTTTTGATAACAGCCACTCTAACTGGGGTGAAATAATATAAAACGTGGTTTTAATTTGCATTTCTCTGATTAATGATTTTGAGCTTTTTAAAATAAATACTTGTTGGTGATTTGTATGTCATCTTTTGAGAAATGTCTATTAAAATTTGTTTACCTATTTTTTATTTTATTATTTTATTATTTTATTTTATTTTATTTTATTATTATACTTTAGGTTTTAGGGTACATGTGCACAATGTGCAGGTTTGTTACATATGTATCCATGTGCCATGTTGGTTTGCTGCACCCATTAACTCGTCATTTAGCATTAGGTATATGTCCTAATGCTGTTCCTCCCCCCTCCCCCCACCCCACAACAGTCCCCAGAGTGTAATGTTCCCCTTCCTGTGTCCATGAGTTCTCATTGTTCAATTCTCACCTATGAGTGAGAACATGCGGTGTTTGGTTTTTTTGTCCTTGCGATAGTTTACTGAGAATGATGGTTTCCAGTTTCATCCATGTCCCTACAAAGGACATGAACTCATCCTTTTTTATGGCTGCATAGTATTCTATGGTGTATATGTGCCACATTTTCTTAATCCAGTCTATCGTTGTTGGACATCTGGGTTGGTTCCAAGTCTTCGCTATTGTGAATAGTGCCACAATAAACATACGTGTGCATGTGTCTTTATAGCAGCATGATTTATAGTCCTTTGGGTATATACCCAGTAATGGGATGGCTGGGTAAAATGGTATTTCTAGTTCTAGATCCCTGAGGAATCACCACACTGACTTCCACAACGGTTGAACTAGTTTACAGTCCCACCAACAGTGTAAAAGTGTTCCTATTTCTCCACATCCTCTCCAGCACCTGTTGTTTCCTGACTTTTTAATGACGGCCATTCTAACTGGTGTGAGATGGTATGTCATTGTGGTTTTGATTTGCATTTCTCTGATGGCCAGTGATGATGAGCATTTTTTCATGTGTTTTTTGGCTGCATAAATGTCTTCTTTTAAGAAGTGTCTGTTCATGTCCTTCACCCACTTTTTGATGGGGTTGTTTGTTTTTTCTTGTAAATTTGTTTGAGTTCATTGTAGATTCTGGATATTAGCCCTTTGTCAGATGAGTAGGTTGCAAAAATTTTCTCCCATTCTGTAGGTTGCCTGTTCACTCTGACAGTAGTTTCTTTTGCTGTGCAGAAGCTCTTGAGTTTAATTAGATCCCATTTGTCAATTTTGGCTTTTGTTGCCATTGCTTTTGGTGTTTTAGACATGAAGTCCTTGCCCACGCCTATGTCCTGAATGGTATTGCCTAAGTTTTCTTCTAGGGTTTTTATGGTTTTAGGTCTAACATGTAAGTCTTTAATCCATCTTGAATTAATTTTTGTATAAGGTGTAAGGAAGGGATCC
Source organism: Hylobates moloch (assembly GCF_009828535.3). NCBI lineage: Eukaryota > Metazoa > Chordata > Mammalia > Primates > Hylobatidae > Hylobates > Hylobates moloch. The sequence continues at coordinate 73,460,126 of NW_026652279.1, read as the reverse complement.
AGTTTCAGCTTTTTACATATGGCTAGCCAGTTTTCCCATCACCATTTATTAAATAGGGAATCCTTTCCCCATTGCTTGTTTTTGTCAGGTTTGTCAAAGATCGGATAGTTGTAGATATGTGGCATTATTTCTGAGGCCTCTGTTCTGTTCCATTGATCTATGTCTCTGTTGTGGTACCAGTACCATGCTGTTTTGGTTACTGTAGCCTCCCAAGACTAAACCAGGAAGAAGTTGAATCTCTGAATAGACCAATAACAGGTTCTGAAATTGTAGCAATAATCAATAGCTTACCAACCAAAAAGAGTCCAGGACCTGATGGATTCACAGCCGAATTCTACCACAGGTACAAGGAGGAACTGGTACTATTCCTTCTGAAACTATTCCAATTGATAGAAAAAGAGGGAATCCTCCCTAACACATTTTATGAGGCCAGCATCGTCCTGATACCAAAGCCCGGCAGAGACATAACCAAAAAAGAGAATTTCAGACCAATACCCTTGATGAACATTGATGCAAAAATCCTCAATAAAATACTGGCAAACCGAATCCAGCAGCACATCAAAAAGCTTATATACCATGATCAAGTGGGCTTCATCCCTGGGATGCAAGGCTGGTTCAACATACGCAAATCAATAAATGTAATCCAGCATATAAACAGAACCAAAGACAAAAACCACATGATTATCTCAATAGATGCAGAAAAGGCCTTTGACAAAATTCAACAATGCTTCATGCTAAAAACTCTCAATAAATTAGGTATTGATGGGACGTATCTCAAAATAATAAGAGCTATAACAAACCCACAGCCAATATCATACTGAATGGGCAAAAACTGGAAGCATTCCCTTTGAAAACTGGCACAAGACAGGGATGCCCTCTCTCACCACTCCTATTCAACATAGTGTTGGAAGTTCTGGCCAGGGCAATTAGGCAGGAGAAGGAAATAAAGGGTATTCAATTAGGAAAAGAGGAAGTCAAATTGTCCCTGTTTGCAGATGACATGAATTGTATATCTAGAAAACCCCATTGTCTCAGCACAAAATCTCCTTAAGCTGATAAGCAACTTCAGCAAAGTCTCAGGATACAAAATCAATGTACAAAAATCACAAGCACTCTTGTACCCCAATCACAGACAAACAGAGAGCCAAATCATGAGTGAAATCCCATTCACAATTGCTTCAAAGAGAATAAAATACCTAGGAATCCAACTTACAAGGGACATGAAGGACCTCTTCAAGGAGAACTACAAACCACTGCTCAATGAAATCAAAGAGGATACAAACAAATGGAAGAACATTCCACGCTCATGGGTTGGAAGAAACAATATTGTGAAAATGGCCATACTGCCCAAGGTAATTTATAGATTCAATGCCATCCCCATCAAGCTACCAATGACTTTCTTCACAGAATTGGAAAAAACTACTTTAAAGTTCATATGGAACCAAAAAAGAGCCCGCATCGCCAAGTCAATCCTAAGCCAAAAGAACAAAGTTGGAGGCATCACGCTACCTGACTTCAAACTATACTACAAGGCTGTTTACCTATTTTTTAATCAGTTTATTTGTTTTCTTACTATTTTGTTGTTAGAGTTTCTTACATATTTTAGATATTATGTGCAAATATTTCCTTCTATTCTGTAAGTTGTCTTTGTGCTCTTGTAGAAACAAGACTCAAACATATACTGCCTACAAAAGAGTCACTTCATCTGTAGGGACATAAGTAGTCTGAAAGTGAAGAAAGGAAAAACAAATATTCCATCCCAATGAAAAACAAAGAGAAGGAGTAGCTCTATTTATATCATAACATTGACTTCATGTCAAAAAACTGTGAAACAAGACAAATAAGGTTATTATGCCATGATAAATGAGTTAATTCATCAAAAATATATAACAATTGCAAATATATATGCATGCAATATCAGAGCAATAATTATATAATGCAAATAATAGTAGATCTGAAGTTAGAGATGCACTGTAATATTATAATAGCAGTGTACTTCAATAACCTACTATCAGCAATGGAAAGATCATTAAGGCAGAAAATCACTAAGAACATATGAGACTTATACCACACTTTGGAACAAATGGAGCAAACGGACATACACTGAACATTCTACCCACCATTAGTGGAATACACATTCTTCTCCAGTGCACCTGGAACATCCTCTATGATAGATCATGTGTTGAGCCACAAAAGGAGTCTTAATGAATTTCAGAAGATTAAAATAATATCATGTATTTTTTCTGACCACATAGTATGAAACTAGAAACCAGTAACAGGAGAAATTTTAGAAAATTTACAAATACATGAAAATTAAATAACACCCTCCTGAGCAATCAATGGATCAGTGAACACATTAAAAGTGAAATTCAAGTAAAGCACTGCTCAGCAAATGTAAACGAACAGAAATTATAACAAACTGTCTCTCAGACCACAGTGCAGTCAAATTACAACTCAGGATTAAGAAACTCACTCAAAACCGCTCAACTACATGGAAACTGAACAACCTGCTCCTAAATGACTACTGGGTACATAACGAAATGAAGGCAGAAATAAAGATGTTCTTTGAAACCAATGAGAACAAAGACACAACATACCAGAATCTCTGGGACACATTTAAAGCAGTGTGTAGAGGGAAATTTATAGCACTAAATGCCCACAAGAGAAAGCAGGAAAGATCAAAAACTGACACCCTAACATCACAATTAAAAGAACTAGAGAAGTAAGAGCAAACACATTCAAAAGCTAGCAGAAGGCAAGAACTAACTAAGATCAGAGCAGAACTGAAGGAGATAGAGACACAAAAAACCCTTCAAAAAATCAGTGAATCCAGGAGCTGGTTTTTTTTTAAAAGATCAACAAAATTGATAGACCACTAGCGAGACTAATAAAGAAGAAAAGAGAGAAGGATCAAATAGATGCAATAAAAAATGATAAAGTGGATATCACCATTGATGCCACAGAAATACAAACCACCATCAGAGAATACTATAAACACCTCTATGCAGATAAACTAGAAAATCAAGAAGAAATGGATAAATTCCTGGACACATACACCCTCCCAAGACTAAACCAGGAAGAAGTTGAATCCCTGAATAGATCAATAACAGGATCTGAAATTGAGGCAATAATTAAGAGCCTACCAACCAAAAAAGTCCAGGACCAGACAGATTCACAGCCGAATTCTACCAGAGGTACAAGGAGGAGATGGTACCATTCCTTCTGAAACTATTCCAATCAATAGAAAAAGAGGGAATCCTCCCTAACTCATTTTATGAGGCCAGCAACATCCTGATACCGAAGCGTGGCAGAGACACAACAAAAAAAAAGAGAGAGAATTTTAGACCAATATCCCTCACGAACAATATGCAAAAATCATCAATAAAATATTGGCAAACCAAATCCAGCTGCACCTCAAAAAGCTTATCCACCATGATGAAGTTGGCTTCATCCCTGGGATGCAGGGCTGGTTCAACATATGCAAACTGATAAATGTAATCCATCATATAAACAGAACCAAAGACAAAAACCACATGATTATCTCAATAGATGCAGAAAAGGCCTTCGACAAAATTCAACAACCCTTCATGCTAAAAACTCTCAATAAACTAGGTATTGATGGAACCTATCTCAAAATAATAAGAGCTATTTATGACAAATCCACAGCCAATATCATACTGAATGGGCAAAAACTGGAAGCATTCCCTTTGAAAACTGGCACAAGACAGGGATGACCTTTCTCACCATTCTTATTCAACATAGTGTTGGAAGTTCTGTCCAGGGCAATCAAGCAGGAGAAAGAAACAAAGGGTATTCAATTAGGAAAAGAGGAATTCAAATTGTCCCTGTTTGCAGATGACATAATTGTATATTTAGAAAACCCCATCATCGCAGCCCATCTCCTTAAGCTAATAAGCAACTTCAGCCAAGTCTCAGGATACAAAATCAGTGTGCAAAAATCACAAGCATTCCTCTACACCAATAACAGACAAACAGAGAGCCAAATCATGAGTGAACTCCCATTCACAATTGCTACAAAGAGAATAAAATACCTAGGAATCCAACTTACAAGGGATAGGAAGGACCTCATGAAGGACAACTACAAACCACTGCTTCACAAATAAAAGATGACACAAACAGATGGATGAACATTCCATGCTCATGGATAGAAGAATCTATCATGAAAGTGGCCATACTGCCCAAGGTAATTTATAGATTCAATGCCATCCCCATCAAGCTACCAATTACTTTCTTCACAGAATTGGAAAAAACTACTTTAAAGTTCATATGGAACCAAAAAAGTGCCTGCATTGCCAAGACAATCCTAAGCCAAAAGAACAAACCTGAAGGCATCATGCAACCTGACTTCAAACTATACTACAAGGCTACAGTAACCAAAACAGCATGGTACTGGTACAAAACAGAGATATAGACCAATGGAACAGAACAGAGCCCTCAGAAATCATACCACACATCTACAACCATCTGATCTTTGACAAACCTGACAAAAAGAAGAAATGGGGCAAGGATTCCCTATTTCATTAATGGTGCTGGGAAAACTGGCTAGCCATATGTAGAAAGCTGAAACTGGATCCCTTCCTTACACCTTATACAAAAAGTAATTCAAGATGGATAAAAGACTTAAATGTTAGACCTAAAACCATAAAAACCCTAGAAGAAAACCTAGGTAATACCATTCAGGACATAAGCATGGGCAAGGACTTCATGACTAAAACACCAAAAACAATGGCAACAGAAGCCAAAATTGACAAATGGGATCTAATTAAACTAAAGATCTTCTGCACAGCAAAATAAACTACCATCAGAGTGAACAGGCAACCAACCCAATGAGAAAATTTTTAAAATCTACCCATCTGACAAAGGACTAATATCTAGAATCTACAAAGAACTTAAACAAATCTACAAGAAAAAAATCAAACAACCCCATCAAGTGGGTGAAGAAGACGAACAGACACTTCTCAAAAGAAGACATTTATGCAGCCAACAGACACAGGAAAAAATGTTCATCATCACTGGCCATTAGATAAATGCAAATCAAAACCACAATGAGATACCATCTCACACCAGTTAGAATGGCAAGCATTAAAAAGTCAGGAAACACTTTGGGAGGCTGAGGCGGGTGGATCACGAGGTCAGGAGATCGAGACCACGGTGAAACCCCGTCTCTACTAAAAATACAAAAAATTAGCTGGGCGTGGTGGCGGGCGCCTGTAGTCCCAGCTACTCGGAGAGGCTGAGGCAGGAGAATGGCGTGAACCCGGGAGGCGGAGCTTGCAGTGAGCCGAGATCCCGCCACTGTACTCCAGCCTGGGTGCCTCGGTGACAGAGCGAGACTCCATCTCAAAAAAAAAAAAAAAAAAAAGTCAGGAAACAACAGGTGCTGCAGAGGATGTGGAGAAATAGGAACACTTTTACACTGTTGGTTGGACTGTAAACTAGTACAACCATTGTGGAAGACAGTGTGTCGATTCCTCAAGGATCTAGGACCAGAAACACCATTTGACCCAGCCATCCCATTACTGGGTATATACCCAAAGGATTATAAATCATGCTGCTATAAAGACACATGCACACGTATGTTTATTGTGGCACTATTCACAATAGCGAAGACTTGGAACCAACCCAAATGTCCATCAATGATATACTGGATTAAGAAAATGTGTCACATATACACCATGGAATACTATGCAGCCATAAAAAAGGATGAGTTCATGTCCTTTGTAGGGACATGGATGAAGCTGGAAACCGTCATTCTCAGCAAACTATCACAAGGACAGAAAACCAAACACTGCATTGTCTCACTCATAGGTGGGAGTTGAACAATGAGAACACTTGGATACAGGGTGGGGAACATCACACACTGGGACCTGTCCTGGGTTGGAGGACAGGGAAGGGATAGCATTAGGATATATACCTAATGTAAATGACAAGTTAATGGGTGCAGCACACCACCATGGCACATGTATATCTATGTAACAAACCTGCACGTTTTACACATGTACCCTAGAACTTAAAGTATAACAAAAAAGAAAAAGAAAGAAAAAGTGAAATTCGGCCAGGCGCGGTGGCTCATGCCTGTAATCCCAACACTTTGGGAGGTTGAGGCTGGTGGATCAGTTCAAGACCAGCCTGACCAACATGGAGAAACTCCATCTCTACTAAAACTACAAAATTAGCCAGGCATGATGGCCCATGCCTGTAATCCTAGCTACTCGGGAAGCTGAGGCCAGAGAATCGCTTGAACCCAGGAGGCAGAGGTTGTGGTGAGCCGAGATCATGCCATTGTACTCCAGCCTGGGCAACAAGAGCAAAACTCCGTCTCAAAATAACGAACTAAATAAATAAATAGAAGTGAAATTCAAAAACACCTGGAGAAAAATGAAAATGTAATGTAAATGTAATGTAGCAAAACTTATGGGATGCAGTCAAAGCAACTTTCTAATAGGGAAGTTTGTAAGTTAATAAGCTCCAAATAAAAAAATAAGAGAGATCCTACTTAAACACCCTAATTATGTACTTCGAAGAGCCAGAAAAACAAACTGAGCCCTAAGCCAGCAAAAGTGAAAAATAATAAAGATTAAAGTAGGAATAAGTAAAATAGAGACAAGGAAAGAATAGAAAAGATAAATGTAACTAAGTTTTTTTTAAGATCAAATTGATAAATCTTCATAGAGAAATACTAAAAAAAAAAAAAAAAAAAACAAGAAAACTCAAAATCAGAAATGAAAGAGGAGGCCTTGCAATAGATATCATAGAAGTACAAAGGATCATAAGGAGACTATGAATGAACAACATATGCCAATAAATTGGATAACTTAGAAGAAATGGAGACATTCTTAGACACATAATACCTACCAAGACCAAATCTTGAGGAAACAGAAAACCTGAACAGAATGATAACTAGCAAGAAATTAAAGTAGTAATGAAAATTCTCCTACCAAAGAAAAGCCCAGGACCTGATGGCTTTACTGTTGAGTTCTGCTACAGATTTTAAAAAGAACTTACACCAATTTTTCTTAAACTTTTCAAAAACATTAACGAGAGGATACATCGAAATTCATTTTACAAAGCAAGCATTACACTAATAGAGCCAGACAACAATAATACAAAAAAGGAAATTACAGAACACTATTGCTGGTGAACACGGATGAAAAAGTCTTCAACAAAATATTAGCAAACAAAATTCAATATCACAGTAAAATAATCATTTACCACAATCAATTGAGATTTATCCCAGGGATGTCAAGATGGTTCAACATGTGCAAATAAATCTGATATATCACATTAACACAGTGAAGGACAAAACAACATGATTATTTTCAATAGATGTAGAAAAATCATTTGACAAAATTCAGCATTACTTCATAATAAAAATTCTAAACAACTTAGGTATAGAAGAAATGTATCTCAACACAATAAAGGTCTGATATGACAAACCCACTGCTAACATCATACTGCTAATTCATACTGTATGGATGGGATGCTGAGAACTAAGACAAGGGTGTTCATTCTTGTCACCTCTATTTTATATAGTTCTGGAAGTCCTAGCCAGAGAAATTAGGTAAGAGAAAAAATAAAATACATCCCAATTGGAAAACAAGGAGATAAATATACCCTGTGTGCAAAAGACATGATTTTATATATAGAAAACCCCAAAGACTTTACCAGAAAAACTATTAGAACTAATAAATTCAGTAAAGTTGCAGGATACAAAATCAACACATAAACATCAGTAGTTTTTCGATACACTAACAATGAACTATCTGAGAAATAAATCAAGAGAACAATTCTATTTACAATAGTATCAAAAATAAAATACTAGTAAAATGCATAGGAATAAATTTAACCAAAGAGGTTAAAGACCTGTGCAATGAAAACTATAAAACATCAATTGAAGATTGGAAGAAGACACAAATGATGAAAATATGGCCCACATTCATGGATTATAAAATGAGTATTATTAAAATGACTATACTACTCAAATCTACAGATTCAATGCAGTACCTATGAATACACCAATAAAATACTACTGATATAGTAAAAGCAATCCTAAATGTATATGAAACCATGATAGACTGAATAACCAAAGCAATCTTGAGAAAAAAAACATAACTGGAGATGTCACACTACAAAATACATCACAAAGCTATATTAATCAAAACAGCATGATACTGGCATCACAATAGATATGTAGACCAACAGAATAGAATAGAGAGCCCAGAAACAATTCCATGAATTTACAGTTAATTGATTTTTGACAAAGTTTCCAAGAATGCACTATAGGGAAAGGACATTACCTTTCAGAAACCATGTTGCGACAACTGTATAGCCACATGCAAAAAAATTAAATTAGATTATCATCTCACACCATATACACAAATCAAAATTGATTAAATAATAAATGTAAGACATGAAACTGTAAAACTACTAGAAAATTAAAAAAATAAAAAAAAACAGGAAAAACTCTCCATGATACTGGCCTGGACAATGATTTTTTGGATATGGCCCATAAAGCACAGGCAACAGAGCAAAAATAGACAAATGGATTATATCCACCTAAAAAGGTTCTGCCCAGTCAAGGAAACAATCAATTAAATTGCCTTCTAGTGTTATTTTTCTTCTCCATTTTAGTTTGAGATCCTTGAAAGTTGAATGAACAAAACTGTTCATTCCATTTTGGAGAGTAGATATAGAATTTGAATTTATATCTTTTAACATATAGGTTTTATCTGACTTGTTACATTTTAGAGAATATGTCAATGGGCTCACTGAATACTTTGATAGATTTAGATTTCCAAAGTAACTCAGTGTGTGTGAGAGAAAGAGAAAAAGAGAGGGAAAGACAGAGAGACAGAGACAGAGATAGAGAGAGAGAGACAGGGAGGGAAGGAGGGAGGAAGAGAACGATTTTATTTTTTTTCAGTATTTCTTAGTGTTTATGTTTCAATGATTTATACCTAAATTCAGACATACACACCACCCAAATTATACAGTATCTGGGCCCACTAACACATGTTTTGTTTGAGTTTTTACCCAGGTCACTGAAATCCACAAAAATCTGCTTTACTGTTGTTTGCTAGTATCTGCCCACTATTAACAAATGGACTGAATAGGTATATAAATAGTAAGTATGCAATTTCAGCCTAACTTTTCAGCAAAATATTTCAAGTTAGTTTTGCTTTATAAAATGACACTCACAAGTTTTAGCTATTTATTATTTGAAGTTAACTATTAATGTTGGCACATTTGGTTGCCAAGTTCAAAGAATATCCAATCAGAGTGACTTAACTCAAAAGTCATTCTGCCTTTATGTGTGCTGCTCTGAAATTTTTCCAACTACACCTTTGCTTAAGAATAAATTATTTCAAAAGAAGGAAATTATCGTTGATAAAATTTACTCTTAGGGATCTTAGTATTTTTTTTCTTTCTAAATATCACCTCTCAAAATGTTAGACTTGTTAAATATTGGTGATTTTTATTCATTCAATAATAATAATATTGATGAAGATGCCCAATTAAGCACATTCTACTATATAAACTATTTGATATTTATAATAAAATTAAAATATGATTCCCAAATACAAGGAGAGTGAGTAGTCAGTAATACTTTTAAGCCATATTCATGCAGAATCTTAATGTGTTTTTATTTCTTCAGCGATAATCTTTATATATAGCACATTTGTAAGAATTTTTCTTATATTTCATATGTGACTTGTACAGAACCTTGTTACATTCTTTCATTAATATAGTTACTTTGATCCTAGTTTTCTCAAAATTGCAATCAAAATAAAGTTAATTTAATATCAAAATTATATTAAATCATCTTTATATCTCCCAACAGTACTTGAATACATTGCATTTATTTATTTTATATATTGCTGTAGATTTATTTTCTTTTAAAGAATGTTTACTTAGCATCAAGTGGCCATGTTCTAGAGTTGGGGTTTTATTCCACCTTCACATTTACTATTAAAATGAAGTGGGTTTAATACATTTTCTGAGGTTCAGATTTTTCTACTCTAAAGTGGTGCTAATAGCATAAACTGCTCAGAAATTTGTGAATTTTCTTTGAGTCAACAAATCTGTTTCTATCTGATCTTCTCAAATAATTATTAGTTCTCCACAGTATTATAGCTGCTCTTAGCTATATATTTTTCTTCTTTTACTTTCTTTGGGTTTACTTTTTTCCTTATTTTATTTAAATGCTTACCATATTTAAATAAATACTATCTTTTTTATATTTTATTTATTGAATACTATGTAGTAATATTTATCCCTAAATAACACTACTGCTTTAGATGCATGCCACACATGTCGATATTTATTATTTACATTATTATTAAGCTCCACGTTTTACTATGTCTGTTAAGAAATGTTTTACTGCATACATTATTATTATTATTATTATTATTATTAATAATACTTTAAGTTTTAGGGTACATGTGCACAACGTGCAGGTTAGTTACATATGTATACATGTGCCATGTTGGTGTGCTGCACCCAGTAACTCGTCATTTAACATTAGGTATATCTCCAAATGCTGTCCCTCCCCCCTCCCCCATCCTACAACAGGCCCCAGTGTGTGATGGTCCCCTTCCTGTGTCCATGTGTTCTCACTGTTCAATTCCCACCTATGAGTGAGAACATGAGGTATAACTATTTAACTATGTGATTTAAAGTCTCCAAGAAAAAAATTTGTCGTTGTTATTATTTTAAAACTGTATTGAACTGTTTTCACAGAAATATTGGGTATGATACAATCTACGAGAATTCTTGGTAGTTGTCTTTGGAATATTAGTCATTCAAAAAATAATTTTTCATGTCCACTTAAAACCAATAAAGTAATGTTTGTGTCCAGAAAAGTCTATGTACATTTGATTAAGTTTATTGAATGTGCAAGTCAAATCTATATCCAACAGTACCAGACATCAAAACTGACTATAAAGCTATAGGAATAAATTTAGCACAAGGATGTACAAACTGATCATTAGAACTAAAGACACTATAAAAATTGACCCAAGGTTTCTTGAATTATAAAAGTGGTAACACTATCATTAAGAAGAGGGAATGGGTGACGTTTTCAATAAATGAAATGGGGTCAATTGAATAAAAATGTAGAGAGACTATATACACACACACACTCAGACACATCGACCTCAAGTTCACAACATACAAAGAAATAAATTCCATGTGGACTGTGGCTTTAAATGTGGAAGGCAAAAGAATAAACAGTGAGATTTTAGAAGACAAATATGTCATTTTATATTTCAGTTATATAAGACAAATTATATATATCAATTATATAAGACAAAAAATATATATATCATTGTGATCTTGATGTAGTCACAGATTTCTCAAATAGGAAACAGAAAAAGAGTTAAATAATGGGGGAAAATAAAGCTAACTACATTTAATTAACCACTTCCATTCATCAAAAGACACCATTAATTACCTAATTCTGAAAAGAGGGTCTTCTATGAAAAATGTCTTTAAACCATGAAAGTTAAGAAAATTAAACAAATTAGCAGAAAAAAAATCAAAACCCTTGAATGGACACTTCACAAAATGGGCCATTCAAATTGGCACTGACATATGATATATATATATATATATATATATATATATATATACACACACACATATGTGTGATATATATGCTTATGACAATGAAAAAAAACTACAACCTGAAACCACTACAAACTTATGACAATTACTAAACTAAAACATACTAGAAAATACGGGTGTTAATAAAGAGATGGATCAATCAGAGCTCGCAATTCTTCGTTATCTTCTAAAGATGAGCATCTGCCTAGCTTATTACCCAAGGGTATCATTACTAGGTAAAGACTCGACAAAATAGAAACATACATCCCATTAATGACACATACTAAAATTTCTAATAGCCATGATACTTGTAACTATGAAACTCCACAAGTGTTCCTCAAGTTTAGAATGGATAATTATGATGCATTTATATAATAGAATACCACAAAGCAATTTAAAATAAATGAATTACAAGTGTTTGCAAAAATAAATGTTGATCTTATAAATGTGATGTTGAGCCAAATAAGTCAGAGATAAAAGATTAAAAACTATATACTATGATTCCATATGTACATCTCTATCTCTCTACACATATAAGCAAAACTTATCAATGCTTTTATAAATGACGGTATTGATCACTGAATAGAAAGGGTAGTAATGAGAAAGGAACACAAGAGACAAAAATATTTTTTTAGATGTGTTCATAATATGCAGCTCTTTGATCCATGTGGTGTTTACAAATATATGCTCAATTTATAGAAATGCATTGAGCTGCTCAATAATGAATATTGATTATTTCTTTTTATATACTATATTTTAGTAAAATATATACTTAATGAACTTTGTCTTACTTGATGCATTAGATGATGAGACAGTAATGCACCCACTCTGTTTATGAACTTGTCAATTTCTCCTTTTGATTGTAAGATATCTTCTAAAAGGTACAAAAAGTGACAATTTGAAGAATTACTTCTTAGAATAAGCATAGTAAGGAAAAATAAATATGTATAATTTTATTAATAAGCTAGAAAATATCAATTAAAACTTTAATTTTGTGTTCTTCTCTAATACATACCTCTTTATACATTTTAAATGTATGTTAATATCAGAGACGGTAAGGATGTGAAATAGCAATGCATTTCTTATTCATTCTTGATAATATTGTAAATTCTTGAACTACATTTGCATTTTCTAGGAACATTGATTAAAACATATTTTAAGACTCAACAGTTCCACCAATTTATATATGTATACATATGCAAATTTCTTATGAATCTACCTCTGAAGACTGTACAAAATGATTCATAGCAGCATTGTTTGCAATAGGAAAACAATTACAGTCAGCTTAAATTTTCATCAGCAATAAAATAATTTTTGCTGAATTTTTGCAATATAATATTATTAAATAATAATACGGATGAATTACAGATATATTTTCTAAAATATAAATTTTAGCGAAGAATAAGTCACAAAAAATTTTAGACTGAATATATATGCTTATAAAATTTGAGCAAAATATAAAGAAATACATTGCTTAAGCCTGCAAAATGTTGTGGGAATCATATACAAGAAATTAAAGTAGGCCAGGAACAGTTGCTTACACCTGTAATCCCAGCATTTTGGGAGGCTGAGGAGAGCAGATCACTTGAGGTCAGGAGTTTGAGACCAGCCTGGCCAAAATGGTTAAACCCTCTGTCTACTAAAAACAAACAAACAAAAAATTAGCTGGATGTGCTGGCACAGGCTTGTAATCCCAGCTACTTGGAAGGCTGAGGCGGGAGAATCACTTGAACCCGGGAGTCAGAGGTTGCAGTGAGCCAAGATGCGTGCCACTGCGCTCCAGCCTGGGCAACAGCCAGTGAGACTCTGTCTCAACAAATAAAATAAAAAGAAATAAATTAAAGTAATTACAAACACAAAACTCATAACGGCAATTATATCTTTTATTTAAGTATAATTTACATATCACCAATCTTTACATTTTAAAGTTCTATGAATCCATTAAATTAATATAATTGTGCAACCATTGCTGCAATGCAATTTAAAAACTCTCACATCCTCCAAATATTTTACCTGCAAATATTATAGTTAACCCATTTTCTGAACCACAGCTCCCAACAACTAATAATTATTTTTTATTTGTATACTTTTGCCTTTTCTAGATATTACATACAAATTGAGTCATATTATATGTTGTTTTTTGTATCTGGCTTCTGTCACTTAGAATGCTATTTTTGAGATCTATGCGTGCAGTTGTGTTGATCAGTGGTCCATTCTTCTTTTGCTGTATTGTATTCAATTTTAATAGGATTTATATTTGATGTATAAATCAATTTTGAGCTAATTGACAAGTTAACAATACTGAGTCCTTAAAGTATTATAATAATAATAAAAAAAAACTGAGTCTTGTAATTCATAAATATGACATACCTGTTCATTTGTTTAGATATTATTTTTTAACAGTGTTTTATAAATTTCATGGTAGAGATCTTGCATGTCTTTTACTAAATGTATTTCTATATATGTTATGATGGTATTATCTAGATAAATTTTTATTTCAATTTTGATTATTTTTATTAAGACATTGAAATATAATTGGTTTTGATATTTACTATTTTGTATTCTGTGATCTTCACTTATTACTTCAAATCAACTTTTTATAGATTATTTAGTGAGTTCTACATACAAAATTATATCATGCAGAAAGAGATAAGGTTTAATTTCTTTATTTCTAACCTTTACACTATTTTTTTTCCTTATTGCACTAGCTAGGTAGTTTACTATAATACTGAATAGAAGTGGTAAGAGCAAAAACCCTAGTCTTGTTCTTAATCTTAGAGGGGAAGTATTCAGTCTTTCACCATAAGTATAATGTAACCTGTAGCTTTTTCTTTCATAGGGGCCCTTCAGGAGATTAAGTAAATTCTCTCCCATTGCAAGTCTTCTGAGAAGTTTCATCATTAATCCATGTCGTACTTTGTCTTTTGACTCTACTGAGATGATCATATTCTTTGTCTTTTATTACTTCAAAATGGCATATATTAATTGAATTTTTAGACATTAACACTTTTGGCATTTCACTTGATTGGAATATATTATTTTGTATATTGCTGGATTTATTTGTGAAATTTTTGAATCTATTCTCAGCATTTCTGCTTCAATGTTCACAAAAAATGATGATATGTAGTCTATTTTTCTTGTGCAGTAATTTTCTGGCTTTGGTGTCAGGGCAGTACTGATCTTGGATTTTATGTAAATTTTTGAAAAATTGTTCATTTTTTATGTTTTGTTCAGTATTTTTAATTTTTAAAAATATTATTAAAGAATGAACCTAATGAGAAATGACATTTGCAAGCATGTAGGTTAATTGAAAAAGCCTTAACTATTTTTTTAAATGGCTCCTTTTAATGAGTTACTACTGTACAAATACAAAGGAATTAAAATATGAGAAAATTATAACAACATCCATAAACTGATGATAATGGTTGTTAAGGCACTCTAAAGTCCTTGGATTGTCAAAGAAAAGTTTTGCTTCTTCATTGCAGGCCTTTTCTCAGCAGGCTCATGCAGCACAGAATGATTCTCTAGTTCATGCACGCACAGCTTCTACTGTGTCCTACTTGCAGGAGGACTGGTCTCTGGATGACCTGGGTTGACCCACTTCTTTTCCTTCCTTGAGGAATTCTTGTAATGAACCAAGAATGCAACATTCTAAGGAAGAAATGTCCAGCACAACTCAGATTCTGTCCCCATTCCTCCTAGAACAGGATGTTCTGCAACACTTGTACTCAGACAGCTCAGTTGCAGGCAGGTTATATAAACTCAGGATGGAGCACTTGTAGGGTCCATCAGCTGTAGTGCAATGTGGGGTACATGCAGACAAGACTCCAATTATTTTAGGCAGCTGTTCTGAGCATTGGAGGACCACCCCACCATGAATTCTTAGCTTCTGTTTATCATTGCTGCCTATGTGTAATAAATCTGCTTTTATTCATTTGTTGCGTGAATGTTCTTTCTCTCTGGATTCACACAATTAGCAAAGAATCTTTGCATTGCCCTGGCAGTCAGTACTCAGTGGCCATGATGCATAAGTAGGTCAGCTTCATTACTGGATGGTGTCCAATATGTCCCTCAGGCTCTGTTCATTTTCCTTCAGTATCTTTTCTTTTTGTTCCTCAGACTCAATAATTTCACCTCTTTTATCTTCAAGTTTACTGATTCATTTCACTACCTTCATTGAATTCATTTTGCTGTATTAAACTTTTGACTGGAAGTTTCATGAATTTAGTATGTACAGCCTGGATCCCATTACTCTTTTTCTTTCAGGTCAAAACATTTCCAATTTCCTAATGGGTCTTTTCCACCATAAAGAATTCAAGTCACAATTCTAACTCAAATCTGACCTCGAATCCCTGTGGCAAATTCTTTTTGTAATATACAGCTTCAGAATTTCTTTGTGGATTCTTTTTTGGTTTTCTATGTCTGTATTCATATTTCCATTTTGTTCTTACATTCTTTTTTTTTTTTTTTTGAAATGGAGTCTCACTCTGTCACCCAGGCTGGAGTGCAGTGGTGCGATCTCAGCTCACTGCAAACTCCACCTCTCAGGTTCACGCCATTCTCCTGCCTCAGCCTCCTGAGTAGCTGGGACTACAGGCACCTGACACCACATCCAGCTAATTTTTTGTATTTTTAGTAGAGATGGGGTTTCACCGTGTTGGCCAGGATGGTCTCGATCTCCTGATCTCATGATCCACCCACCTCGGCCTCCCAAAGTGCTGGGATTACAGTCATGAGCCACCGTGCATGGCCTACATTATTTTATTGTCATTGTTCACAATTGTAGTTCTTTGAGCATCTTTAATACAGTTGTTTTGAAGTCTTTGTCTAGTAGATCCACCATCAAGTCTTTTTCAGGGACAGTGTCTATTGATTTACTTACACATAGAAACAAATTTTCTGTTTCTTTATATGCCTTGTGATTTTTTTATTGAAAAACTCAACATTTGAATTTTACAGTGTAGTAACTCTGTCAATGAGATTCTCCATCTCACCCTGAGTTTGCTGTTTGTATTATTGTTTTGTGGTTTTTTTTTTTTTTTTTTTTAAGGCTCTCTGTGCCAAGGATCCACCTGAGGTGTAAAGTTTAGGTCCTTTCGTTTCTTTTCTGAGCCTGTGCCTTTCTCTGGGCATGTCTGGTCCTTTTTAATTTTCTCCAGGTGTGCAGCTGCTTTTGAAAGTCCTAGACTTTAACATTTGGCTTGCAAAGGGAGAAAAGAAGAAAAATAAAAGAGAGAAGCATCTCCATTCATTAAACCCCCTGGAAGTTACTTTAACCACAAGGGGAGGAATAGGTTTGCAACAATGGATGGAAATACAAATAGTGCTTCTCAGCTCTTGGTTTGTACCTCTGTGATCAGAAGCAGAAATCAGAACACAGATCCCCAATATGTGAAGGATGAGGGGTTTTATTCATTTGTGTGCTTTTTCCTTTTGTCTGTCCTGGCTTCCTTGAGCTTTATGCAGACTTCTTTAGGAAAATAGGGACAGCTGTTAGCCATGGGGCTTGGGTGGAGGATGGCTAGCCGTTACTGCACTAAGAGAATAAATTGACCAAAATTGCTTGCAATGCACCATCCAATCTTTCTCCTGGAAGTTGCAAGCCTTCAATAGTTTCCAGAGTCTCAAAATAGCTACATTAGACAGATTCTGTCAGTTCAATTGTTGTCTAGGTAGTAAGAGAGATTCTTTGTGCTGCCTACTATACTATTTTTCCACCATCTTTCTAGAAATGTAAAAATGTTACATTTTTAACATAATCTTTCAAAATTGCATCTTTTTATGTATTGTATGTAATTAAAATCAATTTAATTTGTATATTTATTTTTTATTCAGTACTCTTTCTAAATTTCATTATTTTAATCACTTCAATCCTTTAAACAGTATTTAAAAATTTTATTCATTATGTTATTGTATTTCAACTTCTTGAAAAGCCAGTTTCCCTTTCTAATGTGTCACACCTTCCTAGTGTTACTCTTTTTTCAAAATTTTTCTGAGCTTTTATTTGTATGTGTTATTTTGTTAATTATTATTTTACCGCTTTTTTGTTTTGTATCATTATATAAAATCAAAATTGTGAAACTCCACTATGTTATTATTTTAAATTTGGTTTGATTTTTTGAGATTCTCAGAACTGGAGCAATTTTTATGTGACTTAGAGATTCTTCAGTGTGACTTGGAAATTCTTACTACACATGGCTAGTATAAATAAATGAAAAATATATAAACCTTGCGATTTTGTTATCATTCTGTACATTTAAGCATACAAATTTACAAAAAAAATTAAAATTGTATCTGTAACATTTTTCATGGTAAAAGTATCTTTTAAATATTTACATATTCCTCTATTAGAATGTTAATCATTATACTAATCAATTGATGAATCCATTATATAATTTTTACTGCAAGAATAACTTGATTTAGCACTTATTTTATTATTCCCTTAGGCTGCTGTAATGAAGTTCCATGAACTGGATGGCTTAAAATTACAAAAAAATATTATTTCATAGTTCGGAGACCTGGCTATTTAAAATCAAGATGCTGGCAGGGTTGGATCCTTCTGAGACCTGTGAGGGAGAATGTGCTCTGTGCCTCTTTTCTAGCTTTTGATGGCTGCTGGCAGTTTGGCATTATTTAACTTTCAGATGAGTCATTTCAATATCTACCTTGATCTTCACATGATATTCTCTTTGTTTTTGTTTATATGATATTATTATTATGAGGACACTAGTAGGAGCTCACTCTATCTCAATATGACCTTATCTTAACTAATTATATTTGCAATAAGCCTATTTCCAAATAAGATCATATTCTAATGTACAAGGGATTAAGACTTCAACATATCTTTTATGGGAGTGGGAGCACAATTCTGTTCATAACTTTGGTAAACATTGTACTTAATAGACAATCCTTATAGTTTATTCACTTTTAATTTATGACAACTATAACAATTTTATTTTGTTCATTGAACTTTTCACTTAAAGTTTCATGTACTTAGCATGTACAGCCTGGATCTCATTACCCTTTTTTTCAAGTCAAAACATTTCCAATTTCCTAATGGTTCTTTTTCTTCCCTAAGGAAAAGTATGCAAATTCAAGTCAGAATTCTAAAAGATTATTCTAACCATCACCATGTCCAATATATTTACATTGCTATACATTCCTTATATTAGATATGTTTAGCCTCTTCCATTTAGGTCTTTTACAAGAATATAAATCTAGGTGATAATATCGATCTTTTACAGAAATTAAATGTGCTTGGGGTATCCAGATTGCCTCTTCCCCTCCTCATGATTTCAACACATTCTTCACAAAGCAACTACAATTTTAAAACACAAAAAATAATAAAGTCATTTACTCAGGTGAAGCATGTCACTGGCTACCACTGTGGCCCTCAAAGTATTGTATTATCTGGCTTTTTCCAACCTCGCTATTCTTATATCATGCTAATCACTGTCTTTAGTTTAATCTATAATCACACGCTTTTTAAAATTTCTAATGGTTGTTTTCTTCCTGTCCATTTTCACTTGCTATTTATTATTCCAAAAATCTTACACCCTACCCTAACCTCTACTTCCTCACATACTAAATTGAATAGCATGCTTCAGTTTAATGGGTTTTTCCCTCTGGAAATCTTTCTTGATCTTTGAGTCCAGCTAACATTTTATAGCATGTATCTTTCTCTCTAAAATTGACACAACTTTAATATATGATTTATTCTAGTAAAAAGAGTTCATTATTTCTCTCTTTAACATTTGAACTTCAGTAGACTAAAAGCTTCTAGAACTTTAGGTAGAAGTAACATTAGATTTGAATCCTTCTGTAATCTCAGACAAGCAGCTGCTTGGATATACATTTAGCATTCAATATCAACTTGCTGAATGAATGACCATCTATATGCTGATTACCTCCAAATCTATACCAACTCCAGGCACAATATTTCCACATAAATGTCCCATGAACATCTTAAACTACGTATTTGTAATTTTCACTCTTAATTGCTAAACAAGAAATGTCTGTTGTTGTCTTACTCCTTATTCATCCTCACATACCACACCAAAACCTACAAAAATCCCAATTTTTTTTTTCTGAAATATAGTCTAAATTCATCCACTCCTCTGCATTCCTGCTATGCCACCTTGCAACACTCTTACTCATTAAATACATATTGAAGAAGCTTCCTAGTTGGACTTTCAGAAACAGGGTTGACACCATATAAACTATTCTTTTACAGCAAATTGATGTTTGGCTTTTAGGCACATCTTGTCTTTCACTCACCTGCTTGATATTCTTTTTTGTTATTATTATTATACTTTAAGTTTTAGGGTACATGTGCACAACGTGCAGGTTTGTTACATATGTATACATGTGCCATATTGGTGTTCTGCACCCATTAACTGGTCATTTAGCATTAGGTATATCTCCTAATGCTATCCCTCCCCCCTCCCCCCATCCCACAACAGTCCCCAGTGTGTGATGTTCCCCTTCCTGCGTCCATGTGTTCTCATTGCTCAATTCCCACCTATGAGTGAGAACATGCAGTGTTTGGTTTTTTGTCCTTGCGATAGTTTGCTGAGAATGATGGTTTCTAGTTTCACCCATGTCCCTACAAAGGACATGAACCCATCATTTTGTATGGCTGCATAGTATTCCATGGTGTATATAATAACTTCCAATTTTCCTTAAATTCCAAAAGGTTTAAAGGCCCTATGCTATTAAGAAGGTGTTAGTTGGCAGGGCACTGTGGCTCACGCCTCTAATCCCAGCACTTTTGTAGGCCAAGGAGGGGTGGATCGCCTGAGGTCAAGACTTGGAGACCAGTCTGGCCAACATAGTGAAACCCCGTCTCTACTAAAAATACAAAAAAATTAGCCGGGCATGGTGGCAGGCACCTGTAATCCCATTTACTCAGGAGGTTGAGGCAGGATAATCATTTGAACCCAGAAGGTGGAGGTGGAGGTTGCAGTGAGCTGAGATCGCACCATTGCACACCAGCCTGGGCAACAAGAATGAAACTCTGTTAAAAAAAAAAAAGTTACTCATAACTTAAAAAGTTGAATTTTTATGTGTGTAGTAGTATAACATTGTTTAATTTGCAATTGAACATCTTTTTATATGCTTATTTGCCATCTCTATATTTTCTCTGATGAGTTAAGATCTTTTGTCCATTTTTAAATTTTGGAACAGAGTCGTTAATTAGGTACCTCTTTTGTAAATATTTTCTTCCTATCTATGGCTTGTCTTTTCATTTTCTTGACGAGTTTTTTCTCAGAGCAGAATGATCTTATTTTAATAAAATCTAGTTTTTCAATTATTTATTCCACGGAATGTGCTTTTTGTGTCATATTTAAAAAATCATTGTCTACCAGTTCTAATCAGGAAAAAAAATCTTGGAAATCTCTTCATTATGATGGCACGTTCAGCAGAAATTACTGATGTGCAAGCAAACCATAAAAGGTACCGTTCTCCAGAAAGCATATTTTGTTGATTTTTTTCATTGTCTCAGTATTCTTTACCATGATTTTCGGAGAAAGACTCTTTCAATCTTGTAAACATCAGTGTGCACAGTCTCATTAGAACTGGTAGCCAGTGTATTAAATATTGATATAAAAATAAAAGAACTGGAACCAGATTCAGAATCATGAAAACAACATTTTTACAACAACAACAAAAAAACTATATTAAACAGGGTTTAAAGGAAATTAAAACAGAACTATGAGAAGTACAATTTGTTATAGTATAGTATCAAATTTCTATATAGATTTTATACCTCAGTGGGGAAAAATAACTGATTCCAATGACATTCATTTTGTTTCCATCTGTGATAGTCATGGATGCTTTTATTTTCCTTGGGGTGCTGAAATTGAGCTGAAAAAACAAGGCTCTTTGAATAAAGTTTTAATTTCTCTCTACAGTTTTTTTTGTTTGGTTTGTGGGCTGTTGGAATTGTAATTTTTAATTGCCTTCTAAAAAATGGAAATTTAACAATGTCCAATCTCAACTGAACAAATTAGATGTTTCAGTTGCTCTTGGGTCAACTGGATTATAGATTTACACGTGCACACACACACAAATTTCTTATCACATTTTCAACTTCTTCACTTGACCTGATTATGCAAAATACCCAAGATTCATGCTACTGTACCACAGATTTGTTTTCACCGCAATAAATCTTCAGTTCTTTGTTTATGATTCCACTTAACAAAAGGCCTGCAGAAGTGATTTATTATTTGGGTATTTGGAGATAATATATTTGATGGTATTTTGGAAAACCGTTTTCACTCCATATTCAGATATGCCTCATTGTCAAGTGCATATTTAGATTAGATTATTGAATTGTAATGTTTATCTGCTGCTTTTTTTAAATAAAATTTGACTGAAAATGTTAAAAAAAAATCATTGTCAAGCCTAAGGTCATCTAGATTTTATCCTGTGTTACCTCCTAAGAGTTTAATAGTTTAACATTTTAGATACAGGTCTATGATCCATTTTGAGTTACTTTTTAAGATTTGTACCTAGAATCATTTTTTTTTTTGTATATGAATGTTCACTTGTTCTAGCACCATTTGTTGAAAGCAGTTTTTTTTTTTTTTTTGTCAAAGATGAGTTGACTATAGTACTTTTGGTCTAATTCTGGATTCTCTATTCCATTCTACTGATATATTTGTCTGTTCTTTTCCCTGATGTTATACTGTCTTGATTACTGTGGCTTTACAGCAAGAATTACTGTTGGGTAATATCTCTCCTCTTCAATGATCTTTTAATTTATTTCCTTTTTTTTTCACTCCTGCCTCCCCATGCCAATTTCATTCCTTAGAGAACTCTGAGAATAATTCTTTTAAAAATAAGTGAAACAATATAACCTGCCTACAGAAAATTTTTCAATAAGTTCCTTTTCTCTTAGAATAAAATATACAATTAACACAATCATCCAAAGGCCCTGCATTATCTGACCTCTGCCTTCATCTTTAGCTTTGTAGTCACCCACATCACTCTTTTCTCACAGTCATTTTGACTTTTTAAAATTTCTATTATATAACAAAATATTTCCCCTCAATGGGTGTTTACACTTGCTTTTTGGGGTTTCTGATGTTGTTTCCTTCTCTATGAGCCTGGCAGTTTTCTACTCATGTATAATTCAAGTCTCCTTCAAAAAGAAGATCTTCTGAACACATAATTTTGTTCCTTCTTTTTACATAGTGTGAATACAGTTATGCATCATTTAATGATGAAGATTCATTCTGAGAATTGTGTTGTTAGCCAATTCTATCATTGTACAAACAGCATAGATGTACTTACACAACTAGATGTTATAGCCTACTACACACCCAGACAATAGGATATATCCTATTGCAACAAGGCTACAAACCTGGGAAGGATGTTATTATACTAAATCCTGTAGGCAATTGTAACGCAATAGTATTTGTGTGTTTAATCACATTTAAACATAGAAAAGGTACAGTAAAAATAAAATATATAAAATGAAAAATGGTACACCTGTATGGGGCACTTACCATGAAGTGGTAAGAAGGACTGGACGTTGCTCTGGGTAAGTCAGTGAGAGAGTGGTGAGTGACTCTGAAGGCCTAGGATATTACTGTGCACTATTGTATATTTTATAAGCAGGGTACTCTTAGGCTACAGTAAATTTATAAAAATATTTTTCTCTCTTCAATAATAAGCTAATCTTCTAACCTTAGCTTATTGAAACTTTTTTTTTTTTTGAGACAGAGTCTCCCTCTGTCTCCCAGGCTGCAGTGCAAAATGGATGGTGCGGTCTCACATCACTGCAGCCTCCACCTCCCGGGTTCCAGCGATTCTCCTGTCTCAGCCTCCCGAGTAGCTGAGATTACAGGAGCATGCTGCCATGCTAGGCTAATTTTTTGTGTATTTTAGGAG
This sequence comes from Hylobates moloch, assembly GCF_009828535.3. Classification (NCBI taxonomy): domain Eukaryota; kingdom Metazoa; phylum Chordata; class Mammalia; order Primates; family Hylobatidae; genus Hylobates; species Hylobates moloch. The sequence goes on along the minus strand of NW_026652279.1, from coordinate 73,436,603 downwards.
AAACGGGGTTTCACCATGTTGCCCAGGCTGGTCTTGAACTTCTGAGCTCAGGCAATCCATCCACCTAGGCCTCCCAAAGTGCTAGGATTACAGGTGTCAGCCACCGCGTCTGGGCTGAAAGTTTTAAACTTTATAAACTTCAAATTTTTTAAAATTTTGACTTTTGCAATAATACTTAGTTTAAAACAAACACATTGTATAGCTAAACGAAATATTTTTCTTTCTTTATATCCTTATTCTTTAAGCTTTTCACATTATCAATTTTTTAAATGTTTTACTTTTTAAACGTTAGTTTTTCATTAATGCATAGCTCTAAAATATGACTATGACAACCCTAAGAAATAGCAATTTTTCAGCTCCTTTGTAGTCTTATAGGACAACTGCTGTATATATAGTTCAGTGTTGACCAAAATGTTGTTATGTGATTCAAGACTTTATTTGTTGAAGGTTTTTTCTTCTTATCACTAAGATCAGTGAACGAGTTCATTATGCTCAGACTGTACATGCAACAAAATATAGATGATTATTTAAATATCTAATTTAATGAATGAGTACATTTTGAATGTTAAAAAATGAAAATTATATCTTTAACACATTAATCTTCCAATAGATTATTTTTCATGATTTGCAGTCTGGGGAGGCATCACACAAGTATCTTGTCTTCTGAATTTCAATCATTTCTGAATTAGACAGTCACTTTAACTAAGATAAAACATAAGACAATTCATATTACTTTGTTCAAATTCTCCACTGGCTTCCCATCTCACTCAGAGTACAAGCCAACAGTCTCACAATATGGCCCTTGGTTACTGTCTCTCTGAACTTGCCTATCTCTTCCTCATTCCATCCTTTACAGTCCTAAAATGCACCAGTCACCCTTTTCCCTCAGGCTACTTAGAGCTGCTTTTCTGCTTTCCTGCAATGTCCCAGAAATTCGTATGTTTTTGTGCTTCATCAAGTTCATTACTCAAATTGTGATCTTCTCTGTATTACCTTTCCTTGCCATGTGATCTAATAATGCAATCTTGATCTCACCACTCATTTAGATATGAACTTTTGGAATTCTGTATATTGGTGTGCAGGGATGTGTTGGCATGTGTATATTTGCAAGCTTTTTCTTTCAGAATGATGGCATAAGACATGAATGTATCACTATGTGGCTCAATGTGAATAATGTAACTGGTGCAGTTTTATTTTATATTTTTGGGTAAAATACCATGCCTCAAAAAATGATAGAAAAACATACACTAGAGGATTAGCACCAATTAGAAAATGTGTTATTTAAAAAGTTGATGAAAAATATGGAAAAATAGAAAGGTGCTCTTGAGGTAGTTGTCATCTTTTAAATATTCTTTAGATTGTAAGTGTAATCAGTAGCATAATTAATAAATTATAAATTTTTATAAATATATTCTTCATATTTTAATATCTTTGACAAATAACTATATTTTAGAAGAGGTTTTCAGTCTTGACTAAATGCAAAGCAAGTTGTTCCATGACTTATTGTAGTCTTTTCCATCAGTATAGTTGTGTGAAGTAGCATTCTTTGGAGGACAAGTAAGAAAATAAGGAAAAGATTAGCAGCAAATTCTAGCATAAGTGGATTAGCCATCTGAGCAGTCTTGAAGGTAATCCTTTTTATTTGGGAGAAAAACATGCTAATTGGAGAATTTATACAACTGTGGTATTAGCTTTATTAACAAAAGAAAATTGATAAGAGCAATGAGTCTCAATGCCATTTCTGGAATATTAATATTATTTCAGTATATGGGCTTGAAACTTATCCTATGTACAGAACAATTGCTGGCCCTTTATCTCAACTATAATTTACTGGAAGTTTATGAATCTCATGTTTAAATTCAGAGTAAAATTTAATCCTAACAAATATACAAATTTATCAGCTCCATAATTTAAATGGTCGCTTTTTTACCTTTAGTCTTTAAAGAACAGTGGTCCCTGCTGGGCTCCAAACTGGTATAAGGAGATAATGTAATGAGGCTTTTATGATCTTCTGATGTAGATAAGGGAGCCTAAGGCCTCTTTCTGGTCCTTAGGTGTGGGTGATGCGATAACATTTGAGACATGAACTTCTCAGGACATTGTGCTGCCATTCACGGTTGGTATGTGAGACTACTGTTAAAGGAACTCCTTGAGCTTGATAGATAGAGCCTGTTGGAAGCTCGTTGGAAGGCATGGCCTTTCTTTAGCTCTAATGAAACACTATCATGTTCTCTATGCATCCCTTTTGTCTATGATATTCACCCATGTACATTTCCTTAGTAGACTTTCTAGACCTAAATGCAGCAATTTGAGTAAGTTTTTAACACGTAATTTAAGGATAGTGCAACTACATTCAACACATTCTCATTCCAACATGTCATCTTCTTATCTCTACTATGGATTCAAGGGAATCCATATTGCCTTGAGTTGACCAGGAACCAAAGTCTTCTGAGCACCAAGACACATACAAATGGATTTATACCTTTTTCTCCTACTCAAAATTTCAGATAAAAAAGGAAGAAATATTATCTTATATCTTCCTTCCTTACCACTCAAGCTCCTTGGTTAATCATTTCAAACACATTAATTTATTTATATTAAATAACTCATCATTTATTTTTCCAATTGTGTATCAAGATTTACTAAAGCAGCACATACATATTAAAACACCTTGTCTTTGTTTAGGGATAGATTTTTTTCAGGTCAAATATCTTTCTAAAGACATTGAAATTCCACGTTCTTAAGCTTTTGGGTGATAATATTTATGATTTCACCCCAGTACTGAAAGAGCACAAAGAAACATCAAGAGTTAGGTTAAACTGTATCGATGTAATTTTTTTAGTACTTTCTCTAGTGTAAATCTTCCTGTCTCTACAAAGTCTAGCTTCAGAAATTATAGAACCCCAATAAAGTGGGAGCTAGATCTTTATTCCAAACTAATTTGTATCCCTGAGGCACTTCATGTTTTTCTTGATCAAACTGGTTACTGAGTTTTACCTTATACCTAGTCAGATCCTCAGAATATTGTTTTTTAAAATAAAAGTCATAATCCATTTCATTTGTCATGAAATTAAATTTATGTGATTCAGTTGAAAGAAAAAGAAAGAGGAAAGAAAGAAGGAAGTAAAGAAGGAAGGAAAAAGAAAAAGAAAGAAAGAGAAAGAAGGAAAGAAAGAAAAAGAAAGAAAGAAAGAAAAGAAAGAAAGAAAGAAGGGAAGGAGAGAAAGAAAAGAGAAAGACAGGGAGGACAGTAAATATAAAGAGAAAAAAGAGGAAGAAATGAAGAAAGGGAAAGAAAGAAAAAAGGAGAAAAGGAAGGGAAGAAAGCTGGAATAATGAAAAAGGAAAAATAGTGGAAAGAATAAAATAAAATAGAAATGCGATGAGTAACAATTTTTTTATTTCAGTCATATACATATTTCTGAGTGAATGTCTTTACAATCAGGTGTATAATTATATAACCATATTTATTAATATTAATCTTAGGGAAAAATAATAGTAATATAATTTTTTTAAAAAGACCTTTGAAAACTATTGGCCTAGTACTAGCCCCCTCTATTTCTAAGGAACCTAAACTATATGGGTATGGCAAGGTTTTATTAATATATATCACTTTCCTCTTTAGATGGAAATTTTATAGTGTGTGTTTGTGTGTGTGTATCATGAATAATAAGCATGACATTAAGAGGGCTTTTAGTTAAAACCAGAAGTATAGATTTATGAGTCAGTATCTCAATACCAATCTCTTTCCTTGTTCCCCTTAGGTTGTGCTTTTCGTTTCTGTCCTACAGCCTGATTAGAAAGGAATGTATACCATCTGGTTGAGATTACAAGAAACAGCATGGCATCATCTTCTGACTGCCTGGAATCTCTCAAAGTAACTTTGCCTAGTGGATGATTAATTTGTAGTCTCTTTCTGTCCCTCATGATTGATTTCCTTTTTCAATGCACTGTCTATATACAGTTCACAGCTCATTTTAGCCTGAAACACCACTATTGGAATTGGGTCTTCCTCATTAATAAGTTATGGCCAAGATATATTTATATGACATCAAACCCACTAAACAGGAAACTACTTCAATCCAACCCAGATATAATACTAGCCTATCATTATTTTTCATCTCAGTATAACATGCAATTTATGTATACCTATTAGTCATCAGGGACCTGGCTTCCTCATCATTATATTAAGGGGCTTGAATTATCTTAAACTCTATTATAGTTTACCTTGTGTCTCAGCTAACCAATAGTAACAAGAATCCAAAATCCCACAGTGGTAGATTTCCATCTTACCCCACCCCACCCACACAAAATATTTAGATTTGTGTGCTTAATAGAGGTTACATTGATAGATGAAGCAATTGTATTTGGTAGTAAAGGCAAATAGTTTGTTGGTGATTGATAGAATAAAAAGAATACTATGGCAAGTAACAGAGATAATCAGGTAATATCAAAGCAGAGGGTCTGAGGCCAGAAGAGTTAATAATTTCAAAGTGGGTCAGGATGGGGGAGGGCAAGATGGCCGACTACAGTCAGATATGTGGAAGAGCTTTCACAGAGGGACTGAGACCACTGATGTGCTTTTAAATGATCTTCAAAGGAAAGAAGCCGAGAGTCGACAGAGTAAGACAGAAGTTGAGCTGAAGGGGGAAGAATCTGGGAACCCTGCAGGGGCTATTGAGCACTGGGACTCATTTTTGAACCACAACAGCTCTGGGGGAATGGGTGAGTTGAACTGGCAAGGAGCAACCCACTCTCGCCATGGGCCTCTGGATCCCTGGCAGGAGGGGACCCCTCAAACACCAAGGACACATGAATTGGCAAGGGGAGCTGCATAGAGAAGGTCTGGGGCAGCAAGCCAGCTGATGCGCAGCACAGATGGTTTGGTGTGGGTGTTTCTGTAGTGCAGCAACACCAGGAATGGCCATCCTTCTAGGCTCAACTTGCTCCCGTAAGAGACTTTAGCCCTAGAGTAACTGTCAAGCCTGATCTCTGCAGGGTGGCCTTGCACGTCAGATGGGGCTGGTCTCACCTAAACACTCCTTAGTCTGCTGACTTCTTCCAGGCCACAGCCTGGCCACACGTGCTTATAGGGCAGTCTCAGATGTTCTGAGGGCCCTCAGTATAGCTTCAGCACCCATGGATCATGCCTGTGGAGAGCTCCAGTGAGGCAGTCTCTGGAACCACACACCAGCCTGCATGTTCCCTCTCCATACTGTACAACAACTCCGCCCATCACTTTGCTGGCTTGTGTGTGCATGGGTGGGTTTTGCTTTTCGTGCCCTGTAAGTATTCAGAAGTGTAGTCTGCCCACCCCCAACTGCCATTGCAGATGAAGCCTTGGTGGGCAGAGAGCCAGCAAGCCCCACCTCCACTAGCATCTGATCTTTATGCTAATGCTACACAGACAACAAAGGATACTCTCACACACTGTGTGATTACTCGAGCTTGTGGGGCACAGAGAAGGTACCCAGATTTATGCTGGCTAGCACATCAACCCAAGCCAACTCTACCTCCAGTGCAACAGTGCACACAATCTCCAGCAGGGACACCCTGCTCCCACCCCCCAATCAGCTGTCTTGCCTCCCCCACTGTGGTGAGTGCCCAGAGGGAGGCAGGAACCCCTGCATCCACTAGCACTCTACTGCAGCTGCCTCACTTCAGCAACCCCAGCACAATGGACTCCAAACCTTGAGGAGCCAGAGAAAAACATGGGAGCCAAGTACAAGTTCCTCAAAGTTAGAGCACACAGTCCAGGAGTTGGGAACTGAGAGTTGGCCCTCTAAAATTTCCCAGAAATGAAGCCAGTTGACTGAATCTACCTTATTCCATAGTCAAACTCTCCAGGTCATCAAATAGGATAAAAGAAAATAAAAAACATCCAAATGTCAACAGCCCCAAAGATTGAAGGTAGATAAGCCCATAAATATTATAGTCAGTGCAAGAACGCTGAATACAGAAAGAGCCAGAATGCCTTATTTCCTTCAAATGACCACATCACCTCACCAGCAAGGGTTTGGGACTGGGCTGAGGCTGAGATGGCTGAAATGACAGAGGTAGAATTCAGAATATAGACAGAAACAAAGTTTGCTGTGTTGTAGGAGTATGTTGAAACCCAATGCAAGGAAAATAAAAATCATGATAAAACATTGCAGGAGCTGACAGACAAAATAGCCAGTACAGAGAAGAATGTAACTAATCTGAAAGAGCTAAAAAACACACTACAAAAATTTCATAATTCAGTCACAAGCATTAACAGTAGAATAGACCAAGTGGAGGAAAGAATCTCAGAGCTTAAAGACTGCCTTTCTAAAATAAGACAGGCAGACAAGAATAAAGAATACAGAATGAAAGAAAATGAATAATACATTAGGATTATGTCAAGAGACAATCTATGACTGATTGGTGTACCTGAAAAAGATGGGGAAAACAGAACAAACTTGAAAAAACATATTTCAGGCTATCATCCATGAGAAAGTCCTCAAGTTAGCTAGAAAGCTTAACATTGAATTTCAGGAAATGCAGAACACCCCAGTCAGATACTTCACAAGGATATCATCCCCAACACATATAATCAGCAGATTCCCCAAGGTCAAAATGAAAGAAATAATGTTAAGGGCAGTTAGAGAGAAAGGTCAGATTGTGTACAAAAGTAAGCCCATCAGACTAACAGCAGACTTCTCAGCTGAAACCCTACAAGCCAGAAGATATTCGGTGCCAATGTACAACATTCTTAAAGAAAAAAAAAGTCCATCCCAGAATTTCACATCTGGCCAAGCTAAGCTTCCTAAGTGATGAAGAAATAAGATCCTTTCAGATAAGCAAACGCTGAGGGAATTTGTTACCCTCAGACCTGTCTTACAAGAGCTCCCGAAGGAAGTATTCAATATGGAAAGGATAGATCATTACTAGCCACTGTAAAACCACAGAAGTGTACAGAACAGTATACAGAACAGTAAAGCAAACACATAAACAATTCTTCAAATAACCAACTAACATCATGATGACAGGATAAAACCCACACATATCAATACTAATCTTAAATGTAAATGGGCTAAATGCCCCAATTAAAAGACACAGAGTGAAAAGTTGGATAAAGAACTAAGAGCCATTAGTATGCTGTCTTCCAGAGACCCATCTCACATGCAATAATACACATAGGTTCAAAATAAAGGGATGAAGAAAAATCTACCAAGTAAATGGGAAACAGGAAAAAAGCAGGGGTTGAAGTCCTAGTTCCTGACAAAACAGACTTTAAACCAACAAAGATAAGAAAGACGAAGAAGGGCGCTACATAATGAAAAAGTGTTCCATTCAGCAAGAAGACCTAATTATACTAAATATATATTCATTCTTTCTAAAATAAGGCAGGCAGACAAGAATAAAAAAAATGAAAGGAAATGGATAAAATGTTCAAGAAATATGGGATTATGTAGAGACTGAATCTATGACTGATTGGTGTACCTGAAAGAGATGGGGAAAATGGAACCAACTTGGAAAACATATTTCGGGATATCTTCCATAGGAACTTTCACAACCTAGCTAGAAAGGCCAAAATTGAAGTTCAGGAAATGCAGAAAACCCCAGTCAGCACCCAGATTCATAAAGCTAGTTCTTGAAGAACTTCAAAGAGACTTAAGACTCCCTCAGAATAAGAGCTGGAGACTTTAACACCCTAATGACCATATTATACAGATTATCGAGACAGAAAATTAACAAAGATATTTAGGACCTGAACTCAGCATTGGATCAAATGGACCTGATGCATAGCTATAGAACTCTCCACCCAAAACCAACAGAATGTATATTTTTTATTACCACATGGCACATCTACCATTGATCAGATAATCAGAAGTAAAGCCCTCCTCAGCAAATTTGAAATAACTAAAATAATAACAAACAGTCTACAAAGTGCAATCAAATTAGAGCTGAAGATTAAGAAATTCACTAGAAACCATACATTTACATGGAAACTGATTATCCTGCTGCTGAATGACTTTTGGGTAAATAATGAAATTAAGGCAGGAATTAAGAAGTTCTTTCAACTAATGAGAGCAAAGATCCAACATACTAGAATCTCTGGGACACAGCTAAAGCAGTTGTATGAGGAAAATTTATAGCCATAAATGCCCAAATCAAAAAGTTAGGAAGATCTCAAGTTTGCAACCTAACATCACAACTGAAAGAATCAGAGAACCAAGAGCAAACAAATCCCAAAGTTAGCAGAAGACAAGAAATAACCAAAATTGGAGCTGAACTGAAGGATATTAAGACATGAAAAATCATTCTAAAGATCAACCAATCCAAGAGCTGTTTTTTGGAAAATAAATAAATAGACCTCAACCTAGACTAGTGAGGAACTAAAAGAGAAGACTTAAATAAACACAATCAGAAACATCAAGGAGGATATTACCACTGACCCTACAAAAATACAAGCAACCATCAGAAAATATTATGAACAACTCTATGCACATAAACTAGAAAATCTATAACAACTGGATATATTTCTGGACACATACACTCTCCCAAAACTGAAATAGGAAGGAAAGAATTGAGCCATGAACAGACCATAACAAGCTCTGAGATTGAGACAGTGACAATTATCCTACCAACCACAAAAATCTCAGGACCAGGTGAATTCAGAGCTGAGTTCTAGCAGATATACATTCCTACTGAAGTTATTCCTGAAAAAAACTGAGGAGGAGGGACTCCTCCCTAACTCATTCTACAAGGTGAGCATCATCCTATATCAAAACCTGGTGAGATACAACAGAAAAAGAAAACATCAAGGCAATATTCTTGATGAACATCAGTGCAAAAATCCTCATGAAATACTGGCAAGCTGAATCCAGCAGCACATCAACAAGCTTATCCAACACAATAAAGTAGGCTTCATCCCCAGGATGCAACATTCACAAACCAATAAATGCGATTCATCACATAAACAAAACTAAAGACAAAAATCACATTATTATCTCAATAGATTCAGAGAAAGCTTTCAATAAAATTCAATATCTATTCATATTAAAATCTCTCAATAAACTAGGTATTGAAGAAACATACCTCAAAATAATAAGAGCCATCTATGACAAATCCACAGTCAACGTCATATGGAATAACAAAAGCTGGAACCATTCCCCTTGAAAAATGGCACAAGACAAGGATGCTGTCTCTCACCACTCCTATGTAACATACTATTAGAAGCCCTGGCCAGGGCAATTAAGCAAGACAAAGAAATAAAGGCATCCAGATGGAAAGAGAAACTTTCAAACTATCCCTGTTTGCAGATGACATGATCCTATATCTAGAAAACCCCATAATCTTAGCCCTAAAGCATCTTAAGCTGATCAGCAACTTCAGTAATGTCTCAGGATACAAAATTAATGTATAAAAGTCACTAGCATTCCTATATAACAACAACAGGCAAGCCAAGAGGCAAATCAGGAACATACCCCCATCTACAACTGCCACAAAAAGAATAAAATACCTAAGAATACAGCTAACCAGGCAGGTGAAAGATCTCCACAAGGAGGACTACAAAACACTCTTCAGAGAAATCAGAGATGACACAAACAAATGGAGAAACTTTGCATACTCATGGATAGGAAGAATCAATATCATTAAAATGACCATACTGCCCAAAGCAATTTGTAGATTTAATGGTATTCCTATTAAAACACCACTGAGATTCTTTGCAGAACTAGAAAAAAACTATTTTAAAATTCATACAAAACCAAAAAAGAGACTAAATAAACAAGGCAATCTTAAGCAAAAAGCACAAAGCTGGAGGCATCACACTACTTGACTTCAAACTATACTACAGTGCTACAGTAACCAAAATAGGATGGTACTGGCACAAGAACAGACACATAGACCAATGGAACAAATAGAGAACCCAGAAAACAATCTGACAAAAACAATCGATGAGGAAAGGATTCTCTATTCAATAAATGGTGCTGAGATAACTGTCTAGCCATATACAGAAGACTGAAACTGGACCCCTTTCTTATAGCATATACAAAAAATTAACTCAAGATGGATTAAAGAATTAAATTTAACACCCAAGACTACAAAAACCCTGGAAGACAACCTAAGTAATACCATTCAGGACATAGGAAGGAACAAAGATTTCATGATGAAGATGCCAAGAGCAATTTCGACAAAAGTAGAAATTGACAAATGGGATCTAATTGAACTAAAGAGCTTTTGCACAGCAAAATAAACTATCAACGCAGTAAACAGAATGGGAGAAAGTTTCTCAAACTATGGATCTGACAAAATTCTGATATCCAGCATCTGTAAGAAACATAAACAAATTTACAAGAAGAAAACAAACCCATAAAAAAGTGGGCAAAGAACATGTATGGACACTTTTCTTTTTTTTTTTTTTTGTTTGAGACGGAGTCTCGCTCTGTCGCCCAGGCTGGAGTGCAGTGGCGTGATCTCGGCTTGCTGCAAGCTCTGCCTCCTGGGTTCACGCCATTCTCCTGCCTCAGCCTCTCCAAGTAGCTGGGACTACAGGCGCCCGCCAGCACGCCTGGCTAATTTTTTGTATTTTTTTTTTTTTTTTAGTAGAGATGGGGTTTCACCGTGGTCTCGATCTCCTGACCTCATGATCCGCCCGCCTCGGCCTCCCAAGGTGCTGGGATTACAAGCATGAGCCACCACGCCCGGCCAGTATGGACATTTTTCAAAAGAAGAGCTACATACAGCCAACAATCATATAAAAAAAGCCCAACACCACCGATCATTAGAGAAATGCAAATCAAAACCACAATGAGATACCATCTCACACCAGTCAAAATGGCTATTATTAAAAGTCAAAAAATAACATGCTGGTGAGATTTGGGGGAAAAAGGGAACACTTTTACACCGTTGGTGGGAGTGTAAATTAGTTAAAACATTTTGAAAGATAGTGTCTTGATTCCTCAAAGGCCTAAAGGCAGAAATACCATTCGGCCCAGGAATCCCATTAATGGCTATACATCCAATGGAATACAAAGCATTCTATTATAAAGACATATGCATATGTATGTTTATGGAGGCATCATTCACAATAGCAAAGACATAGAATCAACCTAAATGTCCATCAATGATAGACTGGGAAAAGAACATTTGGTACATATATTCCATGGAATACTATGAAGCCATAAAAAAGAACAAGAACATGTCTTTTTCAGAGACATGGATAGAGCTGGAGGCCATTATTCTCAGCAAACTAATGCATAAACAGACAACCAAATACTGCATGTTATCACTTATAAGTGGAAGGTAAATGATAAGAACAAATGGACACATATAAGGGAACAACACACACTGGGCCTATTGGAGGATGGAGAATGGAAGGAGATAGAAAATCAGGAAAACAACTAATGGATACTAGACTTAATACCTGGGTGATGAAATAATCTGTACACAGATCCCCATGAACATGTTTATATAACAAACTTGCACATGTACTACTGAACTTAAAAGTTAAAAAACAGAAACTAGTTCAGGTAAAAAGAAACATTAAGCAGTAATGAACAACAAGTTAAAGAACATTAATATCAGAGAAAAAGGCAAAATGTGCAGACTGACATCATAGTTTTCAAATTGTTAATGCATATTTAGAGACAAACACAGTATGCATAATAAAATAAAATTTACACTTATTGAGTGCTATGTGTTAGGGAAAGAGTGGTGTATTCTTACATATAGTACAGAATTTATTTCACACTATGTGCAGTAATTGTTTTCTCATTACAGATGAATATACTGGAGTAAATAACTTTCTCAAGTCCAGTTCTAGAATCTTTAACTTTCTATTAGCCAAAAGCAACGCTAAATGCTTAACCTCTTCCTCCCCCAAATTTACTCCACTTATTCTGTTCTCTTCTCCTACACTTTCTTATCTACTTTAATGGTAGGAAAAGGGGAATATTAATAATCACACACCAGAAGTCAAAGCCCTTTATTATTTGTTTTTATGATTATTCATTAACGTAGGGCCCTCTCATTTGATTTTCTGGGTTTTTTTACTTCATCCTGGATCTCTTTCTCTGTCCACAATCCAGATGTCTATTTTATTGTGTTTAATATATGTTTTTAGAAATGTACATATATTTTTAAATATTTAGTATTTTTTCATGTGTGTTTGTTTATGTAAATCGTTGAATGCATTAATTTTTAGTAACTGTTTAGGCCAACAAGAGTTAATGTCATCTTTGACTCTACCTTACCTCTTAGCCCAAACGTGTGTGTGTGTGTGTGTGTGTGTGTGATGGAGTTTCACTCTTGACCGGGCTGGAGTGCAATGGCAGGATCTCAACTCACTGCAACTTCCACCTCCCGGGTTCGTGAAATTCTCCTGCCTCAGCCTCCCGAGTAGCTGGGATTACAGGCATGTGCCACCACACCCAGCTAATTTTTTGAATTTTTAGTAGAGACAAGGTTTCATCATATTGGCCAGCCTGGTCTCGAACTCCTGACCTCAGATGATCCACCTGCCTCGGCCTCCCAAAGTACTGGGACTATAGGCATGGACCACTGCACCCAATCAGCCCATATTTTTTATTCCTGTCAATTCTGTCCTCAATATCCCTGACAATTATTCCATTTTCTCTGTTTTAAGTGCTATGCTGCAGATCTGATCCTCATTATTTTTTGTAATAATCTTGTAATTACTGTGATGTTAGAATTAACTCCTTCTCCAATCTTATTTCTGCTTTCCATTTGGGCTCATTGTCTAAATAAATGACTCACTTAGATTTGATTCTGTACAGCAAATCCTAATTTCATAATTTGTCTGCAAACCATTCACTGAGAATGTGCTCTCTGGAGAACAAACATGATTAATACAAAATAGAGTGGGAGAAAAGGGTTGAACCAGGATGTGCTCTCAGCTCCAGCCTCCATTCCAACTGATTCCCAGGGGTGTGCTAGAGCATGAACTTCTCCACAGGGTTAGTTCTCCCCTCAGACCAGCCTTGTATATTTCTATCTTAGTCAGTCATTGTGGTTATTCGGTCTCATAGGGAGTAAGGAGAGTGAGGACCTGGTAAGCATATCATCATGGCTGAGGGAGTTTCTCTGAAGATTGGCCATTGGGAGCCATGTGTGGCTAACACAGCAACAGCAGCAGCAGCACTAGGAAGGAAAAAATTTCACTACTCAGAAACAGCTATCTGGGCAGTGCATCAACCACAGCCACTACAGCATCCAAGTGATTTTCTAAAACCCCTTAGCTCCCCTAATTACAATCCATCAGTGGTTTCCTACAGGCTACAGTATTAATTCCAAATTATTTATCATTGCATGCTTTTTTTCCCTTTCACTGTATCCATCCTTACAATCTACGCATATAGATGTATTCATAGTTTTTAAAGCACCATCTTCTCCATATATTTTGTATACTTTTTGGACAGATGGCTTTATCTTCAAAGAATTGTCTTTGAAGATTTGAACACCTGATGACCTAGTTAATTTCAGCTTTTTAAATCTAGCTAAGATTTGACTTCCTCCTACATACCTAACCATATTCCCAAAGTCCTAACCTCTGCCTTAATCCTGCTCTTTCTATAAGCTCCTCTAGCATTTAGAATTCTAAGTATCTGCTTACCATTTTCTCATCTCAGTAAGCAATTATTTCCTTATGATCAGAAGCTGTGATTTTTAATCTTTTTATTATACATCTTGACACATAATAAATATTCAATATACCTTTTCTTAAATAAAAGCATTAATGAGGTTTATGGATTAAAACGCTCAAATTAAAAACCAAATAAAGAAAAAAGTAGAATGTAATCCCATGCTATGAACTCAGTTTCATCAGATTCTCACATGTACAACCAACTTTTATTTAAAAACAAAAAGGTCTCTGGATTCTTACACTATGGTATCTGAAATTAGGTGACTCTTAATTTATTGGCAATATAATATTATCTCATGAATGTGTATTTATTTATTGGCAATATAATATTATCCCATGAATGTGTATTCAGACACATCATATATGTAAAGTGGAAGATACCTAAATATGTGTCTGTGTCTCTCTGGCATCCTCCTGGATCACATGCAGTTCAATATGGCTAGAATGCTTTTATGCCAAGATTGTTTGATTTTTCTCCAATAATAAATTAAATTTCTGAATAGTACTAGTTCAGCATTATGCTACAATCAATTATAGCTACTATTATGGTTGTTTGCACATGAATGGCCCCACATTTATTCATCTAGCTTTTAATTGTGCTTGTTTCCACACTTCTAGCCTATAGTCCACTGAAGGAGCAACAGGTAAAATAATTAACTTTCCTGCAGTTACTGTCATACTTTTTTCCATTATATACATTATATACAACATGCATATAATAGAAATTTTCACAGAGTCTCACTCAAAATCACTATGAAGTATATATATATGTGTATATGCATGCATATACACATGCATATATGCATGCATATACACATGCGTATATGCATGTATATACGCATGTGTATATGCATGTATATACACGTGTATATACGTATATACATGTATATACATATGTATATATGTATATATGGATATGTAATATCTAGCATGGCTATGAGGATAGCACATAGCTCTTTATGTAAGAAAACCGATACCCTTCAGTTAGATACAGTTAATATTTTTACCCTAGTCTTCTATGGAATATCTCATTTTTCATTCAAGCTCTCTGCCATTATCTGATCTTTTTCTCTTTTTCAAATTAGCCCAAGTTAAAACGATTATTTTCTTACATTGGCGCTTAGATACTAACTTCATTTTCTATGTCTGCGATTGCTCACTCATCGAACACAAATGTAGAGGCTTCATCATCTGTACCTCTATAGTTCTGTGCTGTATAGAACTGCATCTCTTTGTATAAATCTATAGCTCCTGTTTTTGATAGAAAAAGAATAACATATAACATCTAAGTTGAATTCTACCAGAGCAAGTCTTCTCCACTTTTCAAAAGTAACTGATTCTAAGTAACTTCCTAGGTTTATGCTTCCAGAGTGCTTCTGGCTTTAGCACCCTGAGGTTTCTCTTTTTAACAGTTTCATTTCCAGTAGGCCTGAACAACATAGAAAGGCTTTTGGTATCAAAGTGTTGATAGAAGCTTGAATCTGGTTCAGTACAGGTCACAAGGACAAATGGAGAGTAACCCAGAGATGAGCTTAGCACTAATTAGTGACAAGAGAAGCTGGATAATTTTACTTCTTCTGTACTGAACATCTGTTTTGTTCAATTGACTACATTATGTGGACATGCTCTTTAATTCCTATAGTTAACATTATGAAGCAAGTAGTATTTTCATTTCACAGATGAGGTTTAGCAAGGTTAAACAATTTGTTCATGAACCTGAAGCCTGTAAATGACAGGGTATGATCAGCCTCATCCCATCCCTGTAAGTAGGCATTTAAGCTGAATTTCTGTGACTAGTTTCCTTAACTCTCTCTTTAGTCTATTCACCATGCACTGATATCTTGCCAACTATGTGCCAGGCACTGTTCTAAGAGCTTTAAAATATTGAAAGATATTTACTCGTAACAGCCATCTAAGTGATAGATTATGAACCTCATTGTAAAGAACAGGAAACTAGGACCAGAAATATTTAGTAAGTTGTCCAAGATCATGCAGCTTTTAAATGCTGTTTTTATTTATTTATTTGTTTGTTCGTTTATTTATTTATTTATTTATTTATTTTTTAGATAGAGTCTCGCTCTGTCACCCAGCCTGGAGTGCAGTGGTGCGATCTCGGCTCACTGCAAGCTCCACCTCCCGGGTTCACGCCATTCTCCTGCCTCAGCCTCCTGAGTAGCTGGGACTGCAGGCAGCTGTCACCATGCCCGGCTAATTTTTTTTTGTATTTTTAGTAGAGACGGGGTTTCACCGTGTTAGCCAGGATGGTCTCGATCTCCTGACCTCGTGATCCGCCCACCTCAGCCTCCTAAAGTGCTGGGATTACAAGCATGAGCCACTGCCCTGGCCTTAAATGCTGTTTTCAAATACACAGGCACATGAAAGTAAATTTTAATGTTTAGCTAAACATTATGCTATTTTAATAAAGTCATTGCATTTTTCAAAATTTAGTTTTGCTTTAAAATAGATTTATATTCAGCAGTAGACGTTTTTGTTTCAAGTCTAGTTATCAATTGTCCATGCCTGGAAGATATTTACCTTTTAAGCCTTGGTCACTCTAACTGTCACTATCACTATTTCCTTTTGGCAGCTACTAGAATTTCAGGCTGAGAAACTTGGGATTAATAACAGTTTCTAGGAGATGTACATTAGAGATCCAATATATTTCATTGATGACACATGCCCTACTTCCTCAATATCCTTCACTCTAGCCAAGGCTGTCTGTGACTTAAAGAAAGAAATACTTTGTGGCATCTCTAGAACTGCAGGCTGCTGACAAGGACCATTAACTAATTTAGATTTAAGTGTCTGTGGAATTGCTGGCTAGAACTACTACAGCAATGCCATGGGATAATAAAGGTTTACTTCTATCAGGGAGTCTCCAGAGCTGACTGTGTCTCATATTTCTTCTTACTGAAGCTAATGCACTGGAAACTTTGTGTGTGTGTGTGTGTGTTTGTGTTTGTTTATAGGAACACATGACATGACTTGAATAAAATGTAGATTTGATAGTATGCAATTAGGTGAACAATTTATTACATGTATGGCATTAAACAGATCAGAAAGAGTGTGTTATTATTGGTTACATGGGTCCTCTATAACCTTATTTGGTGTGATGTTCTTCACATGAATTGCTCTGACAGTTTTTATGTCTTGTCATTGCATGCTGATGGCAGTGTGCAAATAGGTTTGCCACATAGGAATTACCTGTCCCACAAGTTCATTTTCAATGGCATTCTAAAGATCAACCATCCTTGCAGGAGTTAAGAAAGATTTACAGAATCATTGCAATGCAAATCCTTAGAAAGAAAGGCATAAAAAAACTGACAGTATTGTATAGAAGAGAATATAAAGAAATTCACTATTTTTAAAGTTTCATATTTTAAAAAATATAACTGTCATGGACACAGGAAGGGGAACATCACACTCCGGGGACTGTTGTGGGGTGGGGGGAGGGGGGAGGGACAGCATTAGGAGATATACCTAATGCTAAATGACGAGTTAATGGGTTCAGCAAAACAACATGGCACATGGATACATATGTAACAAACCTGCACATTGTGCACATGTACCCTAAAACCTAAAGTATAATAATAAAAAATATGTAGAAATTAAAGTTCCATAAAATCAAATTTTAATGTTTTT
This sequence comes from Hylobates moloch, assembly GCF_009828535.3. Lineage (NCBI taxonomy): Eukaryota > Metazoa > Chordata > Mammalia > Primates > Hylobatidae > Hylobates > Hylobates moloch. The sequence goes on along the minus strand of NW_026652279.1, from coordinate 73,419,331 downwards.
CTCCCCACATGTTGAACAGCAGCTACTCATAAATCTTTGTAAGGAGTCTATGCTGGAATTAATAAATAATTGACATTTGTTTAAATGGTGAAATCACCAACACATTCCTTAATATACAAAGAAGTGGTTTACATTTAAAATTATCTGAATGTAGATTACAAAAGAAAAACCTAGAAATTCTCCATTTCTGATATCCACATTTGTTTGGTCATAGAGAACTAAAAAAATTGCTGAAAGAAACACTAGCATCTCATAATATTTCGGTTGAATATATATATATACATATATATATATACATACACACGAATATGTGGGAACATGAACATATATACATATATAGAGAGTACAAATTTTTAATGTTTAATTTTGTGCGTATGAGGCAAATCTCATATGGTGTTTCAAAAATAGCTGGACTATTTCCAAAAAAATAAATTTTAAGTGTGCATAAAGAAGAAAACCTCTCAAAAATCATTGCCTGATTTGTTTCTCTTGGGACAATTGGGGTAATTATATATTTTCTATTACTTTGTGGCTGCCCATGGCATTTTACTATATATCATTGTATGTGCCACAAGGATAAAGCAGTATTTATTATTAAATTCCTAATATTTTATTTATGAAAATTTATGAGGTACATAAGAAATGCTTTACATATACAATGGGCAGTGATCAAATCAGGGACCCAATTATTATAATCCATTTTTAAAGTATAGTCATCCTACTTTGCTGTCAAACATTGAATTTATTTATTCTATCTTACTGCATGTTTTTACCCTTTAATCCAGCAGTTCCCTACCTTTTTGGCACCAGAGACAAGTTTGTGGAAGACGATTTATCCATAGATGGAGGTTGGGGGTCACGGTTTCAGGACATTCCATGCACATTATACTTATTGTGCACTCAATTTCTATTATCATTACATCGTAATATATTATGAAATGATTATACAACTCACAATAATGTAGAATCAGTGGGAACCCTGAGCTTGTTTTCCTGCAACTAGATGGTCCCATCTGGGGGTGATGGGAGACAGTGACAGATCATAAGGCATTAGATTCTCATAAGGAGGATGTAACCTAGATTTCTTGCATGCACAGTTCACAACAGCATTTGAACTCCTATGAGAATATAATCCTGCTGCTGATCTGACAAGAAGTAGAGCTCAGGCAGCAATATGAGCAATGAAGAGCTGCCGGAAATACAGATGAGACTTTGCTCACTTGCTCACCACTCATCTCCTGCTGCACAGCCTGGTTCCTAACAGGCCACGGATGGGTACCAGTCTGGGGCCCCAGTGTTGGGGATCCCAACTTTAACTCACTTCTCTTCATTCTTTCCCCTCCCCCATTCTCTCTTCTCAGTCTCTATTATCTATCTTTCCTTTATCATCTCCATTTGTTCAAATGTTTTAGCTCCCACATATAAGTGAGAACCTGTGACAGCTGTCTTCTTGTGCCTGACCTAAAGATCAGGTAAAGAAAGGAAATCTAGTGAAAGGAATAATCTAATTCCATTCTAAAAGGCTTAAAAATAGAAATGCTGAGCATTGAAATATAAAAGATTGAAGTCAATTTGGGATATAAGATTACTAGCTTTAACATTTATTAATTAATAGTTTGTTAGTTTTTGAGGGCAGTGGCTTGTTAAAGCAAACTAAATATGGCCTGAGAAGGACTCTGTACTTCTATATTTGAGTTCTTGTGGATGAACTGTACCCTAACTTAATGGTCAGACAAAATTCAAAACCTAACTAATAGTATGCGTCTGTAACAATGGCTGAGAGTTAGCCAATCCCAGCAGCCATACTTCAACCACTCATAGACTACTAAATGTTCAAACTGCGTTCAAATAAGGCAAATGCGGAGCTGTAACCAATCTCACTGTTTCTGTACCTCACTTCTGATTCCTGTATTTGTCTATAAATTTGTTCTGACCATGAGGCACCCCCTGGAGCCTCTGTGAATTTTCTATGATTCTGGGGGCTGCCCTATTTACAACTCGTTCATTGCTCAATTAAACTTCTTTTTTTTTTTTTTTTTTTTTTTGAGATGGAATCTCTGTCACCCAGGCTGGAGTACAGTGGCGCGATCTCGGCTTACTGCAAGCTCTACCTCCCGGGTTCACGCCATTTTCCTGCCTCACCCTCCCGAGTAGCTGGGACTACAGGTGCCCGCCACCATGCCCGGCTCTTTATATATACCCATTTTTTTTTTTTTTTTAGTAGAGACAGGGTTTCACCATGTTAGCCAGGATGGTCTCGATCTCCTGACCTCGTGATCCACCCGCCTTGGCCTCCCAAAGTGCTGGGATTACAGGCGTGAGCCACTGGGTGCCAGGCCAATTAAACTTCTTTAAATTTAACTCAGCTGAAGTTTTTCTTTTATCAGATGGTGTCAGAAACGGATCCGAAGTAGAGCTTTTCGTGACCCTCAGGGGCACTGAGTAAACACACAAGGAACCTGCAGGACCCACTTGTGTCCATTGATCTCTGGGAGCAGCTGGGATAAGCTCCGTTTCGGATTTCGGAGCTCCACGGACTTGTGTTTTGAGATCCCTGAGTTTCTTTGAGCAAATTTCTGATCCAAACTGGGTTTGGCATCATGGCAGAAACAGGACTGGGTCCAGGAAGGGATTTGATCCAGGAATGAACTGGCTTGGATCCAGTCAGAGGTCTCTTACATCTGACTGGGTCAGAAAGGAACTGGTAGTAAGCAGTAATATTGCAGGGGTTATAAAATTTGGCTTTTAAAAATTAACAAGAATTTTTGTGTTCTACCCCCTATGTTAAATTTTTCTTGTATACTTCGGTAGAAAAAAGTCATTGGCTAAGTTAATCAAGAGAACCTGAGAGTAAAGCCAATATTTTAGGTAAAAATGAGATCCTTAATTTCTGGGAAACTGAGTTCATTCTGGTTTATACTTTAAGCCTGGGAGGCAGCGAAGTCTTTCGGCAAAATCTTACAAAAGATAACTTACAGGGGAACACTACAAATGAACAACAATACATTGAAGTAATTTAAAAATGAGGGTTCTTGGTAAATTCCCATTGGCTAAGAATGGATTTGGCACTACGGGATGTCAACTGCTATTCTCTTTGGAATAATCTGTCTTGCACCCTTTGCTGACGACTATGGGTGACAGGATTAGGGATTTATAGGATCGTGGAACATGGGGAGCTTATTCCTCCCTAAAAGGGGAAACTTGAGAGGTGATGAGACTGCTGGAAAAGAGCCCTTTGCTACCAAGAAGCAACCACCTGAACTTTTCAGTGTTGCTTCAATGTATGGGTCTTTCTCTGGCCTCCCTGATCATTTCGCCTTCCCCAACCTGCTACAGGCTGTGCTTTCCTCTCTCTCCTTTCCCTTTCTTACCTTTTCTTACTCAGAGCGACTGTCTTGCCCAGAGACCACGCGTTGAAACTCCTACTTGGAGGTTGGATTAAAGATGGCGGGAGGAGATCGAGACCACGGTGAAACCCCGTCTCTACAAAAAAAATTAGCTGGGCGTGGTGTCGGGCGCCTGTAGTCCCAGCTACTCGGAGAGGCTGAGGCAGGAGAATGGCGTGAACCCGGGAGGCGGAGCTTGCAGTGAGCCGAGATTGCGCCAATGCACTCCAGCCTGGGCCACAGAGAGAGACTCCGTCTCAAAAAAAAAAAAAAAGATGGCAGGGCCCATCTGAGGGCAAATTTGAGCCTTGCCAATTTGATATTGGGTGCTAAGCAGAGTAGCTAATATCTATGTTTTATCACACGTATTTTGCTCTGGCCAGACTGAAAAAAGATAATTTTTCTTTATGATGCGTCTTGGCCCCAGCAGGATGGTGTGGCAAGCTGAGTCACTAAGGCTGCTCAGGGAAAGGGAACCCAGAATCTTGGCATGCCGGCAAAAGGGTAAGAATTTCTTACCAGTCAGGTTTCTGGCTTTTCTCTCGCTGTGCAAACAGTTGAATGAATGGTAAAAATCACTGTTTATCTCTTCTGTAAAGATGTGATTAATGCAAAAAAGAATTCTGAGGCTAGTCTTAAACTGATGTATGTGTGCTATGAATTTGTTTTTCTGTGTCAAGGAGTACCTTAGGATAAAACATGGGCTTGGGTCCCCATAACCTGGCTGCTCAAGATGGTTCAGCAAGCTGGTCAATAACAAACTTTCCCGCAGGACCCTAAAACAAACAAAAAAACTGAATGGGGTGTCCATCTTGATTTATGTCCTTGGGAGCTTGACCTTGTAACCACGTGGCAGTACTTTCTCTTGGTCTCCACCTTCCAGGGAACAGGAATTTTAGGATTTATGTCATAGTTAGCTCTAAAAATTATCTTGAGTGGTTAAAAGCATTTGCAAGCTCAAAATTAACTACTGTAGATTCCTTCTGGTAAGGGCAGTGGAGATTGCCCTGTGCTGTAGCTCAGTAGCGAAGGTTTTGACCTTTCACACTGGCAGTTTGGGTTTGATGCCCTGCTTAGGAAGAAAGTCCTTTTTGGTTTAATATTTGCATGATCTTGTCTAGTCTCTTCTTCTCCATGGACTATCTTAAATTTTCCTTTCTCTGAGCACCTGAAAGGTTACCTTTGGTAAAGCTCAAAAGCCAGAAATATTGGCCATTTGACCATTTAAACAAAATTTTAAAAGGACTTTATTAGAGTGCTATTGTTAAAAGTCAGCTTAATTAAAAGAGGATATTCAAGCTCTAAAAGCCTGGCTTCTTGGGCAAATGATGAGGCAGCGGAAATCCCTTTCCTGACCTTGTTCTTCCAAGAACTCCACCATAAAGCCAATAACCAATTAAGAAACTTAAAAACTGGCAAATGAAAAATCTTACAACTACTGTAGTAATCTTCTGTCTGTGTAATTATATATGCATTGTGTATAATATTTATATAAAAGGACTCATTAATTGGCTTAAACAAAAATAAGTGCTTAAATCAAATATTTTAAAAAGCGAAATGAAAACTGTAATGCTGCCGGTCGCAGTGGCTTACGCCTGTAATCCCAGCACTTTGGGAGTACGAGGCAGGAGGATCACCTGAGGTCAGGAGTTTGAGACCAGCCTGGCCAACATGGTGAAACCCCGTCTCTACTAAAAATACAAAAAAAAAAAAAAAATTAGTGAGACATGGTGGTGGGCACCTGTAATTCCAGCTACTGGGGAGGCTGAGGCAGGATAATCCCTTGAACCAGGCAGGCAGAGGTTGCAGTGAGCTGAGATCACGCCATTGCACTACAGCCTGGGCAACAGGAGAAAAACTCCGTCTAAAAAAAAAGGAAAGAAAATTGTTCAATTTATTTTGGAGACATTAAATTCTAAATAAGGCTTGGGGAGATATGGAATTAGTCATGCCTCCTACCTTTGCAAGAAAGGTTATAAAGCAAAACATGTCATATATGGTCTGTGTATGTCATGAAAGAATGTATGAAAAGAAACTTACACCAGAAATGTTGTACAATTTAAAGGTGGCTAGGCCTCCTGAATGCTTCATAAAATGTCAGTATGACTCAACAGTACAGCTTGCCTGGTTTACAGCTAGGTAAGTCCTAGGACACATGAAGTTAGAGGCTGGGAAGAGTCAGACCTTATCTACATTTCAGTCTGGGTTCTAGGCACCACACCTAGTGCATAATTAAAATCCCTTACTTATCAAGGTTTTCGACAAAAGTAAAAGTCACTAAGAGTTAACACTGGTAATATGTAATTGAGACTACTGAAAAAATATGTTTACATACAAGATGTGTAAGGAGAATAAAATGTGTTTTTGTAAGAGATTATAAGAAGGTATAGGAATGTAAATTTTTGCCTAGGTTAAAGGGTTAAAAGATTATTTTACATTAAATGAAGCTAAAGGTTTGAACAAGTTGTGGAAGGTTTATAAAAATTAGTTGTAAAAGATTCTATGTGTGAACATATTGCCAAAAGTTAAAATGGCATTATTCAGGGTTTTTTTTTTCCATAAATAAGACATTGAAATAAAAGCACAATGAAATATTCTTAGAACATTGTTCTGCTCTGGAAAAAAAAATTGTAAGGGGTTATAAAAGGTTTATGAAAATCTTACCTTATGGTCAAGTTAATTAAAACTGAATAGAGTTATAAAATGTTATCAAAAACTAGCTTTAACATTAAAAATACACTAATGGAAACATAAAATTTGGTTTTCTCTTTTAAAAACATGTAATATTAAAAGATAATGAAAGGCTTTTGTTTACCTTTTAAGTAAATTACAAAAGAAAAAGAGGGGCAGTGAAAGAAAGGAGGCAGAGTCAGTTGACCTATGCTGTCTTCATTGAGTCTTGTTTGGAAAGCTGAGTCTCCTCCTTATCCGAACAATGCTTTCTCCTTTTAAAAATGTTTGAGTTAGCATTATGGCTAAATGAAAAGCTTATGGTAACCTAAGATTCTATTTTGTAATATCCAATGTTTTAAACCTTTGGCTTAAGCCCATGGTTCACTGAGGACAACTCCTTCTCAATCTAGAACCCAAAGATTGGATCTTCTGCAAACATCAGAGAAAGACTGTCCTTGTCATCCACACTACAGCAAAGCTTTGGAGCCTTGAACCTTGGGTTCATTATCTCACAACTGAGAAGGGTCCCTCCACACTCCTGAACTGTACAACCATTGAAACTCTTAAGGTAAAATTAACCAGGAAAGCTTCTCTCCTTAAGAAGAGGCATCCTTGATGTGAACAGCTTTTCCCAAGATCCTGGATCAAAACGTCTACTATCACGAGACTCTTATATTTGAATATTTTTTCCTTGTTTATGCCTTTAGGAACAACTGAAATGAAAAGGGGCCCTATTATATGCACTTATAGGGTATACTTTTATTTGTGAAGGATTTTGCATCCAGCCTTGTATGAATAACCTTGTACTTTAATAGATAAAATATGAAGGCTCAATGTAGGTGAGAAAATGTATTGGTACATATGTTGCCTCATAATCAGTCAAAACTCTTCTTAACCCACATCATGGATTAAAGAGAATATTGCCAGGAGGCCTTCGCTCTTCTAAAATGACATCATTTGTTAGGTCCTTTTTCCATAGTTTAGAATAAAAGAGGCAATAATTAGAAATGTCACCCTCATAATAGGCTCTACAGCAAATTCTACTTTAAAGGCTATTGTTACACAACAGACTTTAAATTATCTTGTGAAGGTTATGCTAAATAATAGAATTGGCCAAACAGAAAAGTACCTGTGCAGTTGCTGACATCTGTGGCCTATGGAGAAATGCATCAAATGTAGATTATACTATTTCAGTTGTAGGGAATTAATGAAAAGACCACTTAGTCAAGCAAGTAGGCTCTTCATCTAGCTAATTCTTTAATCTATTTAATTTTACATGGTTTGGTTTATGGGGCCCCTGGGTAAGGAGCACACTCCAAATTTGTTATTATTCTCCCGGTACTCATAATAATAGTCTCCCTGGTGTGCTGTATTCTCTCAAAGCTTTTAAATGTTTGCATGCAGCCATTTCTAGAACATCAAATGGTCTCTATTCAACTGGAATGACAAAAGCTGAAAGAAATGTGTGACCCTGAGGACACCTTAACCTATGAACGATGTGCTGCGACTGGAAACCCTAAATGATGATACTGAGAATGGCGCTAAGGCCTTAAGTTTTGGTCACACTGTCACCTAAGTGAGAACCTGGCTGAAAAGCGAGAATTTTTAAAAAAACGAAATTAGAGGAAGCCACTATTTTGGACTGAGCTCATGCAGTAGGCCCCAACAAACCAAACCAAGCTAAAATGTAGTCACTCATCCTAAATGTGACATAATCAAACCAAGGCTTTAAGAAAACAGATAGATGCTAGAACAGACCACGTTTTGTTTTTCTCCTGTAAACAGGATGTCTATCGTAAGGAGGTACCGTCTACCCAGTCCTTATTCTCTCCCTGCAAAACCCACTTTTCTACTGTTTCCCAGTGGGTTTCAAACCATATAATATGTTTATGATAGTGATATTAACATCAATGACTAAGGTTTTGGTCAATCTCTCAAAATTGAGAAAATGACCAAAAGGCGGAAATAATTGTTAAAGCAAACTAAATATGGCCTGAGAAGAACTCCATAGTTTTATATTTGAGTTTTTGTGGATGAACTGTAACTTAGCTTAATAGTCAGACAAAATTGAAAACCTAACTTAATAGTATGCATCTGTAACAATGGCTGAGTGTTGGCTAATCCCAGCAGCCGTACTTCAACCACTCATAGACTGCTGAAAGTTCAAACTGCATTCAAATAAGGCAAACACCGAGCTTAACCAGCCTCACTGTTTCTGTACCTCACTTCCGATTCCTGTATGTCACTTTACCTTTTTTGTCTATAAATGTGTTCTGACCACGAGGCACCCCTGGTGTCTGTGAATCTGTTGTAATTCTGGAGGTGCCTGATTCGCAAATCATTCATTGCTCAATTAAACTCCTTTAAATTTAACTCAGCTGGAGCTTTCCTTTTATCAGGTTGAATTTTACATATGTACTTTAGATTTTAATTTCTTCTATATTACAGAGGCTGATAAAATGTTTGTTAAATAAAAGAACTCAATGCATTGGACAAAAATTTCCTGTTGCTTTTTTTTTCAAAGTACATAAATTGATGCTACTTTATCCACCTTTCTCATATTTTCTCTGTCCCAATATCACACTGGAGTTTCAATAGTGTTCTTCATACCTCAAGTTCTTTCTCTTGTAATATGAAAGGCATGTGGCCACTTTCGTTTTCTAATTCTTTCATAAATCTAAATATTTTCACTACCCATTGGTTACTATGCTCACCATCTGGGTGAAGGCATCATTTGTACACGAAATCTAAACAATATACTATTTACTTATGTAAAAAACCTAAGCATATACCTGCTGAACCTAAAATAAAAGTTGAAAAAGAAAAATAAATAAATAATACCTTCCCAGAATATTGCCTATTTGAACAAGTCTAAATTCCTTAATACAGAGTAAAATGGTAATAAAATTCTTGCCCTGTTTTTCTTTCTTAAGCCTATGTCATTTCAACACTACCCATCACCATTCTTCCCCAAACTCTTCCATTTTTTTGAGCCTAAAATCCTTAATACATTGAATTTTTGTTCAATATTTGTTATATGCCCAAAACTATCCTAAGCTGCTGGACTCATGCTCTTTCACAATTTCTTTTCTGTTCCTTTCAGACTAGTGAAATGATACTGATTTTTAATGATCTGTCTTTTCTTGAAAATTTCCTATTTCCAAATGTCAAAAAAAGAACTTATAATTTTTGTCTCTCCATTTCCATAACACTTATCAATGTCATTGACATAGCCCTAATAATTATGAGATGTACACTGTTAGTTACACACATCTCTTGTTTTCCTACTTTTGATGTCCTTAATATCAGAGATTATATTTTACTCATTTGTATTCCTATCAGAAAAAAAAACTGTGGCTTACATGTAATATATATTCGGTAATTGTTTGAATGCAAAATGTATTAAAATAGTATAAGTATCCAAGTTGGTGATTCAATTTAGTTAATCTCTTCTGATACCCCCACCCCAAAAAGGCATATGTAAAAGTGCATAAAACTGTGTGTATGCATATGTAGCTCAATAGATAGAAGCATCTGTGAACACAAATAAAAAATTTAGGAAATGATTATCTTAGAAACACTTTAGCATCAAATCTTATTTATTTATTTATTTATTTATTTATTTATTTATTTATTTATTTGCTCTAGCTTTTGGGGAAAAGTTGGATTTTTGTTACATGGATAAGTTCTCTAGTAGTAATTCCTGAGATTTTGGTGCACACTGTACCCAATCTGTATTCTTTATTCCTCGCCCCTCTCCCCACATTCCCCTTGAGTCTCCAAAGTCCCTTATATCATTCTTATGCCTTTGCATCCTCATAACATAGCTCCCACTTACAAGTCAGATCATACAAAATTTGGTTTTCCATTCCTGAGTTACTTCACTTAGAATAACTGTTTCCAGCTCCATCCAGGTTGCTGAAAATGCCATTATTTCATTCATTTTTATGTCTGAGTAGTATTCCATGCTGTGCATATGCTACCTTTTCTTTACTTACTCATTGGCCAATGGACATTTAGGCTGGCTTCATATTTTTGCAATTGTGAATTTTGCTACTATACACATGTATGTGCAAGTGTATTTTTCATACAATGACTTCTTTACCTCTGAGTAGAGACCCAGTAGTGCGATTGCTGGATGAAATGCTAGTTCTACTTCTAGTTATTTAAGGAATCTCCATACTGTTTTCTATATGGGTGGTACTAGTTTACATTCCCACCAGCAATATAAAAGTGTTCCCTTTTCACCATATTCACGCCAATATTTATTATTTTTTATTTTTAATTATGGTCATTCTTGGATCTCACTGTATTTTTAATTTGCAGTTCCCTGGTAATTAGTGATGTTGAGCATATTTTCATGTTTGTTGGCCATTTGTATAACTTTTTTTGAGGATTGCCTATTCATGTCTTTTGCCCACTTTTTAAATTTAATTTAATACTAATCCTACTATTATATATATATATAAGAATAGATATATGTTATTAAATACATAATACTAGGATATAAAAGAATAAATATATTCTCATATTCTTATATATGTAATAGTAGAATATATAAATATATATATATATATATATTCTTTTTAGAGACAGAATCTCACTTTGTTGCCCAGGCTGGAGTGCAGTGGCACAGTCAGTTCACTGGAGCCTTGAATTCCTGAGCTCAAGCAATCCTCCCACATAAGCCTTCTGAGTAATTGCAACTACAGACACTCACTACCATGCCCAGCTAATTTGGTAGAGACAGGGTCTTGCTGTACTGCCAAGGCTAGCCTTGAACTCTTGGCCTTGAGCAATCCTCTCACCTCAGCCTCCTAAAATGGTAAAATTACTGGTGTTAGCCACCTCACCCAGCATATAAAAATAGGATAATATCAAATATATAGAAGAGATATCCACAGTTATAAAAACTACCATAAAAATACAATTATGTAGATAAACTTCTTGGTGAAAAATAAAATTTGATCTTAAATATAACTATTATACTTGTAGTAAATTATTTTGTAATCCAGATTTTCTTTGGAGCAAGATACAAACTGCTAAAAAGAAACCATCACAGGATAATCTTTTCCTTGAGAAATAAAATTTTTGTTGTTAATTTTACCAAAAATGAATTGTATGATGTCCTTTGAGAAATATTTAGAATTTAAGAATGTTAGTTGGCATTTGTGTGAGTGAGGCATAATGTGTGAATATTCATGTTATTTTAGGAGATTGTGAATATTTTATCTATTATAATCTATGCCCAAGTGATCAATATTAAGAAGAGTCTTTACAATGTATTAATACATAGAATATGAATATAGTTTCTTGCTCCCAAAGACCCAATAGCATATATTATGTATAAACAATTCCAAACTAGTTGTATGCTTAAGTTGTCTTTTCTAGAAAATGTAACCAACTTAGACACATAAGTGGCAAGAATATATACAGTTTGACATTTCCTTCACGCTACGTGAAAGGAAAAGTAAAGGTGTACTTTGAAGGACATTGGCCTGTGGCATAAACAATGGAAAAGAAAACAGTAAAAATAGCCCTTTACTTAGGTTTATGTCCATTTATTACGTGAAAATAGGAGAGACAAACTACATCAAAATTATCCAATAATGTACACTTAATCTAGTATCTAGCAAGAGGAAAACTGAACACAAAATAATAAAATGATCCATTTAGAACATTAGAAACTGATAACAGTTTTCACACTGAAGGAGAAATACATAAAATTTAAGAAATAAGCACTGTAGATTGGTTATAAAGCTTATTTGACATTGAAACACTAATGTTTACCTTGTTATTCATCACAAGCAAATAATATACAGACCCACAAGGAGAGAGGGTAGTGTAAAAAAATGGAAAGTTACTCATTTTCACCACATACAGCAAGGAAAGCTCCAGAAGAAATACAGCATTGAACTAGAAATTGCATCAAAATATCACAGTCTCCTGGTTTTTCTCCTCCTGCTTCTCATTTTCTTTCACTAGTTCTTTCTACTTTTCCCAGACAACACAATATTGAATTATGAATTGCCTATGGTGCAGTGTCAATGTTCATTTTTCTCTTAACTCCGTCCCTGAATGATCGCATCCATGTCCATATTTTATATACCATCTCTAAAATTAAGGCAACATTTTAATCTCTAGCCAAATTTCTCTCCTAGATTCTATATTTATATATAGAACTATATTTGAAATATTTAACTTGTATTATTTCCTCAAAGGAATCTCAAATCAAATCTGTCCAGAACAGAAATGATTTTAGTCCTCTCACCCCATAACTTCACCTCTCCCATATCCGTGGGACCACCATTGCTTCAATCAATTGCTTCAATCATTCCATTACTTCAATCAGTTGCTCCTCTGTGACTCCAGAGTTATTCAGATTTTTTTTTTAAGATTTTTGTTTTTTTGGAGCACTCTTAGGTTCATAGCAAAATTGAGAGGAAGGTACAGCAGTATCCCATTTACTCCCTGCCCCCACACAGGGATGTGCTTCCCATTATTAACATCCCCTACAACAGTGATAAATTTATCATGATTGATGAACCTACACCCAAAGTCCATAGTTTATGTTAGGTTTCGTTCTTGGTGCTGAACATTCTATTGGTTTGGACAACTATATGATGATATATATCCATCATTATAGCATCCTACAGACTATTTTCACTGCTCTAAAAACCCTCTGCGCTCTACTTATTAATCTTTCTCTCCTCCCTAACCCCTGGCAACCACATCTCTTTTGAGTGTCTTGACAGTTTTTTTTGTCTTGTCCTAAATGTCATATATTTGAAACCGTACAGTGTGTAGCATTTTCATACTGGCTTCTTCACTTACTAATGTTAATTTAAGTTTCCTTCATGTCTTTTCATGGCTTGATAGCTATTTTTCTTTGCATTGGATAATAATCCAATTTTGGAAGTAGCACAATTTATTCAACAATTTACCTGTTGAAAGTCATTTGGTTCTTTTCAAGCTTTGGCAGTTGTGAGTAAAGCTGATATAAATATACATGTACATGTTTGTTGTAAACATGAGTTTTTAACCTCTTTTGGTAAATACCAAGGGGTGTGATTGATAGTGTGGTAACAACTTATACAGTTTTGTAAGAAAAGGACAAACTATTTCCCAAAGTGTCTGTACTATTTTGTATTCTCACCAGCTATGAATGAGAGTTTCTATTGTTCTATGTACTTGCCAGCATATGGTGATTACAGCCTTCTGGATTTTGGCCATTCTAATAGGTGAGTAGTTATATGTCATTGTTATTTTAATTTGCATTGACTTGATTATGTATGATGTCAAATATATTTTTATATGATTAATTGCCATATTTCTATTTTCTTTGGTAAAGTGTCTTTTAGGGTCTTTGGCTCATTTTTTAATAGGCAAGTTTGTTTTCTTATTTTTGAGTTTTAAGTGTTATTTTGTATATTTCAGGTAACAGTTCCTTATCAGATATATCTTTTGCAAATAATTTCTTCCAATCTATGGCTTGTCTTTTCATTCTGTTGATAGTGTGTTTAGCAGGGCGGAATTTTTTAAAATTTTATGTTTTAAGTTTTGCTTATCAATTTGCTCTTTAATGCATCATGGCTTTGGTGACATATCTAAAAAGTCACCATAAGATCATACTTTTTTTCTCCCATATGAAATCCTAGGAGTTTTATAGTTTTGTGTTTTACACTGAGGTCTATAATTCATTTTGTATACATTTTTGTATATATTTTTGTGAAGGGTCCAAGTTATGTGTCTAGATTCACATTTTTGTATGTGCATTTCCACTTGTTCCGGCAGCATTGATGGAAATGACTGTCTTATTTCTATTCTATTTTTTTTTTGCTCCCTTATCAACGATCAGCTGACTTTATTTGTGTCAATTTATGGGGTCTCTATTCTGTTCCATAGATTGTTTAATATTTCACCAATACCACAGTGCCTTCATTACTGTAGTCAGAATTTTTAATGTGCAATATTTAAATTATTTAATCTTCTTTTAAGTGTATGCTTTATATTGCTATGTTGCCAGAAAATGAGGAAGAGTGTTTTGTTTTTTGGGAAATTCTTCATGTTATTTCTTTTAACTTGGCGTATTATAAATAAGATGATTATAATTTGTTCAGTACTCATAGGTGTTTGAGAAAAAATAATCACCTTCTCTCTTAATTAAGACAGATAAAAAGAAAGAGAGAGGAGAGGAGGAGTGGAAAAGAGAGGGAGAGGGAGAAAAAGAGAGAAAGAGAAGGAGGACAAGAAAGCAATTTGAATAGCAATTAGAATAGGTCAGCTGTGGAAAATGGCTTATAATCCAACCTAACATTTTTAATGTCAGCAGGAGAAAATCATAAAAGATTATAAAGAATTGATCAAATATTTAATTGACTGCCATAGAGAAAACATGTCTAATGAAGAGCTGGAGGAACCATGAATATAGTCTACAGAGAGCATTATCCTCAACACAAAATGCCCACACTGTGGTTATCAATAATTGAAATTATACTTGAGGTTAACATTGACCCTATGGAATTTTACTTTCCAGTTTGACATTGGAATTATACTCTGTGGAATACTGAACCCGCCTTGTATATAATTCCAACATGAAATATCATTTTATACATATTCATTACTTTCTATATGAAAGATAGTATGTTAGACCTAGGTGACATTAAAGCAAAGATAAATAATGCCAGATCCAACCAAGCTCTTACTAGGGAAGAGATAAGAAATGAACAAATAAATTCATAAAACAAAATAATAACAGTTTTTGAATATGTTGTGGAAAAAAATAGAAGTACATGATAGATTGCAACGAAGTAGTACCTCAGATGGAATACTTGGGAGAACTTTTCTGTGAAGTTGGCATTTGTGGAGATACCTGAAAAATGAGAAGATGTCTGCCAATTGAAACACCTTGGGAACAGCCTTCCAGGTGAGGAAGTAGCAAGTGCAGAGTAATAGTTAAAGTACTTATCGTGGTGAGAAATAGGAATAAGGGCAGTGTGGCTGAACAGACTTCAATATTTGTATAAGGTGAGGATAGGAGTTTAAGCAGGGACCCCATTCTGTAAGATGTGGAAGGCTGTATATAGAGTTTAGATTTTATTGAAAGTTCAGCAAGAAGATATTGAAGGATTTAAGCACAGAAAGGCAAGATCAAATTGACATTGTAAAAAAAATGACTCTGACTTATGCTCTATAAATAATAATTATTGACGTGGCAAATGCAGTATTCCAGGCCAGATATGATGTTGACTTATGGTAGAATTGGGGGCCAGGGAAAAATGAGGTAGTGACAGATTTGAAGTATTTGTTGGAGGCAGAGCTCATTGTACTTACTGATGGATTTGATACAGGAGGGCATGACTGAAAGGAGAAATTAAGAGGAACTTGGATTTTAGCTTGAGAAACTAAATGGACATAAGGTCTTATATGAGACATAAGAGTTAGAGATGGGAATAAATTGGTGTGGCTGAAAGGAATGGAATCAAGAGTATTATTCTGTTCAATTTCATAATTCAGGTATTGGGACAGTCAAGAGCTTTGATATATGTAAAGAATTGGGGTTATCTCCTGGCACACAGCAAGTAATTATTAAATGTATCATTATTTTTCTTATTATAATTCATATTCATTTTATCCATTATCACAGTTGCAATTTTCGAATGTGTGTGTGATTATTTGTTTAATGTCTTTGGTTACATGGAAGTCTATGTTTTCCTCTATAGACTTTTGATTGACATAAAAATTCCAAATTCACTCATAATTAAATTAAATATTTTTCAAAATAGATTTCAACACATATTTTATTATCAGCTTTTCTGAAAAAATGTATTAATTTTCTAATGTTCAAGGTTTCCCAATTAGCACTCTCTATCTTTCAAGCACAAACTTGCTTATTTGTAAGTTCTATTGCATAATAACCCTCTTCTTTCAAGATGTTAAAATTATAGTTGCAGCTCTTTTATTTTAATTTATAGTAAATCTTTAAGTTATATGTTTGATAGTTCCGATTTATTACTGGCCCCTTGAAACATTGATTTTCATATTTCATTGGCTCAAGTAATTGTTTATGTAGATTTTTGTTGGTTGTTTTATTGAGAAAAATAGATGGGGACATATTATATTTATTCTATCATATCAAATCAGTTCTTTGATTTGAGGTGACTCAAAGTAAATGTATGGACATTCACTCAGTGGTCCTTGGCATACCTGTCACATTATATTCCCACAAATCTTTGTAGGCTTCATTTAACTGCCTTATAGCATGTGATGTGGCAGGAGAAAGGTATGAATTAAGCGATCAGTTTTCTCTTTGCAAAGGTGTTAGTCTGGTTTCTTTACTCTTTAAACGGGTTAGGCTTGGGTTTCTCAGAAACTGCCATTGGCTACCTTGAGATGAGGTTGTGTAAGAGGAGCTTAACTTTCCAGCAGGCCTCATGCTATTTCTTCAAAAAACAAAGAAACAAAAAATCATTTTTTAATGGATTAGAGAAAATGCTAGTTTCTTTAGTGGCAAGTTTCTAGAAATACTAGTTTCTTTATTATCATTTTTTTTTACTTTTTGCTCCTTGAGATAATTTATTGTTACATTCAAGAAATTTATATTCAACTGCATATTTGAATATTGCTTTAGTTTTGTTTGTTCTATTTTCACTCAAAAATATGTGTGTAATGTTTTAAAATTATATATTAATACATACAGATATAACTTTTAAAACTTGTTGTTTCACTCTCTATAAGTCACAACTGCTTCATTAATTCCATAAATCTTACTATTTTAAAGGCAGCCATGCTCTGTCACACAAGAGTTGAAGCCATGCCCTGTCACATGGAGCCATACCCTATCACTCAGGAGTTCACTCATCATGGAGCCATGCCCTGTCACATAAAAGTTCACTCATCACAAAGAAAATGTGAGTTTTTTTTAATTTTCATTTTGAAATAATTATGGAGTCACATCTAGTTATAAGAAATAACATCTATTTATAAGAAATAATACAGAGAGATCTCGTGAGCCCTATACCTAGTTTCCTCCAGTGGCATTATCTTGCAAAATGATAAAGCAATATGATACAAGGATATTGACATTAATATATTTCACTTATTGAGATTTCCACAGTTTTACTTGTACTCATTTATGTGCATAAATTTACTATTACACAATGTTATCAAATGTGTAGGTTTGTGTACCCACTACCAAAGTCAAGATTCTAAACATTCCATCACTATAAGGGGCCTTCCTTTGTATTCCCCTTTTATCATCACAGCCACATCTATTCCTCCTTAACCCCTGGCAACCAGGGATCTCTTTTGCATTTGGAAAACTGTATCATTCCAGAAATGTTATGTAAATGGAATAATCCAATCTGTAATATTTTGTAATAGTTTCCTTTTTCCCCATTTATAATAATTCCCTTGAAATTCATTGAAATTATTGTAAATAGCAATAGTTCATTCCTTTTCATTTCTGAATCGGCTGCCATAATATGGATAAACCATACTCAGAAAACATTTTATGTTCAGAATCACATTAATTTACTTTCCGTAAGTGCATAAAAAGTATTTCAATTAGTTTATTTGAGTCACCCCCGGCTCTTATCTCAAAAAATCACAGTACCTGCCTTGTTTATAAATTGTTAAAATCCATGACTTTTTAAAAACTTTTCTTGAAGTTTAATATAGAAAAGTCTGCACATCAAAAAGTGTACAATTCAGTGAATTTTACCAAAATGAAGTATATGTGTAATCAAGATCAGATCAGTAAATAGAAAATAATGTTTACCCTGGAAGTTTTTATAATATCCTCCTTTTTCACACACCACCTTTCAAGGATGGCCACTATCCTTACCTCTAAGAACACTGATGAGTTTTTATAATATTCACAAACTATTTTGAGGAATAGATATTTTATATAGTTCAGTTATACAGTGCATATTCTTTTGTGTTTGGCTTCTTTAGTTCAATGATATATTTGCTGGATTTATCACTGTTGTTGAATCAGTTATATTTTGTTCATTCTCATTATTTGTATAAACCAGGTAACTGTATTCACAATTCTCTATCATTGGTATATTTCTTTATACTTGTTCCAACATATGCTTTCATAATTGTTAAAATCTGGGAGTAGGTCTTGATAACTTGGAGTTGAAATCCTCCATCTTCATTCATTTTTTTTTTTAAGATTGCCATGACTATTTTTGGCCTTTTGTTGCCAAATGAATTTTAGAGTCAACTTTTTAAATTTTGCAAAGTAAAATTTAAAATAAAATAAAAATTTTAAAACATGTTTTGATTTTGATGTGGATTGCATTGAACTTGTATAATAATTTAGGAGGCAATAAAGATCCTTATAATATTCCAATAAATGAAAATGAACATAAAAAATCCTCCGCTTATTTATATCATATTTAATAATTTTGAATTCCTTGCAATTAGTGTAGCAGTCTTGCCCATTTTTGTTCTTATTTATTTCAAGGTATTCAATGATTATTAATGCTACTGGTAAAGGTATTTTTGTAAATTTTATATTCTATTTGTTTGTTGCTAGTGTTTATAAATATAATTCATTTTTTAATAGTGACTTTGTATCCAGTGACCTTGCTAAATTAGTTTATTAATTTTGATAGGTTGTATATTACTTCTGAATTGTCTAAGTTTACAATTGTGTCATTTTTGAGTATTGAGAGTCATATTCTTATGCCATCAATATGCCTCATTTTTTCCTCATTACAATGTTAAATAGTCTTGGAGATAGCAGAGATCTGTTATCTATTTTGAGGAATAGATATTTTATATAAT
Organism: Hylobates moloch; assembly: GCF_009828535.3. Taxonomy (NCBI): domain Eukaryota; kingdom Metazoa; phylum Chordata; class Mammalia; order Primates; family Hylobatidae; genus Hylobates; species Hylobates moloch. The sequence continues at coordinate 73,400,477 of NW_026652279.1, read as the reverse complement.
TCAATTATACAGTGCATATTCTTTTGTGTTTGGTTTCTTTAGTTCAATGATAATATTTGTTGGATTTATCATTATTGTTGAATTTAGTTATATTTTGTTCATTCTCATTATTTGTATAAACCAGGTGACTGTATTCAAAAATGCAAGCTAACTTTGTTCCAGATTTCAGGGGTAATTATGTAGTATGATATGTGCTGTAGGGTTTTGCATGTGTGTGTATGTGTGTGTCCACATGTATTTATGCTTGACAGTCTATATCATATAACGAGAGTTTCTTATAACAGATTAAGACTAATTTCCTGAAATTATTTTTCTTATGAATAGGTATTCCTTCTTTCAAATGCTTCCTTTCTTGCATTTATCAATATCATATGATTCTGTGTTCAGGTAATACATTGTATTGATTAATTTTCAACTGTTTAAGAAACCCTGCACACATGGAAAAAGCTCACTTGTTTATTATGCCCTATCCTTTAAGTATATTGTTGAATTTGACTTAATAATATTTTGTTTAGATTTTAATCAATGTCCATGAATGAGATTGATGTATAATTTCATTTTTTTAACACATTACACACTGAAACGTGCAATGTTCTTGTCAGATTTTCCATTCCTGGTAAAACTCATCTCAAAAATTTTTAGGAAGACTTTGCTCTGTTTTTTTTTGTTTCCTGAAAGAATATGTGCAATGTGCAGGCTTGTATTTACTTCTTTTGAAAAGGTTTGGAAGAATTCACAGCTGAAACCATTTGTGTCTGAGGTCTTCTTTCTATAAAAGTTTTATTTATGAATTTAACTTATGTGAAATGTTTACAATCACCGAAAAGCTTTCTTTATTCTTTAATAACTTTCGTAAGTAGCGTGTTTGGAAGATTTTGCTCATTCTATAAAAGTTCTCAAATTTATTGTCATCAAGTTGCTTATAATATCCTTTTACTACTACTTTGATATTTGTGGGATCTGCAGTGATGCATAATTTTGCCCCCATATATTATTATGGGACCTATGTCATTTTATTTCTGAAAAGTTTTGCAAAAGTTTTTTTACTTTTTCAAAGAAATAACATTTGCTCTGTTAATTTTCTTTATTTTAGTTTTTTCTCTGTTGTACTGATTTCTATTTCTAGATTGAAATAAAAACTTAACTTCTTGCCTTTAGATTTTTTTTAATGTATTGCTGGAATTCTTTTCTAAGCACTCCTTTACCCGTTGCCCCTAAGCTTGGTATGACATTTTTATTATCACATAGTTCAGAATTATTTTATTTTTGTAATTTTTAATTTTGCTATGATTTTAACGTTATTCAGTATTTAACCAATTATTTATATTTGTTCCTTTTGCTCTTTATTTCTTCATCGAGGTAGTTTGAAAAGTATTAATATAAATTGATATTGTTTTCAAAAATTTGAAGAGTGTATTACATACATGATACCTTAGCCCATCAAAATACCTTCAATGTTTATAACATAAGAGGAAAGACATTCTTTTACATAACTAAAGTATAGGATTAAAACAGGAAATTTAATAAAGGTAATTACTATTACCTAATTAACAGTCCATAATCAAGTTCCATCAATTGTCTGGACAATGTCCTTTATAGTCTTCATCCCCTAGCTCTACCCTTCCTTAGAGGATAAAATCTAGGATAATGTGCGGAATTTAGTTTTATTTTATTTTTTTAAGGGGCAGGATTTTGCTCTGTTGCCCAAGCTGGAGTGTAGTAGTGCAATCATAGCTCACTGTAACCTCAAACTCTTGGCTCAAGTGATCCTCCCTTTTTAGCTTCCTGTGTAGGTAGGATTACAGGTGCACACCACTATGCCCAGCTGATTTTTATGTTATTTTATTTTTTGTAGAGATGGGGTCTCACTATGTTGCCCAGGCTGCTCTTAAACACCTGGCATCAAGTGAGCTATTTTATAGATCTCCCAAAGTGCTGGGATTACAGGCATGAGCCACTGCACCTGGCCTTTCATGTCATTTTATTATTTCATAACCTAAAATAGTTCACGAGCCTTGCATTGTCTTTCATTACTTCCTATTTTTGGAAAGCATAGGCTATTTGATCTAAAGGATTTTTTTGAGTTTGTCTTATAATTCCTCATGTTTAATGGCAAGTTATGAATGTTGTTAGAAATACCACAAAAATGATATTGTGTCCTTCTCAGTGCATCAACTCAAGAGGCCCCTAACATCAATTTTGTTAACTGTAGTCACTCAATTATAGTGTTATTGGCTGGGTATGTCTACTGCAAAATTACTACTTTTGCTTTTATAATTTATAAGGAATTTACATGGAAGTGATTTGATTCTAAGAAAATATCCTGTTTCTCATTAAACTTTTACACAATACTTTTGGCATCCCTTGAGCATACCCATTATGCTCATAATTAATTGTTAATTAATTATGAACAAGAGCTGCTAAATGGTAATCAAATTCTATCATTCTTTCTATCATCATTTTTACAGCTTTCCCTTTTTCTGTCTCTGCAGCTCTATCTTACCTATCATCTATCTATCCAGTTAGTAGGTAGTTATATCAAAATGTCTCATGAATTCATATTATATTCAATTGGATTGTAGTCCACTACTATTACCATCTAGTTTGAGGCTAAAATTTTTCTACATGGAAGCCCATTCAAATTGGTGCCTGGGTCTCTTTCACATGCAAGCATCATTCACTGAGTGCTTGACTTTTCCTGACACACAAAGACATTCTAGACTTATCCATCCCTCCCCTACCTTTGGAATCAACATGCAAGGCTTACTTTTTTATTTCCACTTGGTTAGGCTATGGTATCCAGTTCTTTGATCAAGCTCTAGCCTAGATGTTGCTGTGAAGCTATTATCTACATGTGACTAACATTTATATCAGTAGAGGGAAGCAGATTGTCCTCCACAATATGGGTAAATTTCATCGAATTACTTGAAGGCTATATGAAAAAGGATTGTGATCTTCAAAAGAGGAAGATATTACATCTCTCAAGTGCGTTTAAAATGAAGACTGCTACATTACCTCTTCCTGGGTCTCCAATCTGCCAGCCTGCTCTGCAGATTCTCGATTTGCCAGCCCCTACTATCATGTGACTCAATTCCTTAAAATAATTTTTTTTTTTTTTTTGAGACAGAGTTTTGCTCTTGTTGCCCAGGCTAGAGTGGAATGGCGTGATCTCGGCTCACCGCAACCTCCGCCTCCCAGGTTCAAGTGATTCTCCTGCCTCAGCCTCCCAAGTAGCTGGGATTACAGGTGCCTGCCACCATGCCCAGCTAATTTTTGTATTTTTAGTAGGGACAGGGTCTTGCCATGTTGGACAGGCTGGTCTTGAACTCCCGACCTCGGGTGATCCACCCCACCCACCTCAGCCTCCCAAAGTGCTGGAGATTACAGATGTGAGCCACCGCGGCTGGCCAAAATAAATCTCTCTTTCTGTGTACCTATCTATTGACTGATAGATAGATTGATGGTAGATAGACAGATCATGTTGGTTCTATTTCTCTAGAGAACTCAATACAAGTAATTTTTCCATGTGGCCCGTGTTCCTTTTAGTAAAAAATGGTATCTGAAAATTAAGTCCTGAGTTATAGATGTGCTCATTGCCATTAAATTTTTTAATGTTTCCAGGCCTTCTCATCTGTGAGAGCTAAAGAAATATAAATATATATTTGTATACAGAGATATATAAACACACACACACATTTCTCTAATTACAATTCAATATCTCAAGGTTCATTATTCTAGGCTCCCCATTTCTATATATTTAACTTGATTCCCCAACAATAAGAAACCTGGCTTCTAAATATTCTAAATATTAACTCATTTGCTCAATTACACAATACAGACTGTAGCTACAAAATGGCTGCCCCACTTCAAAATTGCTAACCTATGCCACTGAAAACTAAAATCCACTAACTAAAAATAACTACACTTTAACTTTTGTTTACAATGTTTTCATTTTTTTTTCATTTTTGCTTTAGACTGCGTGTTAGATTCAAAATACTGTGTTCTAAAGTAACTTAGATAATTTCAGTCAGCTTTTTTTACCCTTTATTGTGCTTATGGTCAATTTGTTTTTGTTCTTTATCTTTCCTCATTCATTAAGTGTTCTTTATATATTTTGAATATTAGCTCTTTTTGTGACACATATATTTAATGTTTTGTTAATATTTGTCCCAATATTTAAAATTCTTTAGAACTTTTATGGTGATTTTTGCTGACATGCAACACATGAGTATGTGTGTTTGTGCATATGTGTGTGTAGTTCTACTTTATTATTTTTTTCAGTCTGAGTTTATTGCATCTAAAAATTGAGTCTTAGTGAGAAAATCCTTTCCTATACCCTGGTTATATAAGAATTCAGCTACACTTGTTTATTTCCCAGAAATTGTATTTTAAAAAATATTTAGATCTCATGCTTTTTCTAGAGTCCACTTATTTTTATCTTTTTTTCTACTAGCTGTATGGCTGTCTCAGAAACATTTATTGCAAATTTCCTTTGATCGAATCATTTTTAATAGCAGCTTTATTATCTATGGAATTTCTTTATGTATTTCTGGATTTTATATTTCATTTTACTCTGTCTATTTATGTATCAACACTACAGTATTTGAATGACAGAGAATTTATGTTTGTATATGATGTATGCTACAGGATTACTCCCACTTGTAGAGTTTTTGATCAATTCTTTTCTAAATTTGTCTTGTATATTTATTTGCCCATATTAAATAGTATCAATATGTCTAGGTTTATAAATAAGCTTGGAGTTATTTTTAATGGAATTGTTTCAAATTTATAAAGTAACTTAGAACTCACATTTTTTTAAATATTGAGCATCCAAAAAAGTATATCTTTTAATTCTACTTGTGTATCTTTTAAGTGTCCTAAAGATTACCTCTTATGTTTTGCAAGTTTTTAAATTTTTTATTAGTCTTTTTCTTAACTATATTCATGTTTAATTATTTCTATCATAATGATCTTTCCCTACAGTTATGTATTCTAAACAGTTATTTTTGTACAAAACAAGACTATTTATTATGTTTTAATTTTATACCCTGCTATATTAATGCATGTTTTGTTGCTTAAAAAATTGAACATATTTTAATTTTCATGTTTTATCCTATTATCCATGGACTGTTAGAGCTTTTAAAAAAACGTCCATGTAGTCTAATATTTTCTAATTATATTATTGTCTTTCAGTTTTAGTTTAATATCATTGTGGTTAGCAATCATTCTTTCTATAATTTCAGTCTTCTTGTAACCGCCCAAGGGGTTCAACTTGCCTGCTGACTAAACAGAGCTGATTTATCAAGAAAGGGAATTGAATAGAGAAAGAGCAATTCACACAGAGCTGGCTGTGCAGGAGACTAGAGTTTTATTGTTATTCAAATCAGTCTCCCCAAGCACTCAGGGAGCAGAATTTTTTAGGATAGCTTGGTGGGTAGGGGGAAGCCAGTAAGCCAGGGAGTGCTGATTGGTCTGAGATGAAATCATAGGGAATAGAAGGTGTCTTCTTGTGCTGAGTCAGTTACTGGGTGGTAGGCCACAAGATCAGATGAACCACTTTATTGATCTGAGTGGTGCCAACTGATCCATCAAGTGCAGGGCCTTGATGCATTTGGTATCTCAAGCACTGATCTTAGGAGGAGTTTAGGGAGGGTCAGAATCTTATATTCTCCAGCTGCATGACTCCTAAATCACAATAATTTAATCTTGTGGCTAACGTTAGCCCTACAAAGGCAATGTAGTCCGCAGACAAGAAGGAGGTCTGCTTTGGGAAAAGGCTATTACCATCTTTGTTTAAAATATAAACTATAAACTAAGTTGCTCCCAACATTAGTTCAGTCTATGCCCAGGAATGAACAAGAACAGCTTGGAAGTTAGAAGCAAGATGGAGTCAGTTAATTTAGATCTCTTTCACTGTCTCAGTCATAATTTTGCAAAGGTGGTTTCAATTCCTCCCTTTGGGTTTTATTACTCCTTATTCTTAAGGTGTAGGCTATGGAGATGTGAAAAGGTCATCAATCATTCTGGCTTCTTCCCACTGACGGAAGATGTAGTGGGAATGGGAGTGAACCCATTGAGAGTGAGAATAGTGGAACAGCTTTCCAACTGTCTGTGTGTACTCATACAGGCTTGGCTGGGCTATTAAGGCTTGCATGGTGAAAACATTAGTACTTACATCTGTAGTTTTAGTACAGTATTTAAGTGAAAAACATGCTATAAGGGAAATAATGAGTCCTAGGATGAAGAGTACAATTCCCAATTTTAAATGCAAAGATTTGAAAGCATTAATTTAGGGACTTCTAACCCACAAAGAATTTAGAATTTAATCTAAACTGCAGGAAAAAAAAAAAAAAACAAACTCAAGCACAGTTAAAAACAACGTACTATAGTTTTTCTTTTGAAGCACAATTTTTCTCTCTCCAGTTCCCATTTTTTATAATAAAAAAGTTATGATAGAACTGATTTGTTTACAAAATAAACTTTAGTCTTATTGTACTTGCCCGATTATTTGCATAAAGTGCAGCAAGAATAATTATTTTTCACATTTAATTGGCTTTGATGGAAGTCTGTCCCACATGGAATCTCAGACAAGACTTTTTAACAGCTGAGCCCAGCCACAGGTCTGTACCCTAAAATACCTATGAGTTGGGTAAATTGTATCCTCTTGAGGTCTCAAGATAACTTGGGGTACCTGGGCCTGTTAGAAAGTGACATTCTTTACTTACCACAGGTCAGGAACCTTGTACACGGGCTGTGAAGACAAGATATGAAGTCATATTCTCCAAGAGGCTTTAAGTGGCCTTTGACTTAAGAGGCTTTAAGTTAACTTTGATTCTTTAAAGGAAGCATGCTATTCCACTCAAAGCCTTGATAAAATAACCAATTTCTCCAATTGTGTCCTGTTACAAAATAAAAAAGATTCTTGTTGCATTTATGCAATTAACTATACTGCCATAAATTGAAAATACTCATGAATAGTTTCCAAATTCTGGGGAAATCAGGTAGAGAGAACAAATATGCCCCAAAAGTTTTACTTCCCACTGCCCCCCACCCCAGCCCCCACAGGAATATATTTTACTCACTTGCAACAAGTTGCAAATAGCTCTAAAAAGTAAGTTATCTCAATACTGAAAACAAAAGGATTAGCAATATTTAACATATCAGCTCTCCAAGAAAGTCCCAGAAGTTTCATTTCTTCCTCTATTCCAATAGCACAATTTTTAAAGTTATCTGAGACCTTCACTCAGAGTCCTATACCTGATTATAAACTGCCTTTTGAAAAGGACCAAAGTAAGACAAAATGTCTGGGGATGACAAAAGTCTATGGCCACTATTACAGCTACAATTGACTAGGAATTTTGGTTACTTCTGTGGCATACAACAATTTTACATAACAATTACAATAATAATGTACTCTAAATCATATTAGAATTATAAAAGTCTTCCATAATTTTTGGAACACGTACTAATAACATATTTATGCAAATACAGTCCAAAGAAAACCAATCACCATTAATTCACTCTTCTATCTGAAAGTTTTTTCTCTATTCTAATGTCACAGTCTCCAGAGTTATTAATCAGAATCCTGCATTTAAGAGCATCTGTTAAATTTTATAGCTGATTATAAAACCATCTTTTAAAGAGGGGCAAAATAAGACAACAATTTTCCGTGGATGACAAAAACATTTTAGTGCAGCCACAGTTAAATACATGATTGACAAGGAAATTTGTCACCTCTGTGGCACACAGTCATTAACATAATACTTATAATTATTACTGATAACATATACTAAGTAAGATCAGAATTATAGGAGTTTTACATAATTTCAGAACATATGCCAATAATACATTTACACACATATAGCGCAAAGAAAGCCTAACACAATTTCATATTTGACAATGTTTCCTCTACAATTTGTATATGAAATAAGTCAAATGTCATTTTTGAAGATTAGAGGACCTAATACCTAAAATATTAGGATAGAAAGAGACATAATTTATAATTTGATTTTGGAAAGTTTGTCAAATATCAAAGTTTTAAACATTGGATATTACCAAATAAAATCCCATCAGTATGATTTTAATGTTTTAACCTATGGAAAAAAAGTAAATAATTTCTTTTAAATCTTAGCCACCTTGTTTATACCCACAGAATTTGTATGATAAGATTAACCCTTTACAAACCCTTTTTCACTTTGTTTAAGCCTTCAGTTTTGTCCTGTTACTCGTTTAGGTTAAGACAAATTTTAAAACCTTCTGAACTAGACGAGATTACATTCCCTTTAACAAAAGCCATATTCCTATACCTTCTTATAATCTTTTACCAAAACCACATTCACTACACAACTTATATGTAAACCTGTTTCTCCAGTAATCTCAATTTCATGTTACAATGTTAACCCTTAGCAACTTTTATTTTTAATGAAAAGTTAGGTAAGTGATTTTAATTATATACTAGGAATGGAGGCTAGAACATCAGATAATGTCTGACTCTTTTCAGCATTTAGGGGCATGGCTTTCCACATGTCTCCAAGCCTCATCTATAATCTAATGCTCCAAAGTAGGTAAATTGAACAATTTTCAAAAGTCAAGGAAACAGTTTAACCTTAAAGCATTTAGCAAATCTGATATCTCACATTAATTTAGACCAAATGTCTACATTTTCAGGACATTTTATTTTACCGATAATCTTTAAAACTGTTTTTATTTCCAAAACATTACTAAAGTCATGTGAACAAAAAAGGTACTAAAGTTTCTATTTTTCTGAGCAAAATATTTTATAAGTGCTTATTTTTCTAAGCCAGTTATCAGAGCTTTTTATATATAAACATCATACACCCAACACATATAAATGCAGACAGACAGAAGATTCAGCACTTGTAAGATTTTTCATTTGCCAGTTTCTTAATTGGATTACTGGCTTCAGGGTGGAGCCCTTGGAAGAACATGGCCAGGAAAGCTTGCATTTCTGGGGCCTAATCACAGCCAAAGGCAGAGACAGATCCCCAAAATTAAGGGTGCCATTTTATACTGGATCCTGGATCCCCAAAAAGAGGGAAATACTTCGGGAGAAGACAGGGCAGTGTTCTTACCGACTGTGCATTTCATTGCAAGGCCACCCAAAGCCTGTCACCCAATGGTGTAATTAGACCATCCCCCATGGGAGCCTCATCTGTCAGTGGGAGTGGGGATGTTTCCATATCTTCCAGGTGGCCAAGAGCATGCTTCTGTGATCTAAGTGTGCAAAGAGTCAAGTATTCCTCCATAACTATTATTAGCCATCCCCTAAAGTACATTTCCTACCTAGCTATTACACACTAAAGCTCTCTCATAGTGAGAAGTAATTTCTGATACCCCTAAAGCTCAAAATTGTCAGATAATACAATGCAAAACAGAACAGAGCCTTTGATTTTGAGAGGGATCTATCGGCTCTTAATTTCTGGGGTTTCATGAGGAAAACAGTGTTTTTCCAAGACACGGTCTGTGGCACCTCCTGTTTTTCCCAAGGAATCCCCAGCTACCAGAAGTTATCTTATGGCCTAGAAAAAAAATGGAGAAAAATAATTCAGTTGACTGAGAAGAAAAAAACTTTCCAGAAAAAAAGAGGTCAAAGAAGAGAAAAACATACAGAAATATACCTATAGCTTATCTACTTTAATTAAGCTGACTTTTAACCACAGCACTCTTTAAAAAAGAATCCTTTTACAGTTTTTATTACCTGACTTTAGCCACACCAAGAGGCCAATATTTTTGGCTTTTGAATTCTACCACAGATAACTTCCCACATGAAGTTAATCAGTCTTAACTAAGGTTGTAACTTAACCATGGACACATAGGTATCTCAAAGAGATGGTAAGCAGTTTCCTTTTTTTCAAGATTTAGAATATCCCCTAGGGTAATGTAGAGAAAGGGGAATTCAAGACAGGAAATCAGAAGCTATCTATGGGGGGAAAAAGCGTCAATAAATGGGAAAGTTACATAAATAAAAAAACAGAAAGGAATCTCCAGAAGCCAAGAATAGAACCCAGGCAGCCATTGTCAAAAGGCAAATCTTCAGCTACTGAGGTACAGCATTAAGCAGTTTCTATTTCTCTTCCCAGAAGGAACCTAGAGAAGCCAATTTCAAGCTTGCAAAGGCTTTTAACTGCTAAAGAATTTTTGAGACAGAGTTTTGCTGTTTTGGTCAGGCTAGTCTCGAACTCTTGACTTCAGGTGATCTGCCTTCCTCGGCTTTCCAAAGTGTGAGGATTTCAGATGTGAGCCACTGTGTCGCGGCCTTAAGAAAGTTTTTAGGTCTAACTATAACATGAATCCCCAAGTTCCTGTCTTCTAGGTGGTAGAAACCAAGAGAAAGCATACCCACATAGTCACAAGGTTAATCTCTTAAGGACACAAAACAAGATTGAGAAATTTCTTCTGGTATTGGTTTCAGGGACCTGCAGCAATATTTATAACTGACCAGCCTGTCAGGCTTGCTTGAAAAGCAGGTTTTTAGGAGTCCTAAACCCACATTCTATCATGTGATACTCCTTTCTCCATTACACAACACAGCAAGACAAATTCTTAGCACAAAGGGCACATGATTTGCTACTGCCTAAGACTAGTCTCAAAAATCCTTTTTCCATTAATCAAACCCTTGCAGAGAGACAGTGGCATTTATTGTTTACCTAGGCAGAGAAAGAGAGAGAGACCAGAAACTTGGCTGGTAAGAATGTCTTACCCTTTTTGCCAGCATACCAGGTTTCTGGGCACCCTTTCTCTGCAGCTTCCAGAAGAACGGAGAGGTTTCTGATGACCCTGCCTACTGGGCCAAAGCTGTGGGTTTCAAGTCACTTTACAAGAGAAAATCACCTTTTCCTGTTTTATGGAACCACACGCAAGATGCTTAATTTGCAAGATTCTGCCCAACAGGCTGCATGGGGAACTGAATAAACATTTTCCATCCCAGGAAAATACATATAACAAAAGAAACATTAGTTACATTGTCCAGCATCCAGAATCAGCCCAGCAAAGCTGAAACTTTCCCATTGGTCCCTGTTGTCTTTGATCCACTCCATTTGGGGAGGGACAACCTTCAAACAGTAATTCATAATGAGGTCTCTGAGCAAGGCGAAGAGGAGATAGTCACCCTGAGAGTCAGGCCTGTTGAGCCTTCTTTAGGGGTTACCGAATGTGATCAGACAGATAAGGAGGGTTTTCTGAGTTAGGCCTGCTGGACTTCCATCAGCAACCCCTTCTGAGATCCTTTCCAATATAAAAACACACCTGAAGACGAAGCAGACAGAAGGCCTTCCAAATCAGATCCCTAACCAAGAACTCTAAGAGTATCCCTTCCAAACTATCCTCCTATTTGTCATCTGAGAAACCTTCTTGAAATCTTCCTGATTGAGAAGTCTCCCAAACCAAGACTCTTCCTATTAGTTAAAAAACACCAACCAAAACCCACAGGAACTGAACAGACACATTGCAGTGGGGCCACAGACACAGGCACCCCTTGTTGGAGCTGCAAACAGACACTCTGCAATAAGGCTACAGACACCACACCATAGGGGTACAGAACAAGTTGGGAAAAGAAAGGAGGTGTTGGCAGCCCCAGGGATACTCACAAATCCAGACATGCCACTGGGCTACAGTGGGGCTACAGATAGACACCCAACCATGGGGGCAACAGATAGACACTCTGTGATAGGGCTACAATTAAGAGATATCTCCTCATGACTATTTCTCCACTGCAATCAAATCCATGAGCTTTGGGTCAGCAGCACCCCACCAGTAAAGAGAGTACCAGAGTCAGCCCCCAGTCCAAGAGAACTAGTCATCCACTTGGGCTGGCCTCTGGATCCATCATTAAAAGGGGGGCACTGAACCACAGGCAGGTAGCACAAAGACAATCCTGGACAAGCCCCTAAATTTGTAACCATCCAAGGACCTTGCTTGCTGCCTAAACAGAGCTGATTCATCAAGACAGGGGAATTGCAATAGATAAAGAGTAACTCATGCAGAGCTGGCTGTGTGGGAGACTGGAGTTTTATTATTACTTAAATCAGTCTCCCTGAGCATTCAGGGAGCAGGGTTTTTAAGGATAACTTGGTGGATGGGGGGAAGCCAGTGAGACGGGGTGCTGATTTGTCCAAGATGAAATTATAGGGAGTCGAAACTGTCTTCTTGAGCTGAATCAGTTCCTGGGTGGGGGGACCACAAGATCAGATGAGCCAGTTTATTGATCTGGGTAGTGCCAGCTGATCCTTCAAGTGGAGGATCTGCAAAATATCTCAAACACTGATCTTAGAAGCAGTTTAAGGATGGTCTGATTCTTGTAGCCTCCAGCTGCATGACTCCTAAATCATAATTTTTAATCTTGTGGCTAATGTTAGTCCTGCAAAGGCAATCTAGTCCCCATGCAAAGAGTAGGTCTGCTTTAGGAAAGGCTTGCTACTGTCTTTGTTTAAACTATAAACTAAATTTCTCCCAAAGTTAGTTCTGCCTGCACCCAGGAATGAATAAGGACAGCTTGGAGGTTAGAAGCAAGATAGAGTAAGTTAAGTTAGAGCACTTTCACTGTCTCAGTCATAATTTTGCAAAGGCGGTTTCATTCTGACAAACAGGCCTGAACTAAAATAAGGAGACACAGATTAAATTAAATTTTAGATAAACATTTTAATTTAAATCAGATGGGAAATTTAATAACTGAAAAAGAAAACTATCTGAATGCCCAATGGTAAATATTAAAGTTGTGAATTTGCATAAGGTATTTTCAAGGTGAATACAATTGCTAGGAAGTCATTTAAAAAATTTCAAGCTTTGTGCCATAATGAATACACTTTACTGAATTTAGCACTTTCAACGAACATTCTATCATCATGTCTATAGTTCTTAAGCGTTAAAAAGGAGGTGGTTTGAGGAATGTCAGTTCTGAGAAGGAGAGTACTGATACTGAGCCAAGAAGTTCAACTATCCCATCTGAAATTTCTGTAATGAAATAGAAAAATCAGGTCTCATTCGAGAGAAAGAAAGCCATAACGTCCAGCTATGATGAGTCAACAAGTTGAAAAGTAGCATCATAAGGGTTGCTATGAGTCTTAATAAGCAGTGGCCCCTCATGCATAATGACTGAACATGGCTACATGTCCACCTCTTAATGAGAATACTGACTTTCTGCCCTCACACTGTGTATGCTGTGACTACAAAAACAAGACTAACCCAGAGTCCATTATTCATTCTAGAAAGTAACCACATTGTCTGACTAAGAACAGATTTGTTAATGTGGCAGGGATTTACCATCATAATAAAATCCTCCCATTAATGACAATTGCTAAGATATCTACTTATTAGATCTGAATATAAATGGATAATTCCCGCTTTTAAGGTCAGATCTATTTTTATGTCTTATGTTGAATGGCAGATTATATTGAAGACCTTAGGTTACTTGGATATATTTTAAAGGTAGTAGCTATTAAAATACACTCGGTCAGGGTTAATAGTGAGTCATTTTTAAGGAAGTTTTATTTGGAATAGAGGAATCAGAACGGATAAACCAATTATTCAGGTTTTGTAATTATCTTCGGTAATTGATAATTATTTTATCTTCATGGTAAGATAATCATACAATGTGAGGTACAGATTATCGTGTTTTTATAAAGAATTTGGCATTTAAAGTGAGTGAAATTTTATATTTTAGATGATTGCAGATCACAGATCTAAACGACCATAGAGTAGCAGAATATGCTACCCCAAAATATGCCACTTTGGCATAAAGACTATCATGAGCTGAAGACAATTAAGAAAAACATCCCAGGACTCTGCCTTCTCCTTATTTAGCTAAAAGTAGCACATAAATTTGTGAGGATTTCCCTGCCTCTACTCTCCATCAGGAAGGGCAGATGTTAATCACTGGAGATAATTCTAGACCTTAGCCTAGAGAGGGCACCAGAGGAATCTACGTAGCAAACTTGACTCACTACGCCTTATCTTCCATTATTTCTTCCACACAGTTATCTTTCTACAATCTACCCTCCTCAAAAACTCAAAAAATCATTTTCCTTTATCATGTCACTTCTCTAAAAATGTATTGTTCTTTTGTTAAGATGTTAGATAAGCCCAAATTCTAACCATCCACTAGAGTTACTCATCTCTGAGTGCTCCTGTGTGTAAGCCAGTTAGTGAACTTCTGTTTGTTTATCTGTCTTTTGTTAGTTTAATTTACAAGGCCACACCTGTAAACTCAAATGGGTAAAGAAAAAAAAAAACACACTTTTTTTCTCCTCACTCTACCTAGTTGATTCAATTGATTATTCTGACCATGTGGTTTTATTAGTAATATGGAAAGAATAAAATCTCCCTTAAGTATTTCCACAGCTATTGTGATGACAATTTAAGATGGTCATTATAAAGGGTCTTAGAAAATAAACTTCTAATAAATATTAGATGCTACTTTAATTAGTTGTAAATGTTAATGAGCTCTCATAAATGTCTAAAATGAATATTACTTTCCTTTTAAAATGCCAAGATTTTTTAAATTTTTCAGTCATCCTTTACATTTTTCCATATTTCCAAATGAATATATGGATAATTATTATTTATTACATATATAAATTATATACACATAAACACATATATATTTTTCTCTGATAATTGAGTTAACTTTTATCTGTAAATAAGCAGTTTTCCAACATAATTATTTATTTCTGGGTATATTATTTAGTTTAGATTTGTTTTCTTCTTCCTGTCCATCCAAATAACCAAGTATTGTAATGTAAGCTGATTAAAAAGATCATGGCTGCACCACATCTAAGCTACAGATTGAAATAAATCACAGCTTTTAAGATTCAGCAAATCTGCCTATAGCATTTACTTTCATTGTGTTAAGTAAAACCTTCCATTATGGTCATTAATCAAGGTGGATGATGTATTGTTACACCCTCGCTCCTATATGAAAGATTCCACATCCAATTAGTTGCCAAAGATTACGTCCATTTCAGGAGGTCTAGGTTTCTGTCCTTCAATTGCTGACAGATTTGTTATGACTTTGGGGAAGGCTGTCACTTCGGAATTATTTTCTTTCAGATAAAATAAGGGAATCAGGAATAGATTACCCTTCTATAAACCATTCTAATGTTAATAGTTCATGACATTATGGAACATCGACAGTTTGAGATTCAAATCCTTACCTTAGACCTCGATACTTGGAGGAACATAGAGAATGCCTGCAATCTTTCTTAGAGGGTCATTTAATTTTAAATGACTCAACATGTACACAGTTACAGAGCCCTCTACCACCATACCCTCAAGAGAGAGGAAATGCAAAAATCATGATAAAACTTAAGAACTAGAGCCCTTTTTTTGGGGGGGGGAACAATATAGCTTTCAGAAAGGGATAATGAGAGAGTACAGGTAAAAAATGAGAAAAGCATCCATCCATTTCATATAACTCCTTGCCAACTACTACTGGCACACATTTAAAATTCATTGTCTACTAGAAAAGGCTATAGAAATCAATGTTTAACTTAAAGAGAATTACAGAAAAGATTGATTGCACCTAAAAGTTTATCCAGGTCATTTCTGATAGCATGCTAAATTTTTCATTTAATGTGACTTCTTTTCTTCATTTCTTTGGACTTTGTTTTTCCCAATGTAGGGCTGTGCAAAGTTATCTTATTGATATAAGCCTTGTGAAACATGGGAAATGTATGATTAACTTTATACATGTGTTACGTTGTCCTCAAATAGAAAGGTGTTGCCAGTGGAGGTTTTAATATGGGTATGAGCATATATTAGTGTTCTTTGTGGGAGAAAGAGTGACGTAATTATCTCACAAACCTGTAGTGGGCAGTGATGTGGTAGCTGCTGGGCACTTGCAATACACACCGTTGCCGAATATTAACCTGAATAGGTGTCCTAAACAATGGTTTTCAATCCAAATACAATCAAGTTAAAATAAAAGAGTCATCAGGTGTAAAGGAAAAGGGTCAGGAGTTAGGAAAAAAAGTATTAACACATACACACGTGCACGCGCGCATAGATACGTGCACATGCACACATGCGCGCACACATGCACACACACTCACAGGGGATAAGAAGGAAGTGAGGATAGTCTCTTGATACCAGGGCAGTAAAGTGATGTATGTTTTTCATTTGGGTCTTCTGGCCACACAAAAATCCTCTGAGAGATCAAGATTACAGACTTGGGGAAACTAAAAATAAATTTATATAGAAAAAAGTTAAGTCCAAAATAATATCTGTGGTTTTCTTGCTAAGTTTTGGTGAATAATTAATGTATTTGTTTTTCATGTCACAGTATAGGGACAATGCTATTTTAAAAAGCAATAATATATTCACCACTCAGAAAAAAAAGATCTATGTATCTTCAGATACAGCGCATGTTCAACACAGAACAATAAATGAAAGAGAAAAATATCTTAAAAATTATACAAACATTTTCCAAAATGATTGTAGAATGTTATATTTTCACTCTTTTAACAATTGTTTCAAACTTTAATTTAAAATTTGAAATTCTATTAGTTTATTATTTCTGTTTTGCAAACTCATTATAAACCAGCATGAAAAAACTTGCCTTTCAAAAACAAGAATGCTAAATAGGTCTTATGAATTCTTCATGAGATAATATTTAATGCAATTATTTTTAGAATTACTACTTAATAAATACATTTTGCTAAATGGGATTTTCTAAGGTGATAGTATAACAAAACCACAAGCTTGCATGTTTCTATTTAACAAATATTTTTACATGGCTGTAATATTTAAAACTGAATTCTACATTTTCTTTCATTAATAAGTTTGAACTCTTATAGTGTCTGCTTTCCAGAATTGCAATCGTCTAACTATCTAACTCTTACTCTTTTAAGCATTGACTCAAATGATAAAAAATTATAAATACATAGGAACAAAGTATATGCATATCCATAAGGCAAAAAAAAGAATTAATTTAAGATACTAATCTATACATTTACAATATTTAGTATATAAAATTGGATCTCAGGATCCATTGTGTTCTTTTTGTGAAAACTTAACATCCAAAAAAATTTCTAGTTATTAATATTCCATGTCTAAAAGATATGCATAATATTTGCTAAAATATTTTCTGTATCTCTCTTTCCCTCTCATTCTATCGCACTCTTAGAACAAAAACAAAAAGAGAAAAACACTAGAATGTCTATACTTCCTCCATTGAATTATCTGGTCTTCTAGAATATAGTTTGCAGTTTAGATTCTAATATTGTTTATTTTTGATAACATACTGTTATTTTCAACATTGATTTTAAGGAAGTAAAAGGTCCAGGAACGGTGGCTCATGGCTGTAATCCCTGCACTTTGGGTGGCCAAGGTGAGTTGATCGCTTGAGGTCAGGCCTTCGACACCAGCCTGGCCAACATGGTAAAATCCTGTCTCTATTAAAAAATACAAAAAGTAGCCAGGCGTGGTGTTGAGCGCCTGTGATCCCAGCTACTCAAGAGGCTGAAGCAGGAGAATCACTTGAACCTGGGAGGCAGAGGTTGCAATGAACCAAGATTGCACCACTGCACTCCAGCCTGGGCAACAGAGGTGACCCTGTCTCAAACAAACAAACAAAAAAAGAACCAAAGCTTGTTAATTGAAAATATGAGTTCCTAGCTTCCTAGCATGAGTTTTATACAATAATTCAATATTCATTTACAAAGTATCAAAGCATGTCTGAGCATAGGGGACACTTTAGTGTATTAAAACATGGCAATCTATTATTTCACTTTTGGGACTAAATATTTTTTGTTTCTGTATATTTTCTAATGCCGTCTCATAGACGACTAATTTTTGCTCTGCATTTCCCCATGATCCGAAGAATTTCTCAAAGCTTCTGTTAGCCCCTCAAACAAAAACAGTTCTTTCTCTGAAATTTGATAGCCTTATTTCTGTCCCTGTGCTTCTTTGAAGACACTTTTGTTTCCTTCTTGTATTAAATCTGTTTATATTCCCCTCTTATGCAGCCATAATGTCTATTGGAGATGTGAATAGTTGATTGAGTTTTTCTATATTAATAGTAACCAAATGAGTATTTTATATATAGCAGGGGTCCAAAATTTGTGTTGGTAAATAAATAAATTAATATCTGGGTGTTTTATGTTCATTATTACTTGAAGGCATAAAGACAAAATAGCGACTGTTTTCATAATTTTTCAGAATTATTAGAAATAAAATTTTACACATTGTATAAATAAGATGTCTCAGTATTAAAGAGTAAAGATATTCACCTGTCCCTCAATTCATGGTTATTTCAAATGAATTTTGTTGGAATTTAAATGTTACATAACATTACTTCCCATATTGTCTTCATTGTTTTGTAACAACAGAATCAGTTTTAGTATTATAAATAATAACTTCAAAGAAATAAATGACACGTCATCTACTTAATGATAGTTGAATCTATTTTCTTGAATTTTCCTTGTGTTCGACATAGCAGACCTATAAGATATACCTTTTTCTTTTTTTAAGAATACATGTCTTGGTCAGGTGAGGAGGCTCACACCTGTAATCCCAGCACTTTGGGAGGCCGAGGTCAGGAGTTTGAGACCAGCCTAACAAACATGGTGAAACTCTGCCTGTACTAAAAATACAAAATTAGCTAGGCATGGTGGCGCATGCCTGTAATCCCAGCTACTCAGGAGGCTGAGGCAGGAGAATTGCTTGAACCCGGGAGGCGAGATTGCGCCATTGCACTTCAGGATGGGCAACAAGAGTGAAAATCGATCTCAAAAAAAAAAAAGAATAAATGTCTTTAACGCTGAAATTGTGCATGTGATACTAATGAGATTGTTTCTAAACAACTGAAGAATTTAATAATTGCAATTTAAATCAAAATGTACACCATTGGGTATATGATGTTACTACCCCTAAAAGTAGGATTTAAAATATTTGAATCATCATGTGGCTCACACATGTGAAACCCAAACAATCCCATGGAAATTTGTTGATCAAATAATCATGGATTTTATTCAAATTCTCAATTTTAAACATTCGCCCATTGGAAAAGCAAATGTTCTGATGTTTGAAAAATAAAAAGTAATTTTTATCCGTAAATTAACTTGTGTCTATAGCATCAACAACGTGTTAATCTTAAGCCAAATGTATTGCATCAGGAAATTTGAAATAGTCAGCAGCAGAAAACTGTAATATTTGCAACTCTCCCCACCAATAACCATGTGGAGCCTGTACAAATGTATCGCTAGTGCAAATGTGGTACTTTTCTGAATATCTAAATTGTGGTTTCATTACTTAAGATGACAACCTAAGTTGAAACTCATGTTTTTTTTTCTTTATTGGTTTATTGATCTGTATAAAATAAATATGAAGGCAAGAGTAAAAAACAGCAACATGAATAGATAGTACAATATTGGCAAGAAAAGCTAAAATTTGTGATCTTTGACCATTGTTCCACTAAACATACTTACCTACTTTGTTATGATACTTAACAACTTACTATTAAATTAAATTTAACCTATTATTGGAACATCGTTCGGTGAATATACGTCAATTCTATCTAACCTTTCTATTTTATTTCTAATACAAAGAAAAAACAAATTAATAGCTCCTATTTGTATCACCTAATAAGCATTTTATAAAACACATTTCTCTATGTGAAAAAAATAGTAATTGAACATTTCTTATTCATAGATATGAGTTAAATAAAATATAGCACAAGGTTAATTTGTAATCTTGCTTGACTAGTTAACAACTGAACTAGAATGAGGGAGAAAGAGAGACATATCACTTTTAACAATGCAAAATTTGTCGATATAATTTGAAAAAATCAAATGGTTTATTCTACCTCAAAATTAGAAAATACAGTTGTATTTCTCTCAATATAAAATTATTTCCTGTCAATTATTTTTATTTATTATGTAATTTTTTATGCATTTGTAAAGTTTTGGAAATCTTTTCCTAAAATAATAACATTATAAGTTATATTGAAACTCATGCTAATATATTTGAGTACTCTCTGTTGCTTAAAATAATCATTTGAACATGTGGGTTATGTTTGCAAAAACAAACAACTCATGCAAAATAAAGATCCTTTAAAAATATATCACAGAGATAATTTTCTCTCTCCCTTTTTTTTTTAATGAAGACTAGGTCTGCTTTTATTGGCCAGGCTGGTCTTGAACTCCTGGGACTCAAGCTATCCTCCACCTGGGCCTTCCAAAGTGCTGGAATTGCAGGCGTGAGCCATGGCACCCAGCCCACAGAAGAAATTTTATTTGCTTCATTTCCTCTCCAAATACTAATATCATTCGAGATATTTTAAGAAGTCATTTGCCCTGACTCCATTCTGTCTACTCTGTTTAAACACATCAACATGGTACTTTTATTTTCTCTTTTTCTGGTTTACCTATTTATCTTGGCAGTTTGATATGGATTCTATATCTCTAAGTATTGAACACACCAATAATATCCTTGTTCTGTTTTTCCTGCTGCTGTTTTTAAAATGTTTAATACGTTAAATATAAGGATACCTTCTATTTATGTAAATTTCATACTAGTAATTTAAAAAGTTTAGTAACTTTTGTTTAATGTGTATTATATACAGTAGTGCCCCCTCATCTGTTTGGAATACATTCCAAAATCCCCAGCAGAAGCCTGAAATGAGGACAGTACTGAAATCTAAACAGATGCTCCCTGACTTAACTATGGTTTAAATTATGATTTTTTGACTTTATGATGGGTTTATCAGGGTATTTTTGACTAACGATATTTTTGATTTATAATAAATTTGTTGGGATTATAATTTGAGGAGCCCCATCATAATTTGAGGAGCATATGTATAAACTATGTTTTTCCTTATAGAAGCATACCTGTGACAAAGTCTAATTCATAAATTAGGTACAATAACAATAAAATAGAATAATCATAACAATATACTGTAATAAAATGTATGTGAATGTAGTCCCTATTTCTGTCTCCAAATATCTTATTGTACCAAGATAGCTAGTAAGTGACTAAAAGGTGGGTAGTGTATACAGCATAGGTAGGCTGGACAAAGGGATGATTCACATCCAGTAGAGGAGGGGGCAGGGTGCACCAGATTTAATCATACTACTCAGGATGGTGTGTAATTCAAAACTTATGAAGTGTTCATTTCCAGAATTTTCCATTTGGCTTAACACTATGTATTTAGGAATATTTCCTCATCTATAAAACATTTTTTAATAAGTAGAGATTAGTTTACCTCAAATGGAGACAAATTGTTTTTAGAATCTTGAAAATATATGCATTATGGGAGAAAATACCATAAACTAGATTTTTTAAAAGGGCAAATAGTAGATAACTTAGGTCTAGAATATTTGGTAAAATTATATATTGTAAATTATATATTTGCTATTGGGATTGCACTCTGATTATTTTGTGATGAAATGTGATGCACTTGGATGGAGCACTACTCAGAGGACATCCTAGAATTTATTAAAATGTAGGACTGAATTCTCAAAATGAAATATTGAATAAAAGAAAAAATCCTTATTTAATATGGCTAGAATCCCTCTTCCAACTCCCCAGTATTTAAGTTATAACCTGGAAGATTGTATTTTATTTACTAATTACTCAAATATACATTTGATTTTTTCTAAATAAAATTTAAAACTTTGGGGGTCTTTGGGCCTATATATATTTAATTCAAAAAATTGATTAATTTATTAACTAATATACTATTCAGAAAAAATACAGATTATTTTCTATCCGCCTCCTGGGTTCAAGCAATTCTTCTGCTTCAGCCTCCAGAGTAGCCGGGACTACAGGTACCCGCCATCACACCCAACTAATTGCTTTTGTATTTTTAGTAGAGACGGGCTTTCATAACATTGGCCACGCTGGTCTCAAACTCCTGACCTCAGGTGATCCGCCCGCCTCAGCCTCCCAAAGTCTTGGGATTACAGGTGTGAGCCACCACTCCATGCCATCAATGTAGGTAATTTTTCATGGCAAAATGTTTATATGATTCTAACTAATGATTAGTGTATTAACTAGTGTACTATATTGGAATGTAAACATTTACCGTTATTTTCCCAGGACATAGAGTAGAGCAAGTGACATTGATGGCAAAAATTTTTTTTAAGCAATTATATAATATACAAAATGACAATAAGCTTAAAATAGTATGTGACTAAAACCTGATATATGGGCCCACATGTTTTCTTATACTTTCATACTATAGAGTAAAAATGGCACTTGTGTGTTTGAGTCTAGTAAAAATTAAACAGAGAGAGAACACACGATTTGTTTAAATGACCCTCAACCAGTAAAATGATATTACCAAGTCATTTAAAAGGCATCAAAACTGTAAAAATAAGTAATCAAACAGGTAAATAAGTAATTATTTTACACACCCATACTTTTTTGGAAGAGGTAGAGAGACAGAAAAATAAAACTGGTCATTAAAGCTTCTTTTGCAAACAATGTTACACTCTAAGACAATATAAAGGAATACCAGAGCAAAGTCATTTTATAAATAGTAATGTTAATTAGTCAAATGTATTTTGCTATAGTTATAGTTTATTCATTTACTTTATAAGGAACACCATTATTTTCTTTATACTTACGTGATTTACTTCATCTTGAGCATGAAAAATCTGTTGTCCTACTTACCAGGCTAAAGAAAGTCATCCATGATTTGCGGGTCAAAAAGACGGAGGTTTATTATTATCTCTTGCTCAAGCACTTTCACCTCCCTTGGCACTTGATTCATTAGATACTTGTATGGCCTTGGAAATTACTTTCAAACCTTTCAAAGTTAATTGAGCTCAGAACTGAGGTTCAAAGCATCTGTACTTTTCTCCTTTACTGAAATAAAATATAAATCAGTGAACCAAGTAGTCTCCTATATTGCCAATAAGCTTTGAAATTTGCTATAAAATTGTCACATTATATATTAAAAGATAGAATTATATTTTAGTTGATTGAAAAATGCATTTTTCTTCAACCAGTGTGGGATGATTTAAACTACTTTTCCTTTTCTCTATGTTATAGCATTTAATTTTGAATTAGTTTCATATCCTGGCCAGAACCAAACTAACAAACTAAGCTAAATATAAAAATTAACATACATAGAAAGAGGAACCTAAGGAAAATATGAGAGGGACATGAATACTTTTAATGTCCCCAAGTACATTTCTGAAAAATGTTTTATTCTTAGACTGCCCTACTGTTTCTTAGACTGCCTTAGACTGTTTCTAAATAAAAACCTGACTGACATTCAGATGTCTTCCAGTTATGATGAAGTCATAAGATATATGAATACACACACACACACACACACACACACACACACACACACACAGATATTGGACAGCAGATATTTTCAGATACTGGACATCTGGGAAATAATCATCCACGAGAGAAGGAACAAGAATGAGGCAATCCATACAAAAGCCCCAACTTGCTGCTTGGGGAGTTTCTGGGCTGTGATGTAGAGAAGGGATATTCAAACAGCAACAAGCAGACTCTAGGTAGAAGAAGCGGAGTTCAGGGTTTGTGGAGGCAAAGGTGGGTAAAATTCTAGGGAAGATTACTAGAGAAAAGAGGTCTGAACATAGCTGGCAGGACTCCAGATATCTGAGAACGGTTATTTTCCCGTCTTCAGTTGAACACAGATCAGTGCACTTGTGAGAAAAAATGTCCAAAGACCTTGAAAGACCACCAGAAAGGTCTGGTGTATCACTCTCTGGGAGCACACAGACCTAGGGTTAGCTCGTGATCCCACAAGCCAGAGAGGAAACACTTAAAGAGTAGAAATTCCTACGTGCTTTAAAATTAAAGAAATATTAAGAACAATTCTATGCCAGTATCTTTGACAACTTCAATGAAATGGACAATTGTTTTGAAAGGCTTAAATACGGAAGCTTAGTTAAGAATAACAAGAATAGTCCTACATCTATGAAGACATTGAACTTTTGCTTAAAAAACTGTCCCACAAAGAAAAATGCAAGCCCAGGTGGCTTTCCCAGCAAATTCTACCAAACATTAAAGGATGAATGAATGTCAATTTTATACAAACTCTTTCAGAATATAAAAGAGAAGGAAGAAATTCCTCATTTATAAGACCAGCATTACCCTAATACTACAGCTAGGCAGACATACAAAAGTAAAACTATACACAAATATCTCTTGTAAATATAAACACGGAAAGCCTTAACATTTTAGCTGATAAATTCAAGAATAAATAAGAAGCATAATAATAGCATAATCAATGGGATTCATCCCAGAAATCAAATTGTTTCAGCATTTAAAAACCAAAAATCAGTAATTGGCCATACTAGCAATATAAACAAGAAACAAAAACATATATAATCATCTTGAATAGAAACAGAAGACCCAGTTGATAAAATTCAATATCCATTCAGGAAAGAAGAAAAACTAAGAGTGGAAGAAAACTTCATTTTCCATCTAATAGAGGGCAACTATAAAAATGTAAAGTTAATATCATCCTTGATGAAAAAATCATTTTTCACTTAATATTGGGAATAAAACAAAGATATACCCTCTCATCACTTCTATTCAGCCTTGTACTAAAGGTCCTAGGCAGTGCAATTCAACAAGAAAATGAAATAAAGCGTGTGTATTTTAACATGGAAGAAAAAATTATCTCTTTTTGTGAGAAATTAGATTGATACATTCCATAAAGGCATAATTCAAATGGTATGTCATATTAATCACATTCCTGTTATCTACAGATAAAGGTAGAAAATAGATTTTAATATTTCTATAAAAATCTGATCAGTATAACTGTAGCTGGAAACTATACCATGTATCTAAGTCTTCTTGGAAAAATACATACATCTATAGATAATGATAAATAAAAATACTCAGATAGTTACATTAGAATTGTTATAGCTTAAATTATTCATGGCATATATTTTTGAAAGGGTAACTCCCAATTTCCTCTATACTAAAAATGATTTCTAAAAAGAATAACCACAAAATAACATAAAAATTTAAAGGCCTTCATGCTTTTGCCTTATATCAAAATCACATATAGGCATACACACACATATAATTTTTCTGTAACTAAAATTTGTATATGTGTATGTGTAAAGAGATAGAATATAAATTTTTACAAACATAAAATAATTTACTCGTTGTAAATATTATAAGTTTTGACCACTATATTTGAAGATATATTAAAATTTTATTATTGAAGTAGTGAAATCTACTAATGTTAGATATTTTTATTAGGTTTTTTGTTGTCGATTTTCTCTTAACTAAATATACCTTCCTCACATTGGACTCAGATAGATAAAAGCTAGCTTACCAATAAATTGTGACTTACTTACATTGTGATACATATTTCATATTTAAATTTACATATATTTTAGTTTTAGGGCTTTCAAGTCTCTTCTACTTTTTTTTTAATTCTCGGGCTTGAACAATATTTATATTATTATATACTTAATGCATACTATTAATCTTTGGCACAAATCCCTTGTCATCAATAATCTGCTATTTTCTGTTATATCATTCTAGAATCTATATAATTGATAGAATTGTTTTGGAGTTAAAAAAATCACTAAACAGAATTTGAAAGGAATTACCAATTTTATTATGTTAATTGTAGTGTTATAGCCTCAAATTAGTAGGTTTAGCTAACTTGGCAATTATTTGTTTATACTGATTCTTAAAATTCTATATTTTATTTATACAAATCTTTGAAAATTTCACATACGCATATGCCAACATATTTCATGTGTTGCTTTGTAAATAAAACATACTTTTCATAAATTCTAATTGGTAGCAATAAATTTCAAAAATTGGAAGATAATATAGCATATGTCTATTTATCTTTTATAAAGGGAAAGGTTATTTGCTGACCTTTGAAACTCATTTTCATCATTTGCAGAAATGAAAGTTCTCATTCCTTTGCGGCTAACAAAACCTTCTATCTTATATTTACAAATATAAAGGATATTTTTTAGAAAGGAAATTTCAATAATTTAATTATGATTTAATTTCAGTATATATTGAGAACATAAAGTGATAAATTATAGGAACACGTAATAACAACAATAAAAACCCTAAAACTTTTAAAGAGGTAGGCACTATGGTTTTTTTATCTTGCCGAAACTTGTTCAGAGAGAACGAGGCTTTCAAAATGTTTATTAAAGAAAAGAAAGTGCTATTTTTCTATAAATACCTCAAACAACTGATATAATTATTTGGTTGTGCTTAGCTGAACAATGGAAAAAAACAGTTTATATGAAATTATAAGTAAAATCCAACTGTACACATTATATAAAGGAATAATAAAATGACTGTAATCCAAGAAGATTTATAATAAAAATATGGCCAAAGGCATTTAAAAATTGCAGTACATGAAATTTCAACCTTATCATCAGATAATGTAAAATTTGGGGCAAAATTATTAAATAAAGCTAGGAAATTGCTTATGTTTATAAATGTTATTTTCACATCAAATAAAGTAAACAACATTCAAACACCAGCGAAAAAATCTGGAGGAAAAAAAGAAAAATTGCTAGAAACATTTTGTTAGGAGACAATATTATCTATTTAAGTTCATGACATTTCAAGTGGACGAACAATAAATTAGAAAACTGAATACATTAATAATAAAGTAAGTCAAATTGAAATAGCCCAATTACATCTTTAAAACAGAAAATACACCTCTTTTGAAGTACCTAAAAAAAAAACATAATTAGCATAAAAAGTTAGATAAGTTTGAAAAAGGACAAAGGACAGAAACAATTTCTTATTGACAAAGGCAGAAAAAGTAGAAATTAGTAATCCAGAAAAAAGTAGGACACACAAGAAATCTAATTTATGAAAATTTATGACAAATATCAAAAACATCTCTTACAGGATAGAAACAGAAATCCCACAAAGATTTAGAATAGCAATCCAGAATAATAGTAATGTTAATTCAAATAAAACTCAAAGAGCAAGAATGTCTTAACCTAAAAAAAAATACGAAATTTAAACATGAAGGAAATGAAGTATTTAATTCAAAAAATTATTAAGTGTCTTATACAATAATGTAGGACACCACTCTCTCTCTCAAACCCCATAGGAAGTATTTAATGGATGTGAAATCATAAGACAACAACTTAGAAAAACAGGAAACGATGAATAAATAAAGCCTGGAGTGATTTCTTGGAAAACACATGGACCCTCGTGAAGCTAATGTAGTCAAGGACAAAGGAAAAAATTGTCAGATACACAAAAGTGAAATGATAATAGAAAACTAAGTACCAAAAGAAAGAAACAACTTTTGAAACTTTATGCAAATAAATTTGAAAACATAAAAAAATATGAGTTTCATTTTAGGTAAATATAAATAAACAATTCCAGCAAAGAGAAAATAACGTTTAAAAATCAAAGACCAAATTTATATATGAATATCGAAGCAAAAAACCTTAGATAAAAGATACACATAAACAATTAAAAGAACAATACAACTAATTAGGGCTTCTTAGGATAATGCAAAAAAAATAATAAAATCCATTAAGATGAATCAAATTATTGACATAAAGAAAATAACAACTATATGTATTCCATATATTTTATATGTAATAAAAGCACTCACAAAGGATCCATAAATCTTTTAAATAAAATATACTTAATAAAATAGCAATAGAATAATGATATATTTAAGTTTCTGAATTGATTAAAAATGTTTTTCTCACTAAAATGAGAAAAAGATGAAGATGCTATAATTTGTCAATATTAAGCACCAATATTAAACAACAGTAGGAAATAGTTGATATAAGCAGATGAGAGAAATACATATAGAAATTCTGCATATAAAATGTATTTTAATTTACAGATGATGTTAATGTTTGTCTAAAAACATAAAGGATCAATTAAAAATCTATTACAAATAACGTAACAAATTTAATCACTTTTCTGGGTATAAAGTTAATGTGCATAAAGCAATTTATTCACAAACAATTTAAAAGCAGGAGAAAATACACTAAATTATATAGTGACAAAATATGAAATACCTAGAAAAAATTATCAAGAAATATTTAGAATTTATATAAGGAAATTTTTTAATGTTAATGAGGAATATCAAAGAAATCAAACAAATATAGAGATAGTACATGGTTGTGAACAAAAATATAACATCATTAACTTGTCAATTCATTCTAAAAACTTTAGAAATCTAAAACCAAAAGTAGAGTTTTAAAGATCTATAAATTTTTTTGAGGAATAGAGAAAGTGAACCAGGTATTCTAAAATTAAAAGTAAATAAAACCATCATTAATATTTCAGAAAAAATATAGAAGGGGACTATTCTTACTGGCCATTACTTTGAATTTTAAAGCTTAAATAATAAAGATACTGTAGTTGTAGACAAATTAGTAGAATATAAAGTCCAGAAGAATTGAAAATATATATAACATTATATACAGTGAAAGTGTTACTTCTAAACAATTGGTAAAGATGCACTTTTTAATTTAAAAAAGTTGGAAAAACAGAAAAAAAGTTTGGACATCTCATGATAACTTAGAATAAATTACAAAGGGATTTTAAGATTAAATGTGAAACTAAAACCATGAAAGTTGTGTAAGTTAGCAAAGGAGAATGTGAAAAGTCTTCATAAAAATAAACCCAGTTGCCTTGAAAGAAATGAAAGGGTGGTTTTTGTCCACATTAATCACAAACAGACTGGGAAACAAAGAAAACACTGTAAAAAGAGCGAAAAAGCACTTTACAAAAGAAAATATTTATACCTCATAAAAAAGAACAAAAAGCAAATTGTCTTAACACATGAAAAGCTTCTAAAGTCTGTATGAAAACTGCTTACACTCTTGCAATAAATTTAATATGAACTATGAAAAGACAGAGCAAGTAAATATAAATGTCTCTCAAATATAAAAAATGCTATATTGAACACACAAAGGAAAGATAATGTTTGCAGTTATAAAAACAATATTTTATCCATAAGCTTTTAAAATATTAAACATTTTGTGAATCACTGAATTACTTTACCCATAAGCTTTTAAAATATTAAACATTTTGTAAGTCACGGAATTGGAGTGAGTTTCAAGAAACATTGCTGGAGATATTAGAAATTATATACCTTCAGCTAAGAGTTTGGAAAGTTTATAAAATCCTGAAAATGTATTCTCCAGTCAAAAACACATATGTGTGAAGTGACATTTGAATTTGAACATATCAACAGGCAATTCTCCATAGTCTCTATGTGTGTGCATTTCTGTGAGAAGCAACATTAACAGTCTTTGTTTGAATCCTCTTTGTTCTAGAACCTCTTCAAAAACTTTTATCCAGTAAACGTCTTTGGAAAATAGAAATAAAATCTCACTCCAGAGAAATGGTAGATTTATTTACTATACAGTCAAATAATAATAATATCTCTCTCCGGGGCAAAATTCAGGCAAACTTACTGCCCAGTGCTTAAACTCTGAGTTCCCCTGTAACATCACTCCCTGAGTGTGCAGGCATCACGTTGCCCTCTTTAATCACCGGGGCTTTGGAAATCAGTGCAAATGTCAATTCTCCGGCTACTGCTCATGCTAGGGGTAATATGGTTTTTGTCTATAGCACAGGAGTCTCATATGTTTTGCCAGCACCCACAAAACTGTGGCATGATAAATCGCAAATCTGAGATTAAGGTAAATTTTTAGATCATTTTGATCTTGGTGAAATAGTCAATGCTTTATTATTTGTAATATCAAATTATGTCAAAATCGAAATGCCCAGCAGAAGATACAGGTTACATAAATTATATCAAAATATTTAATATTATTAAGTTATTGATCATCATGTTAGCTCTGCATTTACTGATAACAAGTCCGAGATATATCTTTTAAAGAAGAAAGTAATGCAAAAAGATTTTGTAAAATTTGGTACCATGTGTATAAACAGATTTTTTAAAAACATGAATTAAGAGACACTATTTAAATTAAAAAGTGATGATGAGGACTTCCAGCCCAGACTATGCATACTCCTGTTTTCTTCTCTTACTTACTAAGCACAATTAAAACCCAGGAAATATGCTAAGCACAATTATAAACTCAGGAAATGTATAAGATAAAAGAAAAATTCTGAAAGGCATTTAGCACCTTTTAAAATTTAAAGTGAAGGCCAACTGGTTGTAGACCCAAAAAGTGGAGGAGTAGCACAGGTTGCATCCCCTGACCCAGCAGAAGGCAGCCACCGAGACCCACTGTCCTCCAACCACTGCTTTAGCATCAGAAGGCAGCTATAGGCCATTCCTCTCCTGGAATGAGTATGAGTCCTTCTGGAAATACCAGGTGAATACAACACTACAGGGAAGGTGGATTAATTGGAAGCTTCACTTATTTTTATAAGTGTTCATGTGAAATAATATATTTTCCCACAAAACATGAACTTCCCACGTTCTGCCAAGAGATATTGAGGTGAACAGGCAGAACAAGCAAGACAAACAGCTATAACAGGAAGCACAGTCTGGAAAGCTTCTTGTCTCTATTAACTGAGACTCTTCCCCCACGGACATTGGGACAGGCAGGCAGAATAAGAAAAATGAATGCAATTTTTAGCTAGTGACTTAGACTGGGCAGCTTCTTTATTCCTTTGGGCCTAGGATTCTCCTACTCAGAAACACAGGGACATCCAGGGGACCCCCATGAGGGACCCCACAACACCTGGCTCCTACCAAGAGAAATCTAGCATCCTGAAATAGAGAAAAGTCTTCCACCTTTTTTTTTTTTTTTTTGGTTTGTTTTAGATGGAATTTCACTCTTATTGCCCAGGCTGGAGTGCAATGGCACAATCTTGGTTTACTGCAACCTCTGCCTTCCGGGTTCAAGCGGTTCTTCCGCTTCAGCCTCCAGAGTAGCTGGGATTACAGGCATACTCCACCACGCCTGGCTAATTTTGTATTTTTACTAAAGATGTGATTTCTCCATGTTGGTCAAGCTGGTCTCGAACTCTCAACTTCAGGTGATCTGCCCGCCTCTGCCTCCCGAAGTGCTGGGATTACAGGCGTGAGCCACCGCGTCCGGCCAGGTCTTCCACTTTTTAAGGTAGCAAAAGTGACACCAGATGAACCAAGCAGCCCCAAATAAAATCCCAAATGTTGGGAAAATTAAATTGCCATAAAATTAGTCCAAGATTTGCATGCCAAAACTAAAATAGGACTAACTGTATTACAAAGTAAAATATTTTAATAGAACCTAGAGTCTTCTTACATAATAGACAAAATTCAGAATAAAATTGAAAATCACTCCATATATTAAGAACTTAGGAAATCACAACTTGAATGGGAAAAAAAATGTCAATTGATGCCAATGTGGTGGTGATACAGATGTTTTAGTTATCTGACAAATATGTTAAAGGAGCCATCATAAAAATGTTTCCACATCCAATTAATAATTTTTGAACCAAATTTAAAATAAAACTATTAAAAAATAAAAATTAAAAAACACTCTCAAAGAACTAGAAAACACAATAAAGGAAGTAAAAAACTGAATGGACCCAATAGAAGAGTGGAGTGGAGGCAACAATAGCATTAGTGTAATTGAAGATAAGACAATGAATTTACCCTATCTGAACAACAGAGAAAAAACAGACTACCACTACTACTACTACTACTACTACTAATAAAGAACAGCATCATATGGACTTGTGAGATAATAAAAAAACTAACATAAACATAACTGGCATACAGAGGAGAAAGGAGAAAAAGATTAGAGCTGAAAGAATTATTTGAAGAAATATAGTGACCTCCCCCTTATCTGTGGGAAATTTGTTGCAACATTCCCAATGGATGCCTGAAACCATTAATGGTATTGATCCCAATTGCCATTAATTGAAACATGTTTCTGCTTATGTCTTCTACCCAAAACTTGAATGCCTTTTTCATCTTCCTAAGCTCTTATCATGCACTGTGGCTATAACTTTTGCAGTTTGAGGTGCAACAACAAAACTGGCACTAATTTTTATTTCTTCTTCCTGATTTTACAGATATAAAATGTGTTCTTCCCATAAATTTTAGCAACATCCGCATATAAGTTTTTTTTTATTAAGTTGAGAATTTTAAAGAAGCACTTTACTGTTTTTCTTTGGAATAACCAAATTGCTACTATCATTTTTCTTGCACTTAGAGGCCATTATTAAGTAAAATAAAGGTTACTTGAACATAAGCACTGTGATACCATGACAGTGGATCTGATAAACAAAATAGCTATTAAGTCACTAACAGGTGGATAGCATACACACCATGGATATGCTGGACGAAGGAATGATTCATGTGTCAGATAGGTCAGAGCACAACAACATGAAATGTAATCGCTCTACTCAGAATGGCAAGCTTATAAATTGTTTATTTCTGGAGTTTTCCACGTAATATTTTCTAGTCATTTTACTGCAGAAAATGGAAACCATGAAAAGTGAAAACATGGATAAAGGGGACTACAGTAGTGCCTGAAACCTTCTCAAACTTGGTGAAAGACACAAGCGTATGAATCCAATAAGCTGAGTGAACTTCAAGAGATATCCATGCCAAGACGTGTCATGAAATAACTGAAAATTATAGATAAAGAAAATAACTTGAAAACATCCAGAAAAATGAAACATTGCCTATAAAACATTTCAGTTTGGACGACTATAACTTACTCATCTGAAACCACAGAGGCAAGAAGGAAGTATTACAACATGTTTTAAGTGTTGAAGGACTGTGAACTGAAATTCCATAACTGGCACAACTAGCTTTCAGGAATGAAGAGAAAATAAAACATTTTAGGACAAATAATATTAAAAAAATATTGTTAGCAGAACAAATAAAAACATTTTGGGACAAAGAAAATTTAAAATAAAATGTTGTTAACAGAACTATCTTTAAAGATTGGCTAAAATAAGTTCTTTAAACAGGAGTAAAAGTTAAGAGAAAGAATCTTGAAACATCAGGAAGCAAAAGGAATAAAGGAAAGAGCAGGCATATGGGTATATATAATAGATTCTAATTTCCATCATGAGTTTATATATTCTATTAGATAATTGAAAGAAAAAAATTATAATACTATCCAATACACAATGATATTTAAAAAGGGAGAAGGTAAAACAACCTAAATGGAAGGAAGTTGCAACATTTCACTCAGTGTGGTAAAAAGTCAATACCAGTATACTGTAATTCACACATGTATATTACAGTATATGTATTAATATAAAATCACAATAAATCTCTTACAAAAATGAAAAACTATACAGACATACATTCAGAATTACTTAAATAAACCAAGACTTTTTAAAGTAATATTCAAGTAATCTATAGGAGGGTAAGAAAAAGAAAGAAAGGAGTAAGAATCAGAGGAAGTAAATATAAAACAAATAATAAAATGGCACACTTGATTGATAACAGATCAATAATTACATTAGCTGTGAGTGATCTAAATATACCATTTAAAGTTCGGTAGAGCTGGTTAAAAATACAATCCAACTATATGCTAATATACAATATTACAGGTATAAAGTATGTATAATCAAATATTAATAGGTCATCAAATATTAAAATTACCAGAGATGAAGATGAATATTATATAGTATTAAAAGGATCAGCCTATCAGGAATAAATAACAATCCTAAGTGTACATGTATCACAAAACAGCCTCAAAATACATGAAGTAAAACTGAGAAAACTAAAAAAAAAAAAAAAATACGAGTTCACGAGTGTATTTGGGGACTTTAATATACCCTTTCCATGTCAGAAATGAATAGAGCTTCTAGAAACATTCAGCAAGGTTATGACACATCTGAATAATGCAATCCACTAAGAGGACATACTTGACATATATGGAACAGTTCACCCAATAACAGCAGACTATATTTTTTCACATGTTTATGGGACCTTAAGATAGAACATATCCTGGGCCATAAAATAGTCCTCAACAGATTTAAAAGAAATGAAATGAGATACCCAGTATGTTCTGTGACCATAATAAAATCCAATTAAAACACAAAATAACAGAAGGAAAAAATACATAAGTAAACTAAACGTAAAAAAAAACTACAAAATGATCCATGTGTCATGTGTCAGAGAAAGGTTTTCAATAAAATTTTAAATGATTCATATAACTGAATTAAAATAAAAACACGACATGGCAAAATATGAGGAATGCTGAGAGAAAAATATATAGCATTAAATGCTTACATTAAAATGTGAAAAGCTCTTGAGTCAATAATTTCAGTTCCTCGGGGAACTAGAAAATTAGTAAAACATTACAAAAAACAATGTATCAATATATCTTTTCAAATAAATTAATAAAATTAATATATCTCCAATGAAACTGACAGAGAGAGAGAGGAAGAGAGAGAGAGAAAGGAAGCCAAATTAGCAATATGAGGAATGAAATACAGGACACCACTACTGATCCTGCAGCCATTAAAAAGGTGTTTAGAGAATTCTATTAACAACTATACACTCACACATTTGACAGATTAGAAGAAATGGAACAATTTCTTGAAAATCACCAACTACTAAAAAGTCAATCAAAATGTAATAGACAATTGACCACCCTATAACCATTAAAAGTAAGAAGTTAGTAGTTAACACCAGAAAAAAAGGATTTTCAGGATCCAGTGTTATCACTGGAGATAACAAACATTAAAACAAGAATTAACACCAATTGTAACTGTCTCATCAAGAACATAGATGAGAAGGAAATGCTCCCCAACTCATTATAGCAGGCCAGTATTACCCAGATATCAACACAAAAAGAGTAGTGGAAAAGAAAACTATAGACAAATTTCTATACTGTACTTAGCCACAAAACCCTCAACAAAATACTAGAAAGCCAAATGTGAAAATATATAGAAAGAGTTGTACAATGCTACTATGTGGGATTTATCCTTGTCTGCAAAGGTGGTTCAACATTAAAAAATCTATCAGTGTAATCCACCATAGCAACAAGCTAAATAATAAAAAGTACATGATCAAATCAATGGAATCACAAAAAGCACTTGACAAAATCCAACATCCTTTTATGCTAGAGACTTGAAGTAAATTAGTATTAGTGGAGTACTATTTTGGCTTGGAAAAGAGCATCTAAAGCAAACATAAAAACAAAACCCTACATTTAACATCCACCTAAGACAGGGAGCAAGGCACCAGTCTTATTCAACATAAGAGTAAAAGGTCTAGCCTCTGAAGTAAGCAAAAATATTAATAACAATGTAGTGCACATAGATTAGGAGAGAAAAAAAAAATTATCTCTATTTGCAGACAATATGATTTTACATAGAAGACTTCTAATGTCAACAAAAAATTAATAAGGGAGTTCTCTGCAAGGTCATAGGACACAAGACCAAAACAAAACAAATAAAAAAACTATTCACATTTCTACATAATAATGATTCTACAGAAACTGACTTTTAAGAATATCATGCTATTTATAATCCTTCCAAACACAATTACTTAAATATAAAATTAACATAGATGAGATTGATATGCTGACAATTACAAAATGATAATGAAAGAAATCAAAGAAGACCATAATAAGTGGAGAGACTTACTGTACTCAGGAGTTGGAAGACTCGATCAAGTAATGAGGACAGTTCTCCATTAAATTATCTGTAAGAGTAATACAATTGATATCAAAATTATAGCCAAAAGTTTTTGAAGCCATCAGCAAGATAATTCTAAAATTTGTATGGAAGTTACAGTCCACAGAATGACAAAGGTGAATAACATGAAAGAAATCACACAACTGGACATAGCTATAGAAGTCAAAACACTGAGGTATTGGTGGAGGCATAGACATGTAGAACAATGCAACAGAATAAATAACTCAGAAAGAAAACTGCATAATTATGTTCTACTTATTTATGACAAAGATGGAAACATAATTTACTGGAACTATAAACTTTTCACCAAACGTTGCTAAAATAGTTGGATATTCATAATCCCAAAAAATGAATGTCAAGTATAATTCATACTTTATATAAAATTCAATCAAAATGAATGAGAGACTTAAATGTAAAACATAAAATTGTAAAACTTTTGGAAAAAAGTCTTTGAGTTCTAGGACTCTGTAAATGTATCTTAGAATTGATACCACAGCTCAACACAAATGATAAAGAAAATAAAAGATCAATTGGACTTAACCAAAATCAAACACTTTTGCTCTGTAAATTCCCATGTGAAGAAGAAGAATATATTGATATGTCACATACCCATCAAAGGATACAGATATTGTAGTTAGAATATATAAAGGACTCTAAAATTCCAACAATAATAAAACACACCAATTAGAAAATAAGCAAAAGGCATGAACAGGCATTTCATAGAAGCAGAAATGCAAATGGAAAAAAAGCAAACTAAAAGATGTTCAATATGACGAACCATCATGAAATGCAAATTAAACCCCACTGCGATATCATATACGTGGATCAGAATGGCTAAATTAACAAAAATAGTAAAAATATCAAATGCTGGTGAGGATGAGTTGAAACTGGGGATAAATTGAAACTGAATTGAAACTGCTGATGGAAATATAAAATGCTACAGTTACTCTGGAAAACAGTTTGTTTGGTTCCTTATAAAAGCAAACATTCAATTACCATATGACCCAGCAATTGCACTCTTGGGCATTTTTCCCAGAAAAAAAACAAAAACTTATGTTCATACAAAAACCTGTATATGAATGTTTGTGCTAGTATTACATAAAAACAAATCTGGAGTGTACAAAGGGGGACTTTATTTGGAAAGACTCTTGCAATAGGAAAATATGCTGAAGCCGGGAACTTCAAGCATCTCAAAAACAAATAGAAACATACCCTTTTTAATAGTGTAGGAGGTAAGCAGAGCTCAGCAGAAACTTTTAAGGGGAAGTTGGCAAGCAACGGGAAACGACTACCAAGATCTGACAATGTGCCTCACAGTAATCAGCCAATTACAATAAATTAATGGTGGGACATGTTTCCCTTTTTAGTACTCGCTCAGTATTGGAAAGAAGTACAGTTCTGGGGCATGTAGGGAGGCCACAATGTTGACTATAGTTTGGTTAGGACAAACAGGAGATAAGAAATGGGCTGTTGTAAACACTTGGTTAGTTCCCCCCATTGTTTCAGACTGACAAGGTCGGTTCTTAAATGTTATTAGAGATGAAATAAGAGTCATTGTGAGGTTGGGATTGAACCAAGTGGTTTTCAGGGGGTGAGCTGGCCTTCATGTTCTTGTTGGCTTTTAAAGACTAGCTGTATCATCTGTTGACTTTGCTATCTTCCTGGAGCATTTGAGGAAGTTAGGCATTTAATGAACGCTATGCCTAGAGATTTAATAAACAGAACTATTATTAAAAGTTGAATAAAGGAATAAGAAACAATTGTAGAGTTTTGAAGGCACCCTGTTGAAAGGCTTCTAGAATATGGAGCCCAAATTTAAATTGAGTGAGGATGATAGAATGAGGATGACAGTGGCAAGCCAATATATTTTTCAGTTAGCTGTCTGAATATTTTTGGCGATGGCAGAGACATCAGAGATATTTTGGGGAATATATGCAGAATGATCATTTCTGCCTACTGCACAGGGGTCTAGGATTGAAGCCTCTGGAGTTTGGCAGCTGTATTGGTAGTAAGGCATACAATGTGAAAGCTCTTCCCACAGGAATTGAGATTAGTTTCCTTGTGATATGGCTTGTAAAGAACAAGCTCTCAACTACTGGAGGAAAAGCAGTCTCAATCTGCTGGTGACAAATATGCATGTAATTAATCACTTCCTCGAAGCATTTTAGAATGTCTGAATTGGCCAAATTTTTATGGGTCAGCCTTCTGTTATTTTTTATGGAGCAGTTGCTGTGACCCAGCAGGAAAGGACAGAAGGGCAATCAGGACTAAAGATAAAAACTTGGGTTATAAAGATTGAGTTTTTGTGTCAGTTTATAAAGTTTTAATTGTAATAATCTATTAGCTCTTATTATTTCATGTGACTGGGGATTATGAGGACAATGCAGTTTTTGGCATGAAGAAAAAACTCACATTTCTTGGATGGTTTTACTGGTGAAAGAGAATTAATCATGTGAGGAACACTTTCTTTGATAAAAGTTTAGCAACTTAATAACAGCATTGGTCCCTCTAAAAGTGATAGTTTCCAGGCAGTGAGAGAACATGCAGATGAAATTAAAAATATATTTATAATTATGATATTTAAGGAACTGGATAAAATCTAACAGCAAATTTGAAAAAAAAAGGTCTTAAATATCTATATAATAAAAATTCATAGATAAATGATAAATACCCAATTGTAAATTGCTGGCCTAGAATATATTGTATTTAAATTAAAGAGGTATAATTATGGCCAATTTAGCATTTAAATAAGTAATTGGTATTCTGACCAGTAACATTGCATTGTTGTCTTAATGTCAGATACAGCAAAATTAAGGCTCTGATAAATAGAAACATGTTATGGACAGTGAGGGTGTTGTAAAAACCCTAGGAATTGTAAATGTTTTAATATATTAGCATTTTAAATATTATATTAAAAATAATATTTTAGCAATACAAGTTTGATATAGAGAAGGTTAATCATCTTTTTTGACAACACATCCTGTGTAATTTGTATAGTATTAAGTAAATCAAACTATTTTTTAGCACCACTATTTTTAGAAGGTGAAAGAACAAATCATTTGTGATTTTCCTGGGGCCCTCTAGGAAATACAAAAGTTAGATTTATGTGTAAAAGTTGTCATTCAGTATTTAATTTAGGGAAGGCAAAATGTCAAACGTTTTCCAGAGGTTTGAACACGTTTTCCAGAGGTTTGAACATTTGGTTAAATAAGATCATGGGTCACTGAGAACCTATACTTGGCCTATACTT
The DNA here is from genome assembly GCF_009828535.3 of Hylobates moloch. Taxonomy (NCBI): domain Eukaryota; kingdom Metazoa; phylum Chordata; class Mammalia; order Primates; family Hylobatidae; genus Hylobates; species Hylobates moloch. Next base: position 73,361,671 of record NW_026652279.1, on the reverse strand, counting down.
GGCTACCTGTATATATATATAATTATTTTTTGAGACTGACTGTCACTCTCGCCCAGGCTGGAGTGCAGTGGCATGATCTCAGCTCACTGCAACCTCCACCTCCAGGGTTCAAGTGATTCTCCTGCCTCAGCCTCCCGAGTAACTGGGATTACAGGTGCCTGCCACTATCTCCAGCTAATTTTTTGTATTTTTAGTAGAGACAGGGTTTCACCATGTTGGCCAGGCTGGTCTTGAACTCATGACCCTATGATCTGCCCTCCTCAGCCTCCCAAAGTGTTGGGATTACAGGTGTGAGCCACCCTGCCCAGCCTTGGCTACCTATTTAGTCACAGTGACAATAAACTGTTTTAAAAGTAAGCATGTGAGGTAATATGATTATTAAAAAAAGCTCACTCTTTGTAAAAGTTAGAAGACTTTAAAAAAAAAAATCAAGGACATGATAAAGTCAACCTAAAGAATAAAAAACAATTCTGATCAAACAGAATATCTGCCTTTTAGGCAGATTAAGTAGAAGGTTAAAAAAACTAACAAACACTTCTACAACTTCTTTTTAGTAGTAGACCAATAATCCAATAACATCTTAACAGCAGGAAAACCAAATTCTAATTTTGTATCAGTGCATTATTTAATATTAAAGTTTTTTTAATCTCATAAATTACCAGCTTTGACCATGACAAATAAAATTCCATTTCTGTGAAACCTTATTAACTCTTTATGTTAATTTAAGTTTTATCTTATATCTTTTCATTTCTAAAAAAATTCTAGAACTCACTGTATTTTATGATAAAATTAGTCTTTTTTCCCTTAAACACACACACACATACACACACGCTCTCTCTCTCTCTATATCTCTGCCTACTTTGAGTACTTTAATTTACCCGAAGTCTAGGGTTTTAAGTTAATAAAAGGTTTGAAAACTGTCCTTAAGATGACATATTAACGACATATTGTACATAATTATGTTGAAACAAAGTTTGTCAGAATAGTGACTCCATTTTGTTAAATGTATATTTATATTTTGATAACAGCTAACACCTAGTATAATGCTTGTTCTTGTGGGAAAAATTCAGGTTCAAGAGACATTGATAGTGAAACTGAAATATCTCCTTATGTATAAAGTATACTTTTCCCTGTATAACTCCTTTTTAGTTCTTTATTTGTCCAATATTAGACAAATATAAAACAGTGATGATTTCTTGGTATCTCCTTCTTTTGGCCTTTTTATGTTATTTTACATGAATTTTAGGTACTAGTAATCTACAAACCTTGCAATTAAGAACCAAAACTTCTTTTTATAGTGTAATAGGCAAGCACGAATAATTACTGAAGAATCTACCTAGAAATGCATGGACCTTATTTTTTGTGTTTTTATATTTTAAAAGAAGAGTTCTCCATAAATAGCATTATTTCTTTCAGAAATGAACGAATTGTTTAGTTTTGAATGGTGAATTTTGGACTATTTTCAAATGTATCAGGAATAAGACCGCCAACTTGGTTGCCACTATATCGACTCACTGATTTTCTGTTATGATCAATGCAATGGGCCAGGAATAATAACTATGAGATGAAATTACCATAAATGAAGATGTTACATGTTCAAACTCAGCCAAAAAGTATCTGTATAAGTTTAGAAAGCATACTCTCAAATAAAATAAAAATGTTTATTTTATACTTAATATTGAAAACTCAGAACACACAGCTATTTATATTAAACCAACAATGATTATATTAATGTGAATGTGGATTTTTGAAATATTTGGGTAAGTTTTATAGCAGTATTTTTTCACATTGAAAGTATTAAAAATTCAGTGTTTAATTTCTGAGAGTTTTAGTAATATTCAATTTAGATAAGTATTTATGTACCTTTAACCAATTAGACTAGAGCAACTTTAGGAATTTTACAAGCTAATTTGGCACTGCCATTCAGAGGTAAGAAAATATCACACATATATCAGATAAATATATAAATACATACATTAATACATACATATACATGTGAACATAAAGACAGACACAAATAAGGTCATAGCTTTAATTCTAAAATTTAAGCTATAAGTCAGGCATAAATACAGAAATACAGGAGACATTAGTTATGTAACAGAGTTGGCTCACCAATGTTTGTGGAGGAAACTTAAGACCTTCTTTGCCCTGATATGTAATCTTATGGTTTGGATGACACCACATGACCATCTGGATATCTCCAGTGTTCATTAGAGTGGATAAACTATACAATCTATTTCAAATGATTTTTTTTCAGCTGTAGGTGGCTGCTTTGGGAATCCCTGTGTCCCCAAAATTCCTTAATGGGGGCAGGATGCACAAAGTTCTACTGACTTAGGGAGCTAAGGACCTGGACTGAGATGAGAAAAGTCTGTCAAGGGTGGCTAGATGTGTGAAGGAGGTAGGGATATTGAAGGAGAACAGAAAGAGATTCAGGGACCTGAAGGGAAAGTCAAAGGTGGTTACAAAGGAGGAAGGAGGAACAGGGATGATGGGAAGGCATAGGTTTAGATGAACCAGTTAGGGAAGATCTCAAATTTCCTAAATAGATTATTAAAGTTTCAAAATACCCTCTGTAAATTTTTGCCATTTTTAAAGACATTAGACAGAATTAGTGCCAGAACGGCAGAGCATATAGGCAACAAATGTAAAAGATGGTGAGCATCAAGTAGATTGAGAGTTATCGCTTGAAGGAAGAGGAGAATTTAGTTGAAAAGGAGCAAAGGAGAAAACAATTTCTCTAAAAAGTTCCATGCACAATCCTGACTGGGAGTAAAGGAGTCTCTCACACAATCCTTGCTGTGGTACTGATTGTGGTACCGAAGGACCTGCTCTATAAAATCTATAGAAATTGAACCAGGAAAAGCAGAGGCCTCATGAAAGAGCAAGGAATTTCCTACTTTAGAGTCAGGAGTAAATTCCCAAGAAGATCCAAGAAGACTTTCATCCAGGAAGATTCTTGCTCAAATAAAAAAGAACGCAGTAGAACCTGTTGTTGCCAGGTGTTATGGACAGGAGCAAGATGCAGGAGGGAAGTGGGTGTGGCTGTTAAAAGAGGGAACTTATTTTGCTGGAAATATTCAATATCTTTTCCATAGTGGTGGATACAGAGTCTACACAGATGAGAAAATTGTATCCAGCTTCACACACACACACAAACAAATTCATACAAATAAAACTGGGAAATTTGCATAGAATTTGTGGATTGTATCAATATCTATATCTGTTTGTGATATAATATAGTTTTTTAAATGTTTCTATTGAGAAAAACTGGACAAAATACACGAGGAATCTCTCTGTATTATTTATTACAACTATATGTGAACCTACAATTACTCAACAAAAATTTCAATTCAGGCCAGGCACAGTGGTACACGCCTGTAATCCCAGCACTTTGGGGGGCCAAGACAGGTGAATCGCCTGAGGTCAGGAGCTTAAGACCAGTCTGGCCAACATGGAAAAACCCCATCTCTACTAAAAATACAAAAATTAGCCTATTGTGGTTGTGTGGTGCCTGTAGTCCCAGCTCCTCAGGAGTTCGAGTCTGGAGGATCAGTTGAACCTGGGAGGTGGAGTTTGCAGTGATATGACATCACGCCACTGCACTCCATGCACTCTAGCCCAGGAGACAGAGTGAGACTCTGTTAAAAAAAAAAAAAAATTCAAATCAAAGAAACAAACAAAAGAAAACAAGATGAGTTCTGAGAAACCAGTGCTATAAAAATGATGAATATGAGCCAAGTGGGGTGGCTTACACCTGTAATCCCAGCACTTTGGGAGGCCCTGTCTTGTGGATTGCTTGAACCCAGGAGCCTCAAAATATCCCGAGGAACATGGTGAGACCCCTCTCTAGAAACATACAAAAATTATCAGGGTGTGGTGGTACAAACCTATAGCTACTTTGGGAGCTGAGGCCAGAGACTGAGGCAGGAGGCTGAGGTGGGAGGACCACCAGAGTCTGGGAGGTGGAGGTTCCTGTGAGCCGAGATTGTGTCATAGCACTCCAGCCTGGGGGACAGAGCAATACTCTTGCCTCAAAACAAAACAAAACAAAACAAAACAAAACAGAAAGAATAATAAATATGGAACTCTGGATGCTAGGAACTTAAGAGATATTATGAAAAGAAATAGAGAAGTTAAAGGTTAGATCTTCCAAATTATTTTGTTCATAAGTTACTGGCAGTTTGAAGAGAACACTCAGTTCAGCATTCCTTAAAAAAGGTGATATCAATATGTTTATACAGTTCATGTAGAAGCAGACAATAAGGAGAGAGAAGGAAGAAAGACAAACATGAAGTAAACGATCCAAAGTGGAGATTTTGGTTTTGCAAGACAATAGGACCAGAATTTTTATAAGTAACCATAATATAATATGAAACTACCTTTGAATGGTATTTTATGAAGAACTAAATGAACACCAGTTGCTTATTTAAAGTCTACAACTCCTTCATACATTTTCCTTAATGTTGGCACTGTTATCACTCATACATAAAGGTATTTATTTTTGAGGCAGAGATAAGAAGAAAATTAAGAGCAACGAGGAAATTCTCTGAAGTCATAAGAAGGATAGTCAAGAATTTCACATGCCATTCCTCACTTTTAATATTGTATTGGAAGCTAAAGCATCTATTAAGAGATGAGGGGAAATATACATGGTACTTCTAAAAGTATGGTTGGTTGACAATATGATTTGGTTTATATGGGGAGAATATCATTAACAGGGAGAAAAATCAAAGATTAAGAGTCGACATGGGAAAATACAAACACACTTGTCGTAAAAAGGCAGGGAAAATAGGAATATCAGCATTGATTAATTCATAAGTTTGAGATATTAAGCAAGACATAATTCAGGGTGATAGCAGTACCTAAAGCAAGAGCATTTTGATGAATAACAGAAATGAAGAAGAAATAACAAAATGTCGACTTAGAGTTATTAATGAAACAGGTCAAAGAGCTGTAAATTTACAGTGTTAAAGAGTCATCAAATCTGATGTTTCTTTCCCAAATACATTGTCAGATAATTTCATGAAACTCTCTTTATATATCTTTCACGATGCATGAGTTTAACACATATACATAACAAAAAAAATAATAAATCTGTTAGTTTTAGTGGGGAGAGGGAGGAAGGAAAGTGGCACTGGCTAATTCATTTCTGATAGTATAGGCAGAGCCTCGCTCTGAAGGAATCGAATAACTTACTCAGGTGCAGGTTCTGGCTGACTGCCCCTGGTTCTTGATTGCCATGCTCTCAGGCACTTGATAGCAAGATACTTTCTTTACAGATTCAGCCATGCCCATTATCTCCTTTTAGGAGATTCTCTCAAAAGACCTGACCATAACGTTTTTCAAACTCTCTAGGGTCATTAGCACACTATCTCTCTTTCACCTCTCTCTTATCATTTCCCAGGCTTCAGAAATTCAATTCACTTTTCTGTAAGTTGTTAAAACTCTGGGAATGCAGTTCTCAGTACTTACTAGCTAGGAATGTTTATACGGTAGGACAGAATCTATCCATTACTTTCTAAAGTTCTTTACACAATGAAGGCATTGAACAGAATATTCATGATTCACACATGAGGAATAAAAGACTTATTATGTAATCCTCCCGAGGCAGCATTTAGCCTATGACTAATCACAGCTGCATAGTACCTATTAAAACATACAGCATTCTAAGAATTGCACCTTTTTTCTTCATTTAAGGCCCAAACTAAAAATTTAGATAACCGTCTGTTTCATATAGAATGTTTTAGTTATATAATAATAAATGAGATAGTCATGATGGCTTGATTGTAATTTAATTTTTGGCAAAAAAAAAAAATCTTTACAATTTAAGAGATTAATTTACCATAAATATAAAATAAATCAAAACCAACAAATATTGTTTCTCCTCTCATCATCATGGATGCCTACTCTCTTTCCAACTATAATTCATGCTAAATTTTAGCAATTTTATCTTTCCTTTCATAGAAATGTCTGTGTAAAACTCATTCTAATAGAAACATAATCTAAATTCATTATAATATTGTCAATTCTCAGTAATCACTATCAGACTTTAATGATTATGTAAAATAAATTCTTTTCTGTAAATATTAAAATACAAAATTTTACACAATTAAAATTTTATAGGACAAAACGTATCCTCAGTACTCTAGTCAAGAGGTATTTAGAGCATTATATTACCCAATTAAAAACAAAGGAAGAAAGAAATAAACAACAAAACTAGTAAGTTAAATCTGGCTATAATTATTTTTCAGTTACATCTGTATATCATTCCAACTTGGAACCTCCAGCTCTGCTGTTTAGATGTATATTGGCAAAGAAATGGCTTTCCCAAATTGTGCAATTTGTGTAGCCCTTAATACATTCTCTATTAACCACACAAATGTTTTCAGGATTTAAGGAAACCAACAAGGGATATGAAGTACTCTGAGATTAGCAATAGTAGGAAGCCATTCCCTCTTCCAGATATGAAGAAACAAAAGGATATCAGATTCGAGAACATGAAGAAGGTTCGGGTAGAGTGAGGGTACTATGAATGAAACTATGGTCTTTATAGAGAGAGACAGCCAACCCACAGCAAATCAGCAAGCAGAGAGCTGAGAAAATAAATATTTTTACTTCACCCACCTTCCTATGCTAATTTTTTACTAAATAAGATTGATTAAACCCAAAGGAAGCAGAAGGATAAAAGAGTTCATTGATACAGCCAATACAGATTAGACTAGCTAGAAAGGCAAAAAGAAATTATTATGGATTATCCTGTATAATACACTATAAGTGTTTAAAATACTAAGAAAAAGAGGTACTTAACATTCCCCTCAGTCTGACTAAGCTTTAGACACTCTTCTTCCTGACTCCCTTTTCTTAGAGCATTTGCTTTATAAAACTTGTAATTATAAAGTCTTTCTCTGCTTTTTTGAGATGCAAATACTTTTAAGTTTCTTGCCAGTTATAGAACTCAGGAATGTCTTTCTCAAGGGCCTGCAAGCTATGTCTTTAAAATGTAATCATCGAGAAAGATGTATATGTATATCAAAATGTTATATTACACAACTTAAATATATACAATAAAATGAAATACAACACTATTTAAGAAAGAGAGAATAATATTGCTCTTATCTCCCAGTTACTGTGGGATGATAGCACCTTAACTTCAACATGTGCTTTGCTCCAAGTTGTAAAACTACCTCCTTCAGCGTAGAAGATAACTTACTTTTCATTTGGATCTAGTCAATTAGCAAACACAGGTGGTCTATGATATCCACTCCACATCTTAAAAACTCTCCAGTTTTTTGTATCCGGTGAATTCTGGCTTTTCTCCCCTTTTGTGATAGCCTTGAATAAAATCTTCCTTATCTGTTTAATTTTCACAGAACAATTTTTGCTTTGATAACTCTAATGATTTACTTTAAAATATGCATGTATGTTAATCCAGAACATTGCCAAAAGTTATGCTAGAGATTTATCCTTTAATTATATTTATATATTTTTTCAAATAGGACAATTACAAGCACACCAGAAACATAATCTGCTGATTATCTTAGTTTGAGGTCCTTAGGAACAGGGCCTGAAGGATTCTACTGCTTGGACTCTATTGAGGGAGTGCTCTCAGGTAAACCCTGTAAGGTAATGAAGGAAGCAGAACAGGACAGAGATAGGGGGTGGATAGACAAAGCTGTGGTCTCCCCTGAGAAGCCTTTTGTGCCCCAGATGCAGCCATTGTTTCAGGCTGCACCTGGGACTTTCCAGGTCAAGTTCTTCTATGGGTGGAGCACAATTTTCAGAAAAAAAGTGCAGCTGTAAATTATTAGTAGTCAATAATTAGAACAGCAAAGGAAATAGGTGCACCTGCTCAGTAAAGGGAATCTGGGTTGGCACCAATTATGTCTACAACAAGTGGCATTTACAGTAAACATATCTCCAGTCTCCAGAACTGGCTTTATTATAGGTTTTACTATTTGTCAAAAATTATTCTTCTTAGGAGACAATGTATTCGAGAACAATAAAAATCTTGAAATATTTCAAGTATTATATCGCTAATTATATAATTTCATTCTCTATATAAGGCTGCTAATATAGTACCACTTAAAATGCTTTGTTTCTGCTTAATGTTTTCAGTTAGTAGTTAGCTAAACATTATAGGAAGCATTTTAGTTATATACCCTATCATTACTGTCATTACTATTATTAAATACTATTATTAAATATTTATTTAAAATGATATGACTTTACATAGAATATATTTCACTCAAGAGTGTGCCTTTACAGGAGAATCACTTGAACCCAGGAGGTCGAGGTAGAGGTTGAAGTGAGCGGAGATTTTGTCACCACACTCCAGCCTGGGCAACAGAGCAAGACTCTGTCTCAGAAAAAAAAAAAAAAAAAAAAAGGATGTGCCTTTATATAATGTTTGTTAATGAGTTACAGTAATTTTAATGAAAGGTGCATAGTCTAAGGATTTATTTTCTTTGCAACACAATTATAAAAGGAAAGAACATAGTTGAAACTCCATAAACTATGCACTTTTCTCTTTTTTTGCTTTTAAAAAATTCATATTTATGTTTTGTTTTTCATTTTTATTTCTATGAGAACATGTTAGGTGTATATATTAACAGGGTACATGAAGAATTTTGATACAGACATAACACATAATAATCACATTAGAGTAAATAAGGTATCATCTATCACCTCAAGCATTTATTGTTTCTTTGTGTTACAAACATTTCAATTACACCTATTAGTTCTTTTAAAATGTACAATAGATTATTGTTCACTATAGTCACCCTGTTTTGCTATCAAACACTAGATCTTATTCTATTGGACTATATTTTCGTACCCATCATCCATCCCTAATCCCCACCCCGTCCCCCATCCCCCCACTGCCACATGACCGTTCCCAGCCTCTGGTAATCATCCTTTCCCTCTCTATCTCCATGAGTTCAGTTGCTTTCATTTTAAGCTCCCACGAATGCGTGAGAATATGCAAAATTTGTCTTTTCTGTGCATAGCTTATTTCACTTAACATGACGCCCCCCAGTTTTATGAATGTTGTTGCAAGTAACAGGATTTCATTTTTGGTGCTAAACAGTACTCCACTGTGTATTTGTAACACGTTTTCTTTATCCATTCATCTACTGATGGACACTTAGATTGCTTCCAAATCTTGGGTCTTATGAATAGTGCTGCAGTAAACCTGAAAGTGCAGATATCCCTTTGATGTACTGATATCCTTTCCTTGGGGTATATACCTAGCAGTGGAATTGCTGGATTCTATGATAGTTCTATTTTTAGTTTTTTGAGGAATCTCCATATGGTTCTTCATAGTGGTTGTACTAATTTACATTTCCACCAAAGACCCTTTTCTTATTAAGCATCTCTGTGCTCTGTTGAAGTTTCACCATGTGGCTTACTCTTTACGTTCAGTAACAGATACTTGCCTTAGATTCTAAAATGACATTTGTATTAAAAATCAAAACCAGAGGGAAAAAAAACTTTCAAAAAGTTTTTAAATGAAAAAAAAAAAAAAAAAACAGGTTATTCAAAAAACGGAAGTAAACCTGACAGAATCCTCTAGGTTTTTTTTTTCCTACATATCTGCTTGTATACCTTTAAAATACAAATAAAATATTAATTCTAACAGAATATTAATATCATGTAATTAAATGTTAATATTAACTGACATCATTGTACTGTTAATTATTAATATTTATTGGATATTAACATTAAGTTTTAATAACGCAAAATATCTATGTCAACAAAGTGAAAAAACCAGAACAATTTGCTCAAATATGTTAAAAATTGAAAGAGAAAAAATGTAATATGTTCTTGTTTATCAACTTACTCCATTTCATAGAATTATCAAAATATGTAGATACAATTGCAATATGCACCAATATTAAAATGCAAATTATTATTGCCTTCTTTTTTAAGCTATTAGTTTGGAGTTTTGCAGTGTAATGAATTCTCCAACCAGAACTGATGTGCTTCCTTGGCTTCCACTATCTTACTGGAAGTTGAACTATTATATCCTTGGTAAATAACACATTGAAAAAGTCAACAATTTCTACCTTCCCTCAAGCAATGAGATAATATAATACATTATTATCATCATTACACTTTGTTGCTCTCTCTGTGTCTCTTTTTAATCCATCCTGTCTACATCTTGGTGAATTATTTCAATCTATAAATGTGTACATTGCATTGTTCCTTTTATTTTCATCTACAGAATTTTTACCTTTACATCTTTAATTTGTTCTGGTTTTGGGTATCGCACTTCTATCCCTTTTTGTTTAATATTTGTTTGTTATATCCTTTATATACCTTTATTTGTATATTTCTTGTGTGTGTGTATGATTTATGTACCTTTCTTGAAGACTCCATATATTTTTCATATTGTTTCAAGCCACTGAAATGAACAATGGAAAATATGAAGAGCCTTGAAAACATCCATAGACTGAAGTAGATGGCTTAATTCTTATCAAAAGTCAGCATTGATGTCTGCATTTTACAGCTTCTCCTAGCAACATTGAACAATTTTCACATTTACTAAGCGATTCTCACTTGGTCCCAAATGTCATCACTTGTCTTTTTTGAGAAGTAGAAGCAGGTGTCATGGTTCTTCTCACTTACTCATATATTTTATAAATTTCTGCCACATCACAGGCGTTCATATTGAATATCTGATTCTATAAGAATTTTAGCCCAGAATTAAAATGGGAATATATGTTAGGTGTGGAGCATGGCTCATAACAATATATAGTGACTATGAAAGAGAGAAGAAAGATCTATTTCAATAGTGTGTCATGATCATGGAATTGAAGTAGGGAGGCTTATTATACCTACCCAGTGCTTTTGTAATCCTGACTGTCACATTTCAGCGATATAACTATGGAAAAACTATTATTGACTTAAAGTTTCCATTTTCTAATGTACTCAATGGGAATAATAGTACTTACTTTTATCACATTTAAAGGCTTATGCACACACTTTCACTCGTACTTCAAGAATTTTAGGTTTTGAAATTCAACTTTGATATATGCAATTTAATGAGCTCTCATTACTTATTAAAGATGGTAAAACAATGAAGAACTATATTGTTATTTTCTGTATCATTTTACTTTACTATTTTGATTACAAAGAACATTTACAGTCACTTAAAATGCAGTAAGTTGACACTGTATTTTAAATTTATGTAAACTAAAATTTAAATTTATGCAAACTAAAGTTTAAATTTATGTAAACTAAAATTTAAATTTAAGTTTAATTTAATTTTGGTACTGAAATTTTTTTTAATTTTTTTAATCTTTATTTTTATTTTTTTGAGACAGAGTCTCACTCTGTTGCTGAGGCTTGTTCTTGGCTCAGTGCAACCTCTGTTTCCTGGGACCAAGCAATTTTGTGCCCCAGCGTCCTGAATAGCTGGGATTACGGGCAATTGCCACCACACTGAGCTAATTTTTGTATTTTTAGTAGAGACTGCGTTTCACCATGTTGGCTAAACTGGTCTCAAACTCTGGCCCTCAAGTGATCCCCCCGCCTCGGCCTCCCAAAGTGCTAGGATTACAGGTGTGAGCTACTGTGCCCAGCCAACATCTTTAAATTATGAAATATTATCATAATATTGCAAAATTTTGCATACAATTCTTTTTATATTTTAAAATTCTTGCTTGCTTTATCAAAAAAAGCATTCAAAATTATTTTAAAGTATTAAAATGACAGAATTAATGGCTATTTATTTAAGGTAGACTGATTTCACATAGTTTTTGCTTTCCATTTGTAATGCTAAAATAAAGGTATTACTGAAGAGATTATAATTATGTAAAATGGAAAAAAGCACATTTAAATTGAAAGAGTAATTTAATGTTAACATGAATAAAACTGAATATAATACAGACTAAGTAATAGAAATGTGCTTAAAGCCAATTTAAATTATAATAATAGTTGATTTATAGTATATTACAGTTATTACTCAGACAAAATGCCATTTTCCAGGGAATTTTTAAGAAAGAGAGAGAGAAAGAGGAAGAGAGTGAAGGAGGGAGAGAGGAGGAAAGAAACAGAAAGAGAAAGAAAGAGAGTAATTTGTTAAAACAATTATACGAAGTCAGCACTACTTTTATCTCTATTGTATAGATGAGAAAGCTGAAGCAAATAAATATTAATGAATTTTCCAAGGTCATATAGCAAGTAAGTATGCAGCCTTGTGTTATGTGTGTCCTCATGAAGAGACCACCAAACAGCCTTTGTGTGAGGAATAAAGCTTTTTAATCACCTGGGTGCACGTGGACTGAGTCCGAAAAAGGAGTCCTCAAAGGGAGTTAGGAGTGGGGCAGTTTTATAGGATTTGGGTAGGTAATGGAAAATTACAGTCAAAGGGGTTGTTCTCTTGCAGGCAGGGGCAGGGATCACAAGGTGCTCGGTGGGGAGCTCCTGAGAGTTACTGTCCACGAGAAGGAATGTCACAAGGTCAATTGATCAGTTAGGGTGGGGCAGGAACAAATCACAACGGTGGAGTGTCATCAGTGAAGGCAGGAACTGGCTATTTTAACCTCTTTTGTGGTTCTTCAGTTGCCTCAGGCCATCTGCGTGTATACGTTCAGGTCACAGGGGATATGATGGCTTAGCTTGGGCTCAGAGGCCTGACATCTAGTTGGTTTTATTTATTTGATTTCTTTACATATATATTTTTGGGTTTTTAAGCCACATTTAGATTTTCTGGATTTCAAATGTAATATTTAGCCAACAGTCATTCACTTTTGTATTTCAAAGAAAGATTTTTTTTTTAATGTTAATTTGTTTCAGTACCTGGAATATAGCTTTGAGAAACTGATTTTTATAGCGCTTTAAATGAAAGTGCATGGATATTAGTATCAAAGCAAATTAAAGCAGATTTGAAATACAAGAAATATAGTAATTATTTAAAGAAGAAAATAAAGATTTATTCATATTTTCAATTTTCACTTATTTCAAAATAAAAATCAACATTTGTAATATTGGAGCTCATATTCTTTCTCTTGAAAAATATGAAACTGTTGTAATACATATCTTGTGTAAATCTAGTTTTAAATGTGTGTTTCTGAAGGTAGAATCTTATTCTTTAAGTTTTTGGATAAAAGGAAAATGTTTTGAAATAAAGGACTGAGTAAACACCTATTTATATAGTTGATTAGTTAATTAATTTATATCATCATATATTGACATATAAAAGCTTTTTTGCCATAATACCAGAAGCATTTATACAGCTCTATCATGTTTTCTTTTTCTTGTCCTGCAAGATCTTTCCTCATGGGTTCATTACCTTCAAAATGATCACTTTTAACCACCTATACTGAGTTGTATCCCAAAAGTTATCACTGCCTGTAAAATTCTGTAGCCGGTATTAAATTACTTAAAACACCTTCTATAGATTATCCTTCATACTGACCATATAAAATGTGTTTTCATTTAGAGGGGAAAATTACAGCATAAATTATGTTGCAATTACTTGTTAATATAATAAGTAGTCTTGTTAGGTGATTTCACCAATTAAATTGTATTAATTATATATATTAAAGTGGCTTAACGTCTACCTGAATAATTATGAATAATTATTTTGTTAAAAAATTATCTCTTAAACACAATTTGCTGTGGCAAGAATGTCAAAGTAAAACAAGTGGGAATTTTTTCACTACAGCATTTCAAATATCATACTGAATTAACCCCACCGATGTTGTATGTTGATTTTTTGTTTTAGAATATAGACAAGTTCGATTACTCTAGTCACTTAGAAGTCTGTCATTATCTCTCTTCTCTCTGTTCTCCCCTACTTTTTCCTGCCTTCTTCATCCTTATTCTCTCTCTTCATAGCTAAATGTATTAGTAAGCTTCAATGTAAATTCTCCTTCCATTAGTCCAATGCAATTGTGTTGCTAAGGTCACCAATGACCTCTAATTTACCCAATGCAATGATCTTTCTTTGTGTGTTTATTCATTATTTTCATTATTTTTCTCTGCATTTGCCCCTTTAATTTGCTTTGGAAATGCACTGAACCTTTGTTTTCTAAGGCACAACGCAACCAACTAGTTTAGTTTTCTCCTTTAAATGACCATTAAGTATCAGGATGACTTGAGGCTCAAATATTGATCCTGTCTGAGGTTGTCTTCTTGACCCTCCACCTACACATGTGCTTTGACAGAGTACAGTAACGAAACACAGTATATCTCTACCCAGGGTTCTCCTTGGCAATCACAATCATCCACTACCTACTGCCCCATGGATATGTAACACCTATGAGAGCCAAAGGGGAAAGTCTCATCTTCTGTCTCAAGCTTCCCCTTCATCCATTTCATCTCCTTGTTTTCTCAAGATCAAAATGTGATATATAGCCTTATTTGTTCTTCTCTGTTATGAATCATATTCAGCCCATCACAAAATGGTATCATTGGTTCCTCATTAACAATCTTTATATCTGTAGTCAACTATTCCATTGCTCCCTTTATCTAAGACCTTAAAACTTTTTGTTTGGATCGCTTTTCTTCTCCAAATCCATTCTTTTCATTTTCAAGGGGTATCACTCTAAAATGCTACTATGATCATATCACTGTACTCCTGAAAACTATTGTATTTCCAATTTCTCATATTTCCTTCTTGTGCTTAATGTTTCTCAAACACATCCAAAGTAAAGCTATTATTTTTTACACCCTACTTGTTCTTCCTCAAGGTTCACATATGTACTTAGTGAACCCATTCTATACAGTTGTCCCAAACATAGTGACTGTTTATGTTTATCTTCCTCTATAAACAACTGAGCAAGTAACATTATCAGCAATTTTCAGGTAAATCTGTATTCCAAACTCCATTACCCTAGTTCATACCACTGTATCTTTTTCTTTTCATTGGCGCAATAGTTTACAACCCCACTTCCTCTTATTGATCAGATTTATCCACACTGCAGAAAAGTGCCTTTTCTAGCAGCCAGATATGATGACAATGTTTCTGCAATTCATGACATTCAATAGGTCCCAGCTGTTCTTAGAATGAAATTCAAACTCCTTATCAGAATTCACAAGATTTTCTGTGATCACTTTTGTTATGTGCCAGCTCTGTTTATATTTTTTTCAGCCATACTAAACGCCTCGTAGTTCCTTGAAAGTTTCACATTTTCTTAGCTACTGTTTCTTTGCACAAAATAATCTCCACTTCTGTCTCTTTTCCTTGGTCCAACCCCTACCCTCTGTTGCTATGTTCTACAGATATAAATAAACCACCTCCTTTACATTAACTTTTCCCACACCTAAAGACTAGTTTAATTATACCCTAAATTGTACCTTCCTATTTGGTTCTCTCTCCAACGTGTTAGTAAAGTCCTTGAAGAAGGTGGGGAAAAATATTATTTATTGTATCCCAAACATTGACCATAGAACCTTATACATAGTAGCAAGGCAATAAATACTTTTATAATGAAGAAATATTCTCAGATACATGGATTAAGTGCACTACATTTATCACCCTTTAAGCACCTGAAAGGGTTATTTTACAGATAATGGCCCCAGAAATATATCTCATAACTAGCCAAGTTGAACTTTATATTTAGATCTGTCATTTCTCAATGTTGTTTTTCTTTTGCCATCACCACAGGCTCCTCTGAGTCCCTCCGTGGTGTCCCTCTATCACTACAATGGTGGTAATCAACTAATTTTAGTTTCCCAGAGTTGCTATACTGTCACACGTAGTCAGGTCTTTAAACAGACTTCTTTGCATTGAAATGCTTATCTTCAGTTTTTTGTACACCTTGATTAATTTTGAATTTATTTGATATTCAGTGGAGGTGCTCTCTTTTTACAAACATCCTGTTAATAACTCAGACGTGATTAGATATTTTTTCTAAGAGACTGGCATACCCACCTCCAATAAGCCCATATTAAAGCTCTATTGTCTTGGGTTGCCATAGTTAGTTTTCTATATTCCCTCACTTGAAAATAAGCTTTTGAGTAAAGGTAACTTACATTTGTAGCTCAGGAGTTTTGCCCATTCCATGAACCCAGTAGATATTTCAAAGAAGAATAATATATGCTATGCACTAACACTACTAAATGTATTTGATTCCTGTTGCCTTCCTACAGAATGCTCATTCTCTACGTCAAGACATGGTGAAATTTCACACATCCTCAATAGTTCTGCTCAAACATCTAAATATCACTTTTTATGTTAAACATTACCTTAGTTATTCTTTTATGCCTTACTCATTAAGGACTATTTGAGCTTTCTCACAGGTGGTAGACTGGTAGACTCATCATTCTTTTTTTTTAGATGGAGTTTCACTCTGTCACCTAGGCTGGAGTGCAATGGCACAATCTCGGCTCACTGCAACATCTGCCTCCCAGGTTCAAGCGATTCTCCTGCCTCAGCCCCCAAGTAGTTGGGATTATAGGCACACACCACCATGACCGGCTAATTTTTGTATTTTCAGTAGAGACAGGGCTTCACCATGTTGGTCAAGCATGTCTTGAATTCCTGACCTTGTGATCTGCTGCCTCGGCTTCCCAAAGTGTTGGGATTACAGGCGTGAGCCACCGCACCCGGCCTAATCATCATTCTTGATTTGTATTGATGTACACCCTTGTATTACAGTTTGATTGTAAAATTCTCTGGGACTGGAGCTTGGCTCCAGCACATTACAGGTTGCCTTGCATATAATATGTCCACAATACTTTTGCTGAATTAAAAGTGCTTATTCTTTTTCTTACAATGCATAATATTTACAAACATAACTCCTTCCTTTTGACAATAAGGGAATTTATACATGAGATTAATGAAGTGAGAATAACAGGCTGTTTCCCATAAAAGACATAATATTTTTGGCCCAATTTGTAGAGAATTGAACTATAACTCAAAATCATATCAAAAGCTCATAGAGGAAAGAAACCCACTATGAATTACTTAATTTTAATTTTTAGTATGAACACAGACTATGAGAATTAGGCCTCATGATTTTAACTTTCCAGGTGTTCTTTTCTATTGGAAAGGAAAATTTCCTTTTGTAAGTGATTATAATGACTCTCTGATATTAAGAATCATTTTATTAGTTGTGCTATATAACAAAGTTCTCAAAAATATTAAGTTTTGGATAAAGTAAGCACAAAGCTTTTAAACCTTGTAATGATGAGAAAACTTTAAAAAGGTTTGCAGAAATTATGCTAAAAGTTTGTGGGCTTTTCTGGTTGTTAAGTATTTCACTTTTCTTTTCTATGGTTTTAACACTATAATATTTATTCACAAACAAAATGAAATAAAAGAAACCACCCTTTGGCTCCTAAAATTCTATCTTATACTTATCTCCAAAAGCACCCATTTAAAGGTGTTAGTATAAGCCAGTAAAGTGAGGTGGCCTTTTACCTGACAACATTTCAATCCAAGTAGAAGATAAGAAGAAAATTTATCCTTAGAGAATAATTTCAGAGTAAGCTTTTCTACAGCTACTCCCCAGAGGTTAAGGTAAGAAAGAAACTGAACACAAACATATCCCTATAGAAAATTGCTTGAGTTGACTCAATTCTCCAATGAAAGCTACAACTATATTTACTTTTCTTCCATTTTTCTAAGAAGATATCTTTACATGAGTTATGCTTTAATGGGGGTATTTTAGAGATTGAGCCAAAAGTATAGGTACTACTAAATATAATTTCTTCCAAATCTAAGTTATTAAAAAATATTTATCAGGACATGTTGCCCTTCCTTATGTAATTTTGCTGACATATTTCTATTGTTGAGTCAGCTAACACAAGTATAGATCAGTAACTCTATTACAGATATTTAGTAACAAATATAAAACACCCTCTGAAACAAATATTTAATATTAAAAATAAAAATTTCCTATTTTCATAAGCCAATAATTTTCTATGTTCCTGCTTTTATTTTTTTGTAAAATTACCAATTTTACGCTATACTTAGATAAGGCAATTCTCACACTTTATGGTAATTGCTGTATTTCCTTGCGATTACCTGTACCATCAGGTCATGATCTAATTTGTCATTGTTTCTGGGGTGATGATTCTTAGAAAATGTTACTCACTCTGCATTTCTAAATATAACTAAAAACACTGTTGTAAATATATGTGGCATAGACATAACTATACATAGGGAGTTTTCTGATTCAGGACATAGGGAATGGAGGTAGAGTGAAAACAAATAAAATATACAACGCTTTCTTTCAAAAATAAGATAACTAAATAAATTTATTATTTACCTGCATCTATGAGTATTTTGTAAAGCAGAATTAAAAATTCTGCCATCTTGCTGTACTGAATTTTTTTTTTTTTAGTTTGAAAGCTTCAGGTCCATCTATATTCTGAATGGTGGTCTCTCTTGCTACCATTATTTTGTATTGTGTTGAACACTGACTGGTGAAAGTGATAATGTTCAATCTGCTACAAAATTGTCAAGAAACAGTGCATTTCTGAGTATTTTGTAAAGCAGAATTAAAAATTAAAAAGCTATATATCTTTAAAAACTCATTTCCCATACCATTTCAGCCTATTAGAATTCCAACCATGTTGTGTAAAAATTCCCATCCTCCAAGCATTGTGAAAACTCTCACTTTTAACTATTTCTGATAATTTGCTGATAATTTGATGTTGAAAATTAGTTTGTAAAATCTTTTCTAAAAAACTAATTATCTGTTTTAATATAGTTTCAAACCAGGAACAGTGGCTCATGTCTATAATCCCAAGATTTTGGGAGGTTGAGGCAGGAGAATCGCTTCAGCCCAGGAAAGGCTGCATGCAGTAGCTGTGATTATGCCATTTCACTCCAGCCTGGGTGACAGGGTGCAACCCTATATATATATAATTTCACATTTTCTATAAAAAATAATCCATACATATCATTTGGTATGGTTAAAATGAGAAGATGGCCTGAGTGTGATTTCATGAATGACGTGGTTTATTGCCATACATAGAGATTTTCTGTTCTTTTTTTTTTTTTTCTAACAATGCTCAAAGAGAAAAAGAATATGGAGAACCAATCTTACAGGAATGCACTGTGACAAAGTACATTAACCACATGATGAGTGAGTTCCAATTTTGTTTAGAGTTCAATTATGCAAATCCAGTTGATCAATTAAAATGGAAGTAGGCCTCTGTGGATGTAAAGTCTAACTGAAGTTTGAGGCATATCTTTCTATCAGAAGTTTTCAGGAGGGATAATTTGACCAGCACAGCATAAGTTCATGTTTAGAGGCAAGGTCATCAGACACAGGAGTTGTGCTGATGTTGGTGAATGAGGCTTGGGAGAATGCACTGAAGGCTGTCAGTAGCCCTGCTACAGCCTAAGCTGTTAGTTCAAGGCTGCCAGAGAGTAGCCCTGCCAGAGCCTAAGCTCTCAATGTGTCTCTCAAAGTCTTGGGTTTATATATGTTTTGGAGTCCAGTAGTTGAGGCCAATATCTCACATATATGATTTGATAAGCTGTGACATAAAATTCTCACAGGGAGGGAAATTACATTCCATGTCCTTATCATAGCAAAACTTGTGTCACTAATATAGCAAATTATTAAATTGGAATCCTTTCAAAGTTAAATATTAATACATATTGAGTCCAGATTATTTTATGACACTGTTATGTCATAATCTATATATTTAACATTTTATTCAATTTTATATTCAAATATATAAGATACATGTGTCCTTACGTCAACATTCATCTAGTGTTATATCAGTCTTTATTTCTTAATTCTGAATTACTTTCTTCTGAATTACAGTACTATGTTTTAAGAAGTATTTTAAGCCATAAAGTTTAGTTGCTTTTGGGGTTCTTGTTTTTTTCTTACATCTTTGAGAGCATCGTTATTTTTCCTTTGCAAATAAGTCGAGAACATGGTAGTGCAGACAATTCTTGAATCACAATATTAATGAATTGTTCATTGGTAACGATTAACAGGATAATCTAGAAGTGCAGTAAAGTTTTATCAACAAATGTGGACTGGTGAGAAAAAAACCATTTATTCTAACATTTTACTGAATTTTCAGAGATTGCTCTTCAAGGCTAGATTCAAAAGGCTATTCTATAACAGGGTTTTACTTATTTTTCCTTCTAATTTTAAATTAATGTAATTTCAATTTTTCTCTACAAAGCAGAAGAAGCTAAATAATACACTCTTACAGAATTTGAAGATTAAAAGCTTACTGATAGCTTTTATTTTCAGTATACTAAACCACTCCCACTCTTTTTAGCTTCTCACTTGGCCATTATTTAAATTATCTAAATTATCTCCAACTCCAAATCCTTCAATTGACTAGTGCCGAAAGTACTATAAATTATTGTTGAACCAAATACTTATAAGTGTACACTGTGTGCACAGAACTATACAATAAGTAATACATTATGCAGATTTCTCAGCATGTGGTCTGAGGAACTTAGGTCGTTGAAGGAGGATAAGATAAAAACATAAAATGGATATTATAATACATTATTGGGAAGATACTTTTTGGTTTTATTATTATAATACTAAGGTTGGAAATATATTTCCTGAATTTAAGTCATGAATGATTTAAGATACTAATAATTGAAGTGATGTAAGAAAACCTCAGGAAGAAAGTGGGTTTTATTTAGCCGATAAATTTTAATAGTGTATCTAAATGCTGTCATTGGGAAGAGGATTATCAAAAGAAGAGAAGAGATTAAAATTAACTTAATAAGAAGAACAAAGTGTAAATAATGTTTAAATTAAAATGAATATTCTAGTTGTGAAGATAACAAAGATCATTCCAGAAAACAGTATTAATATACTACATATATTTTGAAAAACATTTACAAATATTTCATTCAATATCACAAATAATGATTTCTTTTGAATATAACTGTATCTCTCTCAAAACAACGTGTCTGTGTTATGAAACAGAGCCCCTTCTCTGTAAAGTCACTGTATCACCTGACTTAAAATAAATGTTAATTAAATTCAGTTGTAAGTGAAATTCCAGCACAGTACTCATGGTGATGTGTTCCTAACAAAACAAATTGCTCCTATCCTTTAGCAACTTAACTCCTGGAATGATGGTATATTTACAGGCATAGTTTCTTACTTTCATAGATCAATTTTTCAAAAACAGTCACCAATTTTTAAGACTTATCATATATTTACTCTGGCTTATTTTATAAATGCTAACCCATTCAAGCCACCATAAAGTTCTCATTTTTAATTTTTAGTGTGGTACTTTTTCTCGGCAATTTTTTTTTTTTTCTGTCTGACAGAGTCTCCTTCTGTTGCCCAGGCTGGAGTGCAGTGGCGCCATATTGGTTCACTGCAAACTCCGCCTTTAGGGTTCAAGTGATTCTCCTGCCGCAGCCTCCCAAGTAGCTGGGATTACAGGCACTCGCCTTCACGCCCAGCTCATTTTGTGTGTGTGTGTGTGTATATATATATATATTTGTTTGTTTATTTTTAGTAGAGACGGGATTTTACCATGTTGGCCAGGCATCTCTGCACTCTCGGGGGCCTAGGAAGCTCCTGACCTCCGGTGATACACCCACCTCAGCCTCCCAAAGTGCTGGGATTACAGGTGTGAGCCATCGTGGCCGACCTTTCTTGGCAATATTTTAGCCGACAGAACATTATTACTTTCACCAGTCACTGTTCAACACACTACAAGTCAGTGGCAGTAAGAGAGACCACAATTGAGAAGATAGATTAAAGAAAGTGCAGTACAGCAAGATGGCAATAATATTTTTAGGTTGAGAGCATAAAGTAGTACTCATCTAACCGTTAGGTACTGTAACGAATATACAAATAAATAAATATAGAATGCTGTGTGTGTGAATGTATACTTGGATACATACCCAAATAGTATTGATGGCAGCGGCGGCCCATATGGAGGGGCTGCTGCAAAGACATCCACTGCAGTGGGGTAGGTGTGGCCCGGGTTGCATACTTCGCAGAGCCAGCCGGGGCCGGCAACAGTTGGGAGCCTGCACTGTATTGAGTCAATGGGGCAGGAGCTGGACACTCCCGGAGCCCCACACTCCAGGGTGCAGCTGCAGCCACCCAGCCATGGCCTGGGACCCAGGCGTCTCTGCACCCTCGGGGGCCCAGGAAGCCGCTTGTCTCTGCAGGCTTGAAAGTTCCTGCTCCCACTGCCTGGCCTCTCCCGGCTTCTGGCACCCACTCCGGGTGGGAGCAAAGCTGTGGCCGAGCCTGGGAGCTCTTGCAACCCGGCCAGGTGTGTGCATGCTTGGGGTGGCACTGGCATGTCAGCGCCCTGAAGCCTCGGTCCCCTCCAGACTTTGGACGTCAATGACTACGGGAGAGAGACTGAGTGGGGCCTGAGGGCAGCTCCGCATGGTCTGCAGGTGCCCCTCAGCACAAACATCCTGGGTGCCCTGGATTGACAGGTTCAGCCCAGGAGGCAGACAGGCTCCTGGGCAGAAAGGCGCGGGTCCCTGGTGACGCCCCACCTTCAAGCCAAAGAAGGCCTAAAGCCCAGAGGCCATGATGTCAGTTCTGGGTGGAGTCCACGGCCTGGAGTGAAAATTTATGGCGCTTTTTCAGTGCCCACCCATGGCTGCCCATGGACCAATCAACATGCACTTCCTCCCTCCTGAGCCAATAAAAAAACCCAGACCACGCCTGACTCACACAGACACTGGGGCTATCAGCTGTGGGAAGGAGCTACCCTCTTTACCGCTCCTGAGAGCTGTTCTGTCGCTCAATGAAACTCCTCCCCACTTGCCTACCCACCTCGTTCTTCCTGGTCATGGAACAAGAACTCTGGCCGCTGAGTGGCGGGACTGAAAGCCGTAAGGCAAACAGGGCTGAAATGCACAGCCTGCTAGTCAGCTTGCGGCCGACGAGAAGGAGAAAAAAACTGCGGCTCTTCGGGGACCCCAGACCTAGGGGGCTCCCCGAGCAAGGGCAATGACACCTTCTTTGGGTCTCTGAGGTTCCTGGCGTTTCCAAACTTCCAGGCACCACTGCATTACCCTTATCCAGATGCGGGTGCCCGCAGTGGAAGTCACTTGCTATGGCTGCAGCCACGTGATCCAGCTGCAGCTTTGCATGGAGCTGGCGCCTGTGCCGGCGCCTGGAACTGCCCACCCCACTACAGCAGCTGGCGTGCTTGGCTGTGTGCAGTGGCTGGACTCCATGCTCACTCTGCTCCGTGCCTGGCTCACCCTTGGCTGGCATAGGATCCGAAATGGTGGCGCTAGGCGACCGCAGCCTGCGAGGCTGTGTGGGTGGAATGAGCTGAGTGGGCAAAAACTCGGGAAAAGGCGCCACCACCACAGAAGTTTCAGCTGGAATAGTGACATCCTAAGGATCCCAAAACCTTATGTGAGTACATGGATATATACACACATTATGTGTACAGGGATACATATACACACATACTCTGTGTGTGTGAATGTGTACATGGATACACGAGAAATGAGCATTTACAGATATTGCTAAAATATGTTTATTTAATGTATACCAAGGACTTACTCAAGTCAATATTTATTACATTTCTGAATTGCTTTTGTACATTTCATTTTTTATATTTTGCTAGATTCTTATAGATAATTTTATGTTTATTTACTGTTTCTATGTGCCAACTAGGTAGTTTTTTAATACCATTGATATATTTCCAATGTGTGTTTATAGTCTGGAAAATTTTTACTATATTATATATCTGCTAAACTACATCTCAGAAAACTCATCAGAGACAATGATTTATTTCCATGTGAAAATAATATTACTTTTATAGGAAAATTTGAAAAGCTATTTTGAAAATTTAAGAAATTAAATATTAATATGTAAATCACTGGTAAAAATCCTATAAAAAATGAGAATTCATAATTTTCCTAAAACTTTTTATACTTTTTTATATTATGTTATTTGTACTTTTTCAATCCCTTGTAGGTTCATAAAGCAATTATAAAAATACAAGATATGCTTTTCTCATTATTTTAAGCACATTTCAGTTATGAGTTAACATATAAAAGGAAAGAGGCAGAAACATCTTGAATTAAAAGTACAGTAAAAATCTATGGTAAATTGATATAAAGTGAATGATGATTAGCTCCTCATACATTCATTCTGTCATTCTCAAACAAAGTGGGTAAGGTTATTTTTCTGGCAGAGGTATTAGACGATGACTACTGCTGGATCTTTTGGTCCAAATACTACATTGCATAGTTAGTTGTCTACCATAGAAGATCCATTATGTTTATTTTGAATTGTTTTGTGACAGTATTATCTAACAAAAATATTATTTTTCATTAACCCCAAGAAATTTGACCTTTTATTATAGGCTATTGAATTTTGGGACCCTAAATTATAAGAAAAAAATGATAAAGTTTGCATGTTCTATATCAAGGGTGTTTGTATATATGCTGTGTTAACTAATATTGAAATACTTCTTCAAAAGACAAAATAGATTCTCAAGTGTCATGTAAGTAGAAATTCAAGTAAACGGAGTTACATTAATGAAAAGAGTTCCCTATTTTCATATGAAATTTAGATACTATAATTTGATTTGAGAAGATATTTTGGATGAAACAGAACTAATATTTATTTAAGAAAAAAAGGATCAGTTATCTTCTATTTGCTGGATTTTATTCACTCTCCATCTTTCCCTACCTTGTTCTGTGTCTTAGCACACTAAATCTTATAGGCAACATCAAAGGGCTCCTTGCTCTCTGGATTCCAGTTGCATTTGCTGTATTGGAATGTGCAGAGTACAGAGGTTGAAGCTTGGATATTGAATCCCAGGGGTCTCTACCAGGCAGGCTGCTGGAGATTGGTCCCTGTCCAGGGAATTAACAACCCTGTTCAGGCAATACTCTCCATTCAGGCACTCTCTAGGCTCTGGTAGCTGCATGATTTCTTTGCTCCTTCAGGACCTTGATGATCATCTTCCCTCAATCCTACTGCATTCTCCCTGCTGGATTCACCAGATTTTGTCTCTACAGTTGAAAGCAGTCTGTTACGAAATTGTTGACAGCTTGAGTGTATCTGTCTTTTCTGTTAGAAACCTGACAGAAATAGCACAATTATTCAAGTGTGCCTATTCTTTTCTTTTTCTTGTATTTGACAAATGTGACTGTATCTACTTGCAAATATCAATACAAAATATTTCATTATAATTTATATGAGTTATATGTACTAATGTGTGGGTATCTAAATACAATAGACTCTTAATTAATTAGACAATGACAACCAAACACAAGAAATTAGTAGCAGGAAAAAACTTCCAAGATAATTTGAACATATATATTAATATTGAAAAAATACAAACTGCAAAAAACACAAGTTAAAATTTGCTATCAAAAGCATCAAAATTGGGATATCTCAAATGAAAAAAGAGATTAAAAATAGTATGTTCCTTTATCAAGTAATTTATTTTGAAGTTTAAAAATATTTTCCACAATAGGTTTTTTTGGTTCATTTTTGTAAATTTTGACTTTTATTTAGATTCAGGGGATACACATGCAAGTTTTTTACATGGCATATTACATGATGCTGAGGTCTAGGGTATGAATGATCCCATTACCCAGTGAGCATAGTACCTGATAGGTAGTTTTACAATTTTGCCCTGTCCCCCGCTCCTCCCTTTGGGAGTCCCCAGTATCTATTGCTCCCAACTTTATGTCCTTATGTACCTAATGTTTAGCTCTCACATGTAGTTGAAAAAATGAGGTATTTGGTTTTCTGTTTCTGCATTAATTTGCTTAGAGTAATAATGGCTTCCAACTGCATCCATGTTGCTGCAAAGACGTGATTTCATTCTTTGTTTCAGCTGCATAATATTCCATGGTGTACATATACCAAATTTTCTTTATCCAATCCACCATTCTCAGACAGGTTGATTTCATGTCTTTCCCATAATGAACAGTGCTGCAATGAACATACAAGCGCATGTCTTTTTAGTAACACAATTTAGTTTCCTTTGGCTATATACCCAGTAATGAGATTTCTGGGTCAAATGGTACTTCTGTTTCATGTTCTTTGAGAAATTTATGAACTTCTTTCCACAGTGGTTGGACTAATTTACATTCTAACCAACAGAGTATAATGTTTCCTTTACTCCACAGCCATACCAATATCTGTTATTTTTTGACATTTTAATAATAGCCATTCTGATTGGTGTGAGATTCTATAGCATAGTGGCTTTGATTTGCATTTCTCTGATGATTAGTGATGTTCAGCATTTCTTCATGTTTGTTGGTCACTTGTATGTCTTTCTTTGAGGGGTGTCTATTCATATCTTTTGACCACTTTTTAATTAGGTTATTTCTTCCTTGTTGAATTAAGCACTTATAGCTTCTCGATTTTTGAACTTTGTCATATACATAGTTGCAAATATTTTCTCCCATTCTTTAGGATTTTTGTTTACTCTTTAGTCTAATTAGGTCCACTTGTCAATTTTTAACAGAGGCATGTTTAGTATAAAGTAAATTTATATTTCTGTGCTTTAATGATGTTAGAAATGAGTTAGGAAAGCTTGAAATTATATGATCAGTCATGAGAGTGTTAAAAATGATTGCATAACTGATCTAAAAGTAAAAGTAAAATGATTATAGTTTGTAAAATATAATATTAATTCAAACAAAACCGAGATGACCAATATGATTCCTTGGATGTATTTCATTCTACTCATCAAGAATGTACCTTGTTATAAATTATTAAATAAATATAGAAAGAGATAATATGAATGTATTGAGATGTGCCTCACCGCACTTTATCTGTATGTCTCTTTTAAGATAAAATATTCTCTTAATATGCTTCTGTATTAGTCTGTTTTGACACTGCTATAAAGAATTGCCTAAGACTGCACAATTTATATTTAAAAAAGAGGTTTAATTGACTCACAGTTCTGCATGGCTGTGGAGATCTCAGGAAACTTACAATCATGGTGGGAGGGGAAGAGGCAAGTCTTACATGGTGGCAGGCTAGAGAAAGCGAGCAAGAGCAGGGAAAACTGCCTTATAAAACCATCAGATCTTGTGAGAACTCACTATCATGAGAACATCATGGGGGAAAATGTCCCTATGATACAATCACTGCCCACTTGGTCCCTCCCCTGAGGGACCTGTGGAGATTATGGGGATTACAAGTCAAAATGAGATTTGGATGAGGACATAGAGCCAAGACATATCAGCCTCTTTCAAGAAGGGTCATTTAAAAAACATTAACTATAACTGTTATAAAGAGCTAAAAAACTTTCTAAAATAGATTTAGTAAAGTCAAGAAATTGAAAGAATCCTCCCCTCTCCCATATTTTTTGATTTTCCTGGTTATTAATTTATTTTTAAAAATTTTTTTTTATTATACTTTAGGTTTTAGGGTACATGTGCACAATGTGCAGGTTTGTTATATACGTATCCATGTGCCATGTTGGTTTGCTGCACCCATTAACTCGTCATTTAGCATTAGATATATCTCCTAATGCTGTCCCTCCCCCTTCCCCCCACTCCACAACAGTCCCTGGAGTGTGATGTTCCCCTTCCTGTGTCCATGAGTTCTCATTGTTCAATTCCCACCTATGTGTGAGAACATGCGGTGTTTGGTTTTTTGTCCTTGCAATAGTTTACTGAGAATGATGGTTTCCAGTTTCATCCATATCCCTACAAAGGACATAAACTCATCATTTTTTATGGCTGCATAGTATTCCATGGTGTATATGTGCCACATTTTCTTAATCCAGTCTATCCTTGTTGGACATTTGGGTTGGTTCCAAGAAGAACATTCCATGCTCATGGGTGAGAAGAATCAATATCATGAAAATGGCGATACTGCCCAAGGTAATTTATAGATTCAATGCCATCCCCATCAAGCTACCAATGATTTTCTTCACAGAATTGGAAAAAACTACTTTAAAGTTCATATGGAACCAAAAAAGAGCCCGCATCGCCAAGTCAATCCTAAGCCACAAGAACAAAGCTGGAGGCATCACGCTACCTGACTTCAAACTATACTACAAGGCCACAGTAACCAAAACAGCATGGTACTGGTACCATAACAGAGACACAATGGAACAGAACAGAGCCCTCAGAAATAATGTCGCATATCTACAACTATCTGATCTTTGACAAACCTGACAAAAGCAAGAAATGGGGAAAGGATTCCCTATTTAATAAATGGCACTGGGAAAATTGGCTAGCCATATGTAGAAAGCTGAAACTGGATCCATTCCTTACACCTTATACAAAAATTAATTCAAGATGGATTAAAGACTTACATGTTAGACCTAAAACCATAAAAACCCTAGAAGAAAACCTAGGCAATACCATTCAGGACATAGGCATGGGCAAGGATTTCATGTCTAAAACACCAAAAACAATGGCAACAAAAGCCAAAATTGACAAATGGGATCTAATTAAACTAAAGAGCTTCTGCACAGCAAAAGAAACTACCATTAGAGTGAACAAGCAACCTACAAAATGGGAGAAAATTTTCACTACCTACTCATCTGACAAAGGGCTAATATCCAGAATCTACAATAAACTCAAACAAATTTACAAGAAAAAAACAAACAACCTCATCAAAAAGTGGGCAAAGGACATGAACAGACACTTCTCAAAGGAAGACATTTATGCAGCCAAAAAACACATGCAAAAATGCTCATCATCACTGGCCATCAGAGAAATGCAAATCAAAACCACAATGAGATACCATCTCACACCAGTTAGAATGGCAATCATTAAAAAGTCAGGAAACAACAGATGCTGGAGAGGATGTGGAGAAATAGGAACACTTTTACACTGTTGGTGGGACTGTAAACTAGTTCAACCATTGTGGAAGTCAGTGTGGTGATTCCTCAGGGATCTAGAACTAGAAATACCATTTGACCCAGCCATCCCACTGCTGGGTATATACCCAAAGTACTATAAATCATGCTGCTATAAAGACACATGCACACGTATGTTTATTGTGGCACTATTTTTTTAAATTTTAATTTGAAATTATATTATTTATAATTAATATTTTATAATTCATAATTCAAAGTTTAATTATGCAATAAAATGTTTAGCTCTTAAGGTACATTTTGATGTCTTCTGACAAGTAAATATGCCCACATAACCCACACTGAAGTCAATATTAGACCATCTTCCTCACCTCAGAAAGTTCCTTATGCCCCTATGGAAGTCAGGTACCACAAATGAGAGAAATCCACAGTAGTGGTTTCAAAACTATATATTAGTTTTCTTTCTCCATGAACATTATGTAAATGGAATCACATAGATGTACTATCCTGTATCAAACATTTTTGGCTAAAAATGATATCTAAGAAATCCATTCATTCTACTGTAATTATCAGTGCTTTTTAATTGCTGGATAGTACTTTATTGTATGGATATAACACAATATGTATTTATACTCTCAGGTGGATGAACATTTGGGAGGCTTCTAGTTTTTGACTATTATGAAAAACGTTCCTTAACATGACTTAAAAATGCTTAACATTTTTTTACAAGATTTTTGATGAATATACATTTTCATCTGTTTTGGGTAAACCTAAGAGTGGGAAGTCTCTATCAAAGGGTAGATTGACATTAAAAGAACCTGTCAAACTGTTTCCCAAAATTGGGGGTTTCACTTTTCATTTCCACCAGTAAGGTATGAACATTTTAGTTTTTCTTCATCTTTGGAAATGTTAGGCACTAACCATCACTTGATTTTAGCCATTGGATACATATTTGTGGTAATAATGCAGAAGTTTGATATGTAAAATATGTAAATGTTGAAACATTAAAATATAAATTATCTATGAGAAAAATGGATACACGACATCAAGTGAAAAATAACACAAAGTATAATTACACAATAAACATATGGAAATAAGTTAACCCCATATAGCACCATATCGAACAGCTGCTAATTAAAATATGATGACACTTTAAAATTTATCAAATTAGACGACTAAAAATAAAACTGCAACATTGTTGTGAGAGTAGAGTATAAGGGATATTTATATGGTCTTTTATTTGGAATATAGATTTATATATATTTCTCAAATAATTGGCAATATTTATTAAAGCATATTAAAATGTCCTACCTGTTTGTTATCTTTAATTTTAACTTTCATACAAGTATAATAAGGAGATGATACAGGATAAAAATGGAAGTTTTTAGCAAAAATGTTGAAAGATGTATAACATCAACATATTTAAAACCTTTTAAATGTCTAATTGAAATTATTAAATTGAAGCCCATAGACTCTTCTTAAATATTTTTACCATTAAAAATGTTTGGAATAATATTTCATAATCCATTTATGCTTAAGCTTAAAAATATTACATCTAATTTGATTTGTATTCATAGTGATATATAATCATATGTAAAAAAATACGCAAATATATTCGTGGAAGAAACACTTGAAAATTGCTGGCATAATAGATGAGTGATGCCATTATTTCTGACTTGTGTTTTCTTTCTTTTTTTTCACATTTTTGACAATAAACATGTAATATTTTAATTGGTTACAGAGGACTTTTTTTCTATTTGTTTACATATATTTTCTTGCATATGACCCATATTATCTATTTGAATTATTTATAATTCATACAGTTATCTGTATTCTCTTACCTTACTATTTCATTTCCTCCTTTTACTTTTACTTATTTGCTTGGATGTCTGGAAAATACTTCAAATATTGATTTTGTATCCCCAGCTCTACTCCTACCACAGTCCTCCATAAAATTACCCACCCTTCCCCACAGTCACACATAAGAGGAATTTAATGTAAGATATATCCACTCAATGTCTCGCTTACATTTATAACTATGACCTCTAATTTCTATCAACCTTCAGGAAGTGGGCCTAAAAAATTACTGTTGATGCAGTACATGGTCTAAAATTATCCAAAAATAGCATTTGTGATAGTTAGAATACAAGCTGAAAACTGATTGCTCCACATGCTGAATTGGTCTGTAAGTTAATTTTGTTTGTCCTGCACAATGCTTCAAATTTCATTTATTTCCACAATTGAAACATTTTACATAATAACTGAGATTTTCAGCTTTACTCAAAATGTAAGAAAGATTCAACCACGTTGAGTCTGTGGTTCTGCAAATCCTGAAAAACATGTCAAATACCCCATTTGTAGGCAGTCTATGTTGATCACCAGCATCTTTTTAGTTTATTTATAACTGAATTTTATTTTAAATTATAAAATGAAACTTTGCCTATGCAATGTGTGGTACTCAAGAGAAACTGACCCTTTATTCATGTTCACGTGTGGGTCCTAATTAGCTTTGGTCAGTCATGACAATCAGATCTATTTTGTAGGTGATTGACTCAGAAAATTCAGCTTTAGCCATCAACAGATAATATCCAGCTAGTGCTATGGTCCATATGTTTATGTACCCCAAAATTAAAATCTTAAAATCCTAACTCCCAAGGTGATGGTATTAAGAAGTGTGGACTTTAAGAAAGTAATTAGGTCATAAAGGCAGAGCCTTTATGAACAGGATTAGTGCGCTTATAAAAGAAGCTCCAGAAAGCTTCCTTGCTCTTCTGCATTGTGAGAACAAAGCAAGAAAACATTCTTCATAAAGAAGCAAGCTCTCTCTCAATACCAAATCTGCCAGTTCATTGATCTTAGACTTTCTAGCTTCTAGAACTGTAAGAAATAAATTTCTGTTGTTTAGTAAGCCACCAGCCTATACTATCTTATTATAGAAGCCCGAAGGGACTGAGACACCTGGAGATGGTTTTAGCCAGAAAGTGAGCACATGGACTGAAGTGAGCCAAGCCAAAGAAGGAAAGACTTTATTCAAGCCTTGTAGAAAAACTAACTCTCTCTCTCCCTCTCTCTTTCTTTGTGTCAATGAAAAAAACTGAAGAGAGCCTTGACAACAGTAACACTGATACTGACTATCGGGACTTCCAGTCATACAAAACATATTACTTAGGTCATTTGAGTCAGATTTTGATGACCTGTAATAGGAAGCATCTATTTGAAACTCTCATTTAGTTGGCGCACATATGCTCCCACTTAAAAGATACCCATTTGCAAATCATTATCCTGGACTTAGCCTTCTTTACTAATCTGTATTTCCTATGTGACTCTTGAAAGCATTTGGGTTAATAAACACTAATTTAGCAAACTTGAAACGTTATATTTTAAAATAATCCTCAAAGGACGTTGTGTGTATGTGTGTATGAAGGGGGAACTCATGATGTTGACTACATATCCTTAATTTATATACCTGAGAAGCAGACATTTGATGTTTTTTATTAAATACAGATTAGAAATTTTAGTACTCAGAAATAAAGACATACTTTTATAAGAGATGTGCAGCTTAATGCATATATATGACTGAAAATAGAGTATGCTCATACCCACACACGTGTTAGCACTATCGGTTTCCTCAAATACAAATTTGAAAGCTGCACGTATGTCTTCTTTTAAAAAGTGTCAGTTCATGTCCTTTGCCGGCTTATTAATGTCATTGTATGTTTTGCTTGTTGAACTATTTAAGTTTCTTATAGACTCTTATAGACCCATCTCTAAAGGTTAC
Source organism: Hylobates moloch (assembly GCF_009828535.3). Classification (NCBI taxonomy): domain Eukaryota; kingdom Metazoa; phylum Chordata; class Mammalia; order Primates; family Hylobatidae; genus Hylobates; species Hylobates moloch. The sequence continues at coordinate 73,329,195 of NW_026652279.1, read as the reverse complement.
CACTGCTAACCAGTTTCTCACAGACACGTGTAAAAGCATATATAGCAAGCAAGATTGAAAGGTCATTATTATATATATTTAATTCTACTTTATATTTAGTTCTACTTGAAGGACTGTAAATAATACCTAATTCTACTGTTTTAAAGCATTTCATAGAATTCAATATTCAAACAGTCCTCAGTCATATATAAATATGGCTAAATAAGTGAATTAGTCCTTAAATGTACAGCCTGTTAGTAAATAATGTAACAGACTATTCTAATTCATCATATTAGTATAGTTTTTTTATTCCCTGAAAAGTACTATTTACAGTTAATGGATCTCCTCATCTGTAAAAATATTAACTTGGTCACGAAAAACATCTTTTAATAAATATTTCTGAAATGTGAAATTAATAAAAAGTCGTAACACTGAGTTTTTAGGCTATGTAAATTTTCATTAAAATAGTGACTCCACTAGTTTTCAGATAGTCATGTGTAGCTTGACAGGTATAGTTTGGTAATAAAGACAAAAATTTACTGTCCAAATTATTCACTATATTGATGTTAGACATAAAGAAATTTGAAACTCTCTAGATTTAAAATCTTTACAATTTGAAAATATATTGTCCATTCATATTCACATAGACATTATGTGTTAAGTATCAAATAGATAAAAAATATTTCTGAAAATTTAAATATCTTTGAAAAAGATTAGTGATGCCACTATTTTTATTTTGGATTTATATAATTTTCTGCTTATTAGCACCAGCTCGGTGCTTAAAACAGACTAATTCTATCTGCGTAGAAAAAAGCACATTCTATGATTCTATATCTCATATATTTAAGGGACTTTTATTTTAAAAAGTAAACAGAGAACAGTAGCCAATAACAACAGCAAAGGAGTAACAACAAACAGCTGTAGCTGCAACAATACCAGTAATAAAACAACAAGGTAAAACAAATATAACCTAGAAAACGAAGGTAGTATATGAGGCATATGTAACTAAATACTTTTTTCATGAGTTTAGTGATAGATGAATTGATTAACAAAATATATTTCCTCTAACAATCTTGCCAGTATGGCTTTTCACCACCATTGCATTAAAAGAAAAGCTAACTTTTCCTAAATCTTGATATGTGAATTTAAAAAAATGGCTTCCATTGGAGTTACAGTGTTTCTGAAAATCATTTTTGGCACAGTTTTCTGCTTTAGACAGAACATATCCTAGTGACTTAAGTTGGAGTACAACATATCAATTTAATGTAAACCAATATCTTACTAAAAAGATGTACACTTTTAATGTTTTCACATATATTTTATAACAAGCATGACTTACAATATGAAAGAGCTAAGTTATTAAACATAAACTTAAGATACCACAAAAATATTCCTATTTTCAATTTGCCAAAAAGGAAGAAAGAAAAGAGAAAGAAGGAAAGAAAGGGAGGGAAGGAAGAAAGAAAGGAAGGAAAAGAAGAAGAGAGGAATTGACGAAAAATCAAGTTGTTTTCCCAATGACATTTATTAAAGAGACTGTCTTCATTGTGTGTTCTTGGCACGGCACACTTGTCAAAGCTCATTTGACTACAGATGTGTGGATCTATTTCTTGGCATTTTTTCTGTTCCATTCATTTATATAATGGCTTTTAGGGGTCCTTCTGTTTTGAACACTGTAGCTTTGCAATATATTTTGAATTCAGAGGTTGTGATGCCTCCAGCTTTGTCCTTGCTCAGTATGGCTTTGTCTACCTGGAGTCTTTTGTGGTTCATTATATATTTTGGTATTTTTTTTAATCTGTAAAGAATATCATTGGCATTCTGACACAAATTGCATTGAATCTGTAGGTCACTTTAGATAGTATGTTTATCTTAACATTATTAATTCTTTTAATCCATAAGCAGGAGATTACCTTGCATGTATTCGTGTGTTTAATTTTTTCATCAATATTTGTTTTTCTGTCCCTTTCTGTCTCTTCTCTTTGTAAAAATTCCATAATGCATGTATTGGTTTGCTTTATTGTGTCCCATAAGTTGCATACTTTCTTCACTCTTTTGTATTCTTTTTTTCCTCTCTGATTAGATAATTTCAAAAAACCTACTTTTGAGTTTACAACTTCTTTCTTTACTTAAATTAATCTGTTGTAGAAGCTCTCTATTGTATTTTTCATTTCGTTTATCTTTCATCTTCAGAATCTGTTCAGTTCTTTTTTATAATTTGTATCTCTACATTTAACTTCTAGTTTTATGTATTGTTTTCCTAATTTTATCAATTTATTTATGTTCTCTTGTGCCTTGCTGCACTTCCTTAAAATGTCTGCTTTTAATTCAATGTCTGGTGATGTATACATCTCCACTTTTTGGTATGTGGTTACTAGAGCTTTATTAGTTTCCTTTAGGGATGTCATGTTTCCATGACTTTTCATGATCTGTGTAGCCTGGCTTTGTTGTTTGTGCATTGGTAGGGCAAATACCTCTTCCCGATTTTACAGATTGGTCTTGGCAGGTAAAGACCTTCCCCAGCCAGATGCTCAGCCTAATGGGACTGCCTAGAGGATCACAGTTGAATGGAGCTGGAGTAAGTCACAGATCTGTTGTTGGACTTGCAGTTGAGTTTACATTTGGCAGGCCTGTTATCAAGCACATAGTCAGGTATGGTTCCTGCCATATCACCAGGTGGACAGGACTACCTCTTGGACCACAATTGGGTAAGACTAGAGGCAGATTATTAGGCCTATTACATGTTTACTATGAGGTCCTCCCAGAATGGGCCTGTTGCTAGTGGTGCATACAGTTCAGAAGGTTCCTGCCAGATCCCTAAGCAGGCTCTTGTTGGATCAATGGAAAGGTCCCAGGACAAGCAAGCAGGACTGCCTCTGGGACTGTGATGGGTGTGGTTGGGGCTGAGTAACAGGGCTGCTTGAGGGTCCAAGGTTGGTAAGCCTGTTACTGAGTGTCCTGATTGGCATAGATCTCACCAAGCCCTTGATCAGAGAGGATTACCTACAGACCATGATAGAATGGGACTGAAGCCAGGTCAAAGGGCTGCTTCAACAGCCCTACCACAGTCAAGTTTGAGATTAATGGGCATGTTACCAGGAGCATGGACAGGAGTGTTTCCTGTTGGGTCCCTGGACAGGTTGGTCTGTGCCCAGACTGTAGTTGAACAGGGCCACAGGCTGATTTAGGATCTGCAGTCAGATCAAGGTTGGTGGACCTGTTACTGAGGACATGGACAGGTATATCTCCCACCAGGCCCTGAGTGGGCAGGGCTGTCCCAAGACAGCAGCAGAACAAGTCTAGAACTAAGTCTTAGGAATGCTTTATGGTCCATAGCCAGGACTGTGAGCCTGCTAACCACGAACACAGACAGGTGTTGCTGGATCCCTGGGTGGGCAGGGCTTACTCTATAACTCATTATAGAGTAGGACTGGAGCTGAGTCACAGAGCTCCTTCAGAATCCACAGTTGGGACTGGAGTCAGTGAGCCTGTTACTGGGGATACAGATGGGCTTGTCTCCCACCGGCTCCCTGGGTATATAGAACAGCCACTAGACTGTGGTAGAGAAGGGCTACAACAGGATTACATAGCTGCTGCAAAGTCCACAGCCAAAAATGGAGTCAGAAGGCCTGTTATTGGGGATGCAGATGAATGTGTTTTTTTTCTGGGTCTCTTAGAAGAGGAGGCTAGCAGTAGGACCATGGCAAAGTAGCATTGGAGCCAAGTCCATACGGTGGCAGAGCTGCTTTCAGTCTGGGGCTAAGACCACATTCAGTGAGCCTGCCACCGAGGCACAGTCCTGCATACTCAAAGCAGTCCTCCTCTATCTTGGGCTTCTCTGGTATTTCGCAACATTCTACCTAAATGTCAGAGCTACTACTGAGAAGGCATTTTTGTTGGAGAGTGACTGCCAGATCATTGTTTGTGTAGAAGAGATGTGAGCTGAGATACCTCCTATTCCACCATCTTGCTGAATACATACTGTATAGTTCAAGAATAAATAATTTCTCTCTCAAAAATATAACTTAGTGACTGCCAAATTATGCCCTATAATAAAAAATATGCTTAAAAGAATAATTGCTCTTATGCTTTTCCAAACAGTATACTATATGGAGAGTTAATAAACAAATTTTAAATTTATTTTGTGAACAAATACTCTTTTGGGAATAGCATATAAAATTAATCCTTATTACCTTTACTAGAAATAATAGGCCAAGGGGAGTGGATCACTTGAGGTCAGGAGTTCAAGATGAGCCTGGTCAACATGGTGAGACTCCATCTCTACTAAAAATACAAAAATTAGCCGGGCATGTTGGTGTGTGCCTGTAGCTTCAGCTACTCGAGAGGCTGAGGCAGGAGAATCTTTTGAACCTGGGAGGTAGAGGTTGCGGTGAGCCGAGATTGCACCACTGCACTCCAGACTGGGTGACAGAGTGAGCAAGACTCCGTCTCAAAAAAAAAAAAAAGAAAAGAAAAGTAGTGTTTTCTATGTACATAGTATAAAGAATATTTTCCTATATTGCCATACATTTTTTTCCAGTCTAAATGAAAAAGAAAAAAAAAACTTCAAATTGATTGGATAATGAATGATATCTTTTCATTGGAATGTTCAGTGCCACATCAAACATTAAATTAATTATCATATAATTTCCACTAAACAAACATCAATAACAGAATATTGCAACCATTATCTCACAACTCTATAATTAACAGAACTCTTTTTTATGACCTCCAGGTTCTAGTCAAGTCTTATATCATGTAAATTGATTACATTTGTCACTACATCAGTTGTAATTTATTTCCAAAACTTGCAAGATATCCACCAAACATGTCCTGTATTTGTGAGTTTGTCTGTTTGACCCCGAACTCAATAGTTTTTTTGAAGAGGAACATCAAATGTTGTGGAAATATATTTATGTAGTACTTCATTTTTTATCAGGTTCTTTCCTATATCACATTGATTAATGATCCTAGGAGATAAGCATGCTTTAATAATAAAATAGAACAATTTCCATTTCTGTAAGGTCAACAATACCCCCAACCAACAAATATCAGAGAAATCATGATTGTCATTTCTTTCTTTTTGGTGACTTAAAGTAATATAATTGGAGAAATATCTGTTACTTTCTACTTGTTAATTCGAATTTGATGTGGCTAAATAAAGATTTAAGTAAAAAAAAATTTTATGTAAAATATAAAGGTATATATATTCCTGACAGGCAGAGATACCATTACAGTAACAAGGATAGTGGCTATATTGAACAATAACATATAGCTTCAAATAGCTATAAGAACGATATTCAATATTCCCAACACAAAGAAATAATAAATGTCTGAGATGATGAGTATGATAATTACCTTGATCTGACCACTATACATTATATGTATCAAAATGTCACTGTATGTCACACAAATATGTATAATTATATGTCAATTAAATAAAACACACAAAGAATTTTGAGAACAGGCATAGAAACATAAACCAATAATTGGAAAACTGATTGGGTCATATTCTAGGAAACAAATCAGCAGTCAATATATGGATATCCCAAAATATAATTGAATCAGAACACCATCTGCAAAATATTTTAACAAAAAGACCTCATAGGGCAGTTTAAAGGCATTATCTCAGGTTTATCTAAATTATTTTTATAACCTTAGTGTATAGACCCTAATTAGTATAAGATTTAGAGATGTGTATGGACCATCATGTAAGAATAATAACTGAAGGAAATATTTTCATAAACATGCACTTTAGTACCAAGTGTTACCATATTTATTTGTACTATATAAATAAATAGGTTAATGTCAAGCACTATTTTATCACCTGGGAATGACTAAAAACCTGAGAGAAAAAATAGAGAAAATAAAATCATATTTTGAGTGATTTCTAAGGCCTAACTGAAAGAGGCAAGGACAGATACGCCATGCACAACTTTAAGCGTGGTATTGTATTCACTACATTTTAAGTACTAAGTAATAAATACATATAAATGCAGTTTTATTTAAAACGAACTATTGCCATATCCAATATTATACTTTTCTTATAATAACTAGGCAACTATGTTTACATAAAAGTAAGAAAAACATATGCACTGCTTTTTCTAATTTCTTTCTTTTTTTGGTACACCATCATTATCAATGTTTTCCAAGTGTAATATTTTCCCCTTTACCTAACCACTATTTTCCTTCATTGTCTTACAAAAATTCACTTTATTGCATTTAATAAATTATCTTAAATGTGCTTCCATAACAAGTATATTTGTTGCTATAATTTTTAATTCACATGCATCTTTCTATATGCTAACACCTATTTATGTCTGCATTTTTTAAACTCAACACAAAATTTAAAAATTTGTTTGTGTTCCAGCAAGCATGATTATTTTAATCACTTAAATACAATGCATTTAAGATACACACTTAGCTTTATTTCCTGAAATCATACTAAAACACCAACAGAGAGTAAGAAGGAATGAATAATATGTAAGTAAAGGAGAAGTGATAAAGCCGGAAGTTGGTGAAGGATGGAAACCTAAGCATGGAAAGAATGTGAGAAGCGAGGGTGTATTCATATGACAGAAGCCCACCAAAGCATAAGAATTGAAGACTTCAGCAACCTCTAACAGTGGGTGTGGAATAGGTCTGAAAAGAAAAGGGCTGTTTAAAAACACTTATAAGAAGTAGTTAAAGCCCCAGATCACTTCCTACTCAAGTGGAAGGCAAATGTCTCTGGACTCAGAATGAACAAATGAACTTTGATGAAATGAAAGTTCAGTGCAGAAGATTTTAAACGAATATCTAGAACTTAACCATTAGATATCAGGACTTTTTTTTCTTTTGCTCAACAATCATAATGTTGGCAGTCAGTATTATATACGTGACAGGACATTAAACTGTTTCTTTTCAGGGAATGGATATAGCCAAGAATAAAAGACAGACTTCTGAGGATTCCCAGCCAAGCTTCTGGTTTCCACACAATCAACAAAAAGTGAACCAGAATTTCATAATCTGAATCTTAATATGCACGTACAGGAGAGGATCACTAGATATTTGTCGGACTATCCCCAATTAACAAAAACATTGTGCACACCTGTTGTGCACACCCACAGAGAGGAAAACTTTAAAACATTACTTAATATACCAAAATAATCTCAAAAATGAGAAGATAGGGGATTTGCAGGAAAGCAAATTTCTATCAAATATATCAAGTCTTCCTAAGCTAATTTATGAAAATAATATGATTCCAATGCATATGTCAGTGTTACATATTTTCTAAAACTAGTTAAGTTAATTCTTATGAGGAAATAATTTTAAGACCAATATTAAAGAAGAGCAACACAGAAAAAGAGAAATAGGTAAGGGACATTCATATCATATATTAAACGTATTATAAATTCTTGGTCACACTGAACATGAACAGATAAATGAAAGGAAATTAAAAAACTCAAAGACAGATGCAAATACATTTTGGAGATATGTATATGACAAGGTAGCATCTCATTTCAGTGTGGAAAAAGAAAGTGCTTCTAGGATTCTGAAAGTGCTTCTAGAATTCTATTCTGTTTTTTTCATTTTATTGTTAAAGTCCAAATATACATCAATGCTAGACTGTTTGATATTGTTCAACAGACCTTTAATAATTTGGTGGTTTTTTTCCTATGTCTGTGTTTTAGTTTGGGTAATTACTATTGACTTATTATTTTCATGGACTCTTTTGTGTTGCTTTTGTTTTCAGTTCTTTTTTAGGCCTATCGAAATATTTTTCATCTCTGATATTTTGGATTTTTATTTCTAGACTTGTATTTGCCAATTTTCTGTAGCTTTCATGTCTCTGCTAAAATGTGTCTATTTATACTTCATCGTTTTTCTCACACCTGACCACATGACAGCACATCTTTCTCCTGAGTCTTGTCTGTTCTTAGAGGCGCACGCCATGCTTTCAAATTTAGTTTACCCAGTTGCATTGTAAGATCAGGACTATAATAGGCTCAGAACACTACAATTATGTGTATTTTTATACTGTTATGGCTTTTTCTTATGATTTGGTTGAATTTCATATTATATTGCTTTTTTATATTCCAAGTGAAAGAGAAGAAAATTAAACTGTAAAAGAATCATATCATTAAAGTACTAGAAGGAAATATAAGCAAACTGTCTTGTGAAGTGAAAGAACAAAACTTCTCTCAAACTATGAAAATAGTTGGCACCTAGAAGCCTAAAATGATAAATTTTAATATATACAAATAAAAACTGCTTCGTCGAAGAAAATACCATAAGCAATATTAAAAGAGATGTCAAGCTGGAAAATATATTTATGTTTCTATAGCAGCAAAATACTATTCTTCTTAATATAGATATAGTGCCTAGTAATTGAAAAAGAGCAGATAAATCCGACTACCTGCCTCTTCCATATGCCAGTGGTGTTTTGTCACCATCTTTAAAGCCAACATTGATGTATATCTTGTGTCATCTTTCTGTGGTGGTGTCTCCTCTGACTCTTCCCTGTCTTCCTTATTCACTTTGTGATTAAATGGTGATTACACTGTGATTGCCATTGTTATGACACTGGGCATACCCATATAATCCAGTGTAATCTCTCCATCTCAAATTCCTTAGAGTCTCTGTGTCATGTAAGGTAGCATATTCACAGATTCTTAGGAATAGAATGTGGATGTATTTAGGAAGCTGTTATTCTCTCTGTCTCTCTTCCGAATTAGCAATCCTCTGCTTTTACTCCTCTCAAAGCCATGATAATCTCTTCCCTGCTACTTCAGTAGACTCTGGAATTGTCTCTTTACTACCACTCTTGTTTACCCAAACTTTACTCTGAACACATCACCCAAAGTGGAATCTTTTAAAATGTTAGCAATATTATGTTACTTTGCTCAAAATCTTCAAATGGATTGCTACTTTACCTATAGTAAAACCCAATGATCTTAAAATGGTCTAAAAGCCTTACATCATTTGACACCTCAGTATTTCACCTTCAACTATTCACATCTACCATGGAGTCTTTACTGTCTCTACAAATGGCAAGACCATCCTCCTTGAACATCTTTGACTTGCAATTCTATGTGCCTGGAACAACCTTTCCCATGAAGCTCTCCATATCTGAGCACTCCACTCTCGTACTTTCTGCAGGTCACCTAAATGGCACTTTATCAGTGATGACTTCTTTGACCATTTATTTACAGTATTCCTCTCTATTCCTCTTTCATGTTTTCTTCTCCATAGCATTTACCTTCCCTTTAGAAAGGATATATTTGTCTCCTTAATTCTTTATGTTCTATGAAAATGTAGTCTTCTTAAGTGTAAAGACTGTTCAATATTTTATTGACTGCTGTATCCACAACACCTACAACATTGCCTAGCCTAGAGTGATGCTGAGTAATTATTTGGCAATCACAGGCATAAATGAATGCATGCATAACAAGCTCCGCTTCCTCATCACAGCACTGTTTCAATTTCTATGCAAGGCTGCTCTTGACCAGATCTTTAACAACATGCCCCTTCCAGCCAGTTTTCATTTTAATTCATTTACCTAATGTTGCATCATATCTATGTGTTACAATCTAGAGCCTGTACACTCAAATATAGTTGAATAAACATGGCCTTGTCTATCATCTGCAGTACATAATTTTCTCTCAAAGATAAATTGACTGTATGGCACAATTCTTCAACTAATCCATATATTAATTAGCCATCATCTAGAGAGAGAATGTGTATGTCCTGGTTGACTTATAAAAAAACTTCATAGAAGAATTTGCGGCTGCTATAATATGCTTGATTTATAATATAATTCATCTTGAGAAACATAACAACACAAGACATTTGAATTCCTAAATGATATATTTGGAGCAAACATAAAAACTATAATTAATGAAATAAATATATTTATATGCTTAAAAATATGCACACCATTAGATTGAAAATGTTCATTTTAATGTAGACAAAAATCATAAGAATAGAAAACTTTTTAATGCCAAGGAAAAGAAGAGAAATATCTGGTAAGGAAAATAGTTAAACAAAAACAACAACACTAAGTAGTTTACAGTTATTCTCTGCAGCATTTAAAACTAGAATCAAGAAAAGAATAGATAAATGTATTTCAAGTTTTAGTATCATCTCTTTGTATCTCAAGAACTGTAACAATCAAAATTATGTGTTGCAGAATAAAATCTGTTCTAGCTACTCAGAATATTTACTAATCTTTGTCTCCTCTATGATATGTTTCCATATTTTTGGTCAGGAGGAGATAGTGAAATTCCACTTCAATACATCCTTTGGCTCCAACCTAGCACTTCTTAAAAATTAATATGCAGCCGGGCTCGGTGGCTCGCCCCTCTAATCCCAGTACTTTGAGAGGCCAAGGCAGGTGGATCACCTGAAGTCAGGAGTTCAAGACCAGCCTGGACAACATGGTGAAACCCATCTCTACTACAAAAAATTAGCTGGGTGTCGTGGTGGGCACCTGTATTCCCATCTACTTGGGAGGCTGAGGCAGGAGAATTGCTTGAACCTGGGAGGCAGAGGTTGCAGTGAGCCGAGATTGAGCTACCGTACTCCAGCTGGGCAACAAGAGCAGAACTCCGTCTCAAAAAATAATAATAATAATAATAATAATAGGCAGTTGAATAACTTAGGAGACATGTTAAAATGCAAATTCTAATCCAGTAGCCCTGGGTTGAGGCCTAAGAGTCTTTAATTCTGATAACTTATTATCTGACAACAATGCTAGTTTCGATTGACTACTTAATAAAGCAAGCACACAGATCAAAAATATATAAATATATAAATGTACAAGCAAAAACACAAGACTCGAAACAAAATAAACATCTTTATTACCTAATAAGAAACAAAAAACAAAGCTGTGAGAAAAAAATTCTGTGGGCTTGTTGAGGTCTAGATACTCAAAAAGACAGTAGCAGGATGGAACTTAGTCCTCTGATTATCAGATGGAAGGTACCTAATGTGAGAGGAGAAACTTGACTCACTTGCAAAGTTTAGTGCCAGCAGCTGATGTGTGGTTCCTCCATCTTAAAAGCATGCTAAAAAATTGAGGCTCGTCACACTAGGCCTGATGCAATGGCTTTAGAGCAACTTGTGAGCCTAAGGATGGTGGAAGACAAGCAGCTTTGGAAGCAGAAGCAAATCCAGTTCTCCCACTGGAGTCATGGATGAATTTCTAGCACAAGTATCACTACAAAGCAGAAGCAATAGCCTGTGATTACAACCTCTGGCCCAGGAGAGAAGATTAGAACCAGGCAGAGCCATTGAAAAATGATAAATCTATGAAAAAGAGAGAGAGAGACATAAAAGAACAGCTCAAGTAACAAAGCAAAAAGAAACAACAAAAAAAATCTCCCAATCACCCAAAAAGTTAACTCAAAACCAAATTTGCAATGTATAACGAAATCTAATATCTAATGCTAACAAAGGCAGGTTTTCTCTTTAAAAAGTCAGATTATAACTTAGCACAAATTAATAATTTTTTCAATGTTTATATTATAAATATTCAAGTAGCCAATGTAGAAAGTCACTCACATAGAAATCACATAAATTCAACAATTATTAATAATTTGTCATGCTAGTGTGTGTATCCACACATGTATACATAATACATATACATATATGAACACACAGATCTATACATGTGCTTTACAGGATATTTGCATGTGTGTTTGTGCACGTATTTTGAAGTATTTATGGAAAAAAATGCACACAAAATTTCTCTTCACTCCTAAATACTTTAGCATACATTTCATAAGCACATTTAATTTCTCCTACACCAATGCAATACTTTCATCAAACCTAAAAAAAGAAATAAATCCCCACTAAGTAACATCTTAAGTATTTTTTAAATTCCCTAAATTATTCTCAAAATATGTCATATATCTTTTGTAAAATTTCAAACATCCAATTAAGTCTCATGTTGTTTTAGATCTTATAGTTTTTTAACACTTTTAATCTAGAAGCATCACTATTTCCCATCTTTTTAAGTATACATTGACTTTTATATGAAACCTGACATACACTCTGAAAAATGTTTTATCTATTTAACTTTCTGTAGACTGAAAATTATAGTTAAAGATAATCAAATTCAAGTATGTTTTCCAATAATATTAAGTGATACTATGTATTTCTCATTGAATTGCATGTTAACACACATAAGTGAGATTTGTCCAAAATTATTGATGCTATTTTGATCTCAAAAGCAATTTGCAACCCATCTACTTGGGAATAATATGATACTATGAAAATACCCTGTTTTCCATGATGTTATATCTAATATTTTTAGCTTTCATTCGTTCCCCTTGACAGGATATATATCTATTGAAGATTATAAAGTGATGATCTACGAATTTTCTTCCTCCTTATACATTCATTATGTGAGATTCTTCTATAAAATAGACATTCTCCTCATCAACTGGGAGGACAAAAATTTCTTGTAAATTGTAGTAATATATACTTTGAGTGTTTTTCTTAATAATAGTCTTCATTTTTCATATAAATGCAGTGAATTGCCTTCATTTATTCTATTTTAGGTAACTCTACATTCACTTTAAAAAACTACTTCCATGCTCTAATACAAAACAAACTCCTAAAAATTGTTTCTGTAATGCAAAGAAATATACAACTTAAATTGTGGGAAAGTGTAGCAGAATATTCCTGTATTGCAGTCATTTTGGCATTGTCCACATTTCTTAAATACGTAACTTGTCTGATAACACACAATGTAAACAGCAGGTATGAAAAATAAACATTTACATATACTTCTAAAAGTTCGTTGTGGATTTCCTATTGGCATTGGATAACTAATCATATGTACAACTGCAGTAGTAGGATATAAATATGCCTATTGTCTCATACCATTGTGCGTATTTGGAGTGTTACTTCCCACGTTGCTCCTTGCTATTGCAACTATTCTGTTTAATCTCCATTGAACCAAAAAATTGGATCAATTTTCAGATTATAGAATTGGTATATAGTCAGCTAATGACTAATAAAACTGTAAACTCTTTATTTGAATAATGCGATGAGTTTGTAAATTTTATTGAGTCACCGTAAACGTCATTACATTTGACATGCTAGGGCCAAGAGCCTATGTCCATTTGTTTCACCTTCATTCAGTATGCTAAACACTTTACTTTTGGCACAAGGTACTCCAAAGTTGCTTCATACTCTTCCTGCTCCAGATCTACTCCGCCATTTTTTTCTGAGAAGCCTTGGATTTTTCATGGAGTATGACATTACCAAATCAAAATATGGGTGCTAGCTGTGCTCATTTCAACTTAAGTACCATTGTTTTTAGTCTCATTTGAAAAAATAATTAGGTGATATTTAATTTTTTACCAATTTGTTTTATTGTGATAAAATACACATATAATTTACCATCTTAACCAATGTTAAGCATACAGATCAGTGGTACTAACATGTTCATAATGCGCAGCCATTAACATTCTCCATCTGCATAACACTTTTTGTCTGGTCAAACTGAAACTCTATGCACGATAAACAAAACCTTCTCATTTACCCCCCGCCCGGTCCCCAAGCCCTGGCATCCACCATTCTACTTTCTGTCTCTATTATTTTGACTACACTAAGTACCTCATGTAAGTGAAATCATACACTACTTTTTTGTTTGACTGGCTTATTTTCCTTAGCTAATGTCCTCAAGATGTATTCCTATTGTGGCAATGTCAGAATTTCATTCCTTTTTAAGATTATCTAATATTCTGTTATATTTATATACCACATTTTGCTTCTCCATTATCCATCAGTGGACACTTAGCTTATTTACACATTATTGTGGATAATGCTGCTAAAAACACATATACACTTGTAACTCTTTGCGCTCTTCTTTCAATTGTTTTGGTTATAGACCCAGAAGTGAAATTCCTGTGTCATACAATAATTCTATTTTTTTTTTTTTTTTTAAGAAACCGCCATACTTGTTTTCCACAGCAGCGGTACCATTGTACATTCCCACCAACAGGACACAAAGTTTCCAATTATTTCACATCCTTGCCAACACTTGTTATTTTCTGTTGTTGTTATTGTTTTAATAGTAGCTATCCTAATGACTGTGAAGTAGTATCTCCCTGTAGTTTTGATTTGCATTTTCCTCATCACTAGCGATGTTAAACTTTTTTTTTAGGGGTTATTATATATTCAGTTCTGTTACGGTCGGAACGTTTGTGTCCTTCCCAAATACATACGTTGAAAAGCAGCCCCCAAGGTGATGGTATTAAGGGGTGAGGCCTTTGGGGTATGATTAGATCATGAAGGCAAAGCCCTAATGAATGGGATTAATGCCCTAATAATAGATGTCCCAGAATGCTGCCCTTGCCCCTTCCACTGTGTAAGGATGCTGCAAGAAGGCACTATCGACGAAGAATGAGCTAACAACAGACTCCAAATCTGCTGCTGCTTTGATCTGGGACTTTCTAACCTTCGTATCTGTGAGAAATAAGTGTTTAATGTTTATAATCCACCAAGTTTATGGTGTTTTTGTTATAGCATCTTCTTTTGTTTGTTTTTTGAAACAAAATCTGCTCTGGAATCCAGTGGCACAATCTTGGCTCACTGCAACCTCCACCTCCCAGGTTCAAAGATTCTTGTGCTTCAGCCTCCCGAGCAGCTGGGATTACAGGCATGCACCACCATGCCCAGCTAATTTTTGTATTTTTGGTAGAGATGGGGTTTTGCCATGTTGTCCAGGTTGGTCTTGAACTCCTGGGCTCAGGTGATCCATCAACCTCAGCCTCCCAAAGTGCTGTGATTACAGACATGAACCACTGTGCCCAACCTGTTGTAGCATCTTGAATGGACTAAAACATAGTTCTTTGCTCATTCGTAAATTGTATTGTTTGTTTTTTGTTGCCAAGTGTTAGGAATCCTCTCTATATTTTGATTATTAATCCCATATGACAGATACAATTTGCAAATACTTTCTTCCATTCTGTGGGTTGTCTTCTTGCTCTCTTGATAGTGTCCTTTGATGCACAAAATTTTGTTAATCATTAAATCCAATTTGTCTATTTTTTTTCTTTTGTCGCCTATGACTTGGTGTCATATCAAAGAACTAATTAATCCAACATGAAGTTTTTGTCCTTTGTTTTTTACTAAAAGTTTTGTAGTGCTAGGTTTAACATTTAGGTCTTTCATCCATTTTGAGTTAATTTTTGAATATAGTGTTAGATAAGGATCCAGTTTTCTTCTTAATTGGTGGATATCCAGTTTTCCCAATACCATTTGTTGAAAAACTGTCCTTTCCCCATTGAATGATCTTCTAACCCTTGCCAAAAATCATTTTAGCATATATGCAGGTATTTTTGGGCTTTCCATTTTATTCCATTACTTTCTATGTCTGTTTTTATGCCAGAACCACACTGTTTTGACCTGTTTTGTTATTCCCTTTTAAGATTGTTTTGACTGCTGAGGGTCCTGTAAGATTCCATATAAACTTAAGATGGGTTTTTATTTCTTCAAAAATTATCTTGAAGTTTTGATAGAGACTGTATTGAATCTATATATTGCTTTGGGTAGTATTGAAATCTTAATAATTTTTTTTATTCTTTAAGCATGGGATAAGTTTTCATTTAATTAAAATTTTTAATATTAATTTTAACAATATTTTATAGTTTTGTAGTACAAATCTTTCATGTCTTGGTTTAAGTTAATTCTTAAGTATTTTATTCTTTATTATGCAATTATAAATGTAATTATTTTCATAATGTTATTTTAGATTTTTTATTGTTATTGTATAGAGATGCAACTGATTTTTTGCATGCTGACTTTGTTTTCTGCTACTTTGTAGCATTTGTTAGTTCAAATAATTTTTTCCAGAAACCTTAGTTTTTTTTTAATATACAAGATTATATTATTTCTGAACAGAGATCATTTTACTTCTTCATTTCCAAGTTAGATGTATTTTATTTATTTTCCTTGTCTGGTTTCTCTGTCAGAATTTCTAGTACTATGTTGAATAGAAATGATTTATCAGACAGCAAACATCCTTGCTTTTTACCTAATCTTAGAGGAAAACTTTTTAATCTTCATCATTGAATATGATATTTTGATAGGTTTTTCATATATTCATCTTATCAAGCTGAGGTAGTTTCCTTCTATTCCTAATTTGTTGAGTGTTTTTATTTTTTGTATGAGAGAATGCTACATTTTGCCAATGCCTTTCCTGGGTCAATTAAGAGACTCAGGTGTGTTTATTTCCCCTTCATTATATGGTGCATTACATTGACTGATTTTCCTGTGTTGAAACATTGTTATATTCCGTAGATAAGTTCCGCTTCGTCAGGGTGTATAATCCCTTAATATATGACTGATTTTGGTTTGGTAGTATTTTGTTTAGGATTTTACATCAATGACCATAAAGGATATTAAACATTTGCTGTTGTTGAGATATCTATATATTCCTTATCTGGCTTTGCTTTCAGAATAATGTTGACCTCGCAAAATGAGTAAAAAAGTGCTTGTTCTTTTTTAATTTTTTAGAAAAGTATAAGAATTATTTGAGTTAGTTCTTTAAGTAATTGGTAAACTTCATCAATGAAGCCATCAGAACCATGGCTTTTCTTTGACAGGAGAGTTTCAATTACTGATTCAATCTTTTTACTATTTATACATCTATTTAAATTGTCTATTCCTTCATGATTTAATCTTTGTAGATTTTGTGTTTTAGGGATATGTGCATTTCACCTAAGCTATCCAGTTTGCTGGATTTATTGTTCTTTCTTATAATTTGTTATTTGGAGAACTGGGAATAAAGTACTTACATTCCCTTATAATTTTAGTAATTTGAGTCCTGCCTTTGTTCATGTATCTAAAAGTTTGTCAATTTTGTTGATCTTTGCAAAGAAATAACTTTTTGTTTCATTGTTTTTCTCTATTTTATTAATCTTCATTTTATAATTTATGTCTCTCCCCATCTTTATTATATCCTTCCTTCTATCTTTGTGTTTAGTCATTTATATTTTTTTGTAGTTCCTTAAATTGTAAAGTTGGGTTGTTGATTTGAGATATTCTTGTTTATCTGTTTGTATGTTTTTTGTAAGGATTTATAGCTAAAAATTATTCCCTTAGCACTACTTTGGCTATATCTCATATATTTTGAGATGTTGTGTTTTCATTTTTATTTATCTTGATGTGTATCTAATTTCCCCTTGTGCTTTCTTCTCTGACTCATTTTCTGAATGTTTCTTCTCTGACTCATTTTGTGAATGTTCTGTTTTTTTTTAATTTGTTAAGACCTATTATGTTTATTTTATTAAGTTTAATTTATTATGTTTAATTTGTTAAGACCTAAAATATGCTCAATCCTCTGAAATATCCATGTGCCCTTGATGAGAATGTGTATGTTCTGATGTTGGGTACAGTGTTTTATAAATGCCTCATAGATCTAGTTGATTGATTATGTTATTTCAGTCCTCTATTTCCTTACTTATCTGCAGTCTGATTGTCCTATCCAGTAAGGAGGGTGGGGTATTGAAATCTCCAACTATTATTGTATAAGTGTCTATTTCTCTCTTTAATTCTGTCAGTTTTTGCTTCATATATTTTGATGGTTTCTTATTATGTCAGTGTTTATAATTATTATAGTTACTGCTATATTAAAATTTGAATTAATATATAATAATACATTATTAGTTATAATATGTAACATTGTCTTTTGTAAACTTTACTGATTTAAAGTCTACTTTTTTTTCAGGCATTAGTATAGCCACATCTGTTCTCTTTTGGTAACTTTTTGGTAAATATTTTTTGCCAATCTTTTACTTTCAATCTATTTACAAGTTTATATCTAATGTGAATTTCCTGTAAACAGCACATAATTTGACCTTTTTTAATCTTTTGATTAAAGAGTTTAATTCATTTACTTTTAAAATGATTCCAGATAAGAGGAGATTTACTTCTGTCATTTTGCTGTTTTTGAGATTCCTTATAGCTTTTTTTTGTCCCTCATTATTGCATTACTGCATTATGGTCTTCTTTTTATGTATTTTTTTTGTACTAAAGCATTTAAATTTTCTTATTTCCTTTTGTGTGTATCCTACAACTAATGTATTTGTAGTTACCATGAAGTTCAAATTGAACATCCTCAAGTTATAATACTATATTTGAATTTATAACTTCAATAACATGCAAAATTTCTTATTCTTTAATAGCTCCATCTTCACCCCGTTAAATTGTTAATATCAGAAAATTCATTTTTATATATTTTTGTTCAAAAACATAAACTAATAAACCTTTTAAATGCATTAGTCTTTTAAATTATGCAGAAAACCAAATGTAGAGTTATAAACCCCAATAAGAATTACAGTAGCTTTTATAAGAATAATTGTGTTATTTGTACATGCATTTTTCCCATAAATCATGTAGAACAAAAATGGACATGCGGGTTATTTTTACTGTAATACTAGTTTTTATACTTTTCCATCTGTTTACCTATATTAAAATCTTTATTTCTTTGTGCAGCTTCCAGTTACTGTATAATGTCCTTTTATTTCACTCTACAGAACTCCCTGAACATTTTTTGTAGGTCAGGTCTAGTGATAACAAACTCCCTCATCTTTTATTTATCTGTGAATGTCTCAATTTCTCTATCACTTTTGAAGGATAATTTTACTGGGTATAGAATAATTGTTTGCCAGGTTTCTATTTTACCACTTTTGCTCTGTCAGACCACTACTTCTGGATTCCAAATTTTCTAAGAAATCTCCTGATCTTATTAAAAACTGCTTGTATATGATAAGTTGCATGTTGCTTTTTGTAGTCAATGTTCTTTCTTCGTGCTAGGCTTTTGAAAGTTTGCTTGTAATGTATCTAGGTGTATGTCTCTTTGACTTCATTTTACTTGGAGTTTGTTGAGCTTTTTTGGTGTTTCCATTCATCAAATTGGGGAAGTTTTAAGCAATTCTTTCTTCAAATATTCTTTATGCTCCCTTCTCTCTATCCTTCTTCTAGACCTATCACAAGCCATAAGTTGGTCTCTTTGATGGTGTCACACAGGTCCCTTAGACTCTGTTCACTTTTCTTCAATTCTTTTAAAATTTTCTGTTCCTCAGACATGCTAACTTCCACTTCAAGTTCACTGATATTTTTTTCTGCCTACTCAAATATGCTTTTAGCGTCTGTATTGATATTTTTATTTAAGTTATTCTCCTTTTCAGCTCCAAAATTTCTTTTGGTTGGTGTTCCATTTTAGCCTTTCTCTTTATTGATGTTTGTATTTGGTTTATGCATTGTTTATTTTATCCTTTCCACATCTTTAGTTCTGAAAGCATCATTAAGGTAGTTGTTTTAAAGTCTGTGTTGTAGACTCATCATCATATCTTTTTTAGGACACTTTCTGCTTATCTATTTCTTTTTGTTGGAATGGGCCATGCTTCCCTGTTTTTTTGTATGGCTTGTAATTTTTTGTTGAAAACTGGACACTTAATAATGTGGTAACTCTGGAAATAAGATTATCTTCCTTTCCAAGGATTTGATTTTTCAGGACTTTTCCTGAAAAGGTTTTAAGATTTTTAAGCTTTTCCCTAGTCATATTCAGTAACATTCTAATTTTCACTGTGCATACATTTGTTTTTAAATGTCCTAGGCTTCAATATCAGGATCCCAAAAAGGGTGGGTGGAGGAGAAAAATAATGGAGAAGTTACGGCACCAGCTCTTTCAATATTCTGAAAGTCACTTCTGCTGGAGGGAGAAGGGTTTACAATAATGAGGGGAGGTACCACCACAATAGCCATTTGCCTTTCTGTCCACAACTTTGTGATTAGAAGGAACAATCAGTGATCAGTATACAAATCCCTGATCTTGGAAAGACAGTGCCTTTTGGCCCACCCTGGCTCCCACAAGCTGCATTCCTTTGATTTGAAGAACACTTGTACAGCTGTCTGCCTTAGGGTGGTGAATGTATACCTGTTAATGTGCTAAGATATAAACTGACCAAAGCTAACTTTGATTTATCATATAGGCCTTCCCCTAGAAGTTGTAAGCCCCAGAGTTTCAAAATTGTCACATTAAACAATTTCTGCCAAGGCAATTATTTTCTAGGTGGAGGAACAGATAGATGTCTGGTATTTCCTACTCTGTTATCCTCCCAGAATCCCCTCTAGATAGTATATATATATATATTTTTTTTTTTTTTTTTTAAACGGAGTCTTGCTCTGTCGCCCAGGCTGGAGTGCAGTGGCGCAATCTCGGCTCACTGCAAGCTCCGCCTCCCGGGTTCATGCCATTCTCCTGCCTCAGCCTCTCCGAGTAGCTGGGACTACAGGTGCCCGCCACCACGCCCGGCTAAATTTTTTGTATTTTTTAGTAGAGATGGGGTTTCACCGTGTTCTCAATCTCCTGACCTCGTGATCCGCCCGCCTCGGCCTCCCAAAGTGCTGGGATTACAAGCGTGAGCCACCGCGCCCGGCCTAGATAGTATATTTTTAAAAGCAGTATTGATGTTGGCCTTTTTGTGTTTGTGATTAAAAGTAAAGAATTGTTGTCTGAAGTTGTTTGACTTTATACCTATATCTCTTTTCTCTTAAATGGAAAATATTTTATGTTCTAGCATTAGTATATTTAGTTGTTTTGATGCTACTATAAATTAATGAACATTAAGAAGAAATGGAACAGAATAGTAGCCAAACCATGATTAAGAGTGGGAATTTTAGCAAATTAATCTATGCCCATATGCATCTCTATTCATACAAATACTATGCATATATATGCATATGCAATTTTTGTTTCTTCATTGTATATAAGAACATTCAAACAAATGTTATAAAATAGATACACCAATTGTGTTGTAATAGTAAAATATATATAATACAATAGTTTTGATAATGGTCATATTTTTCACATGAGTAAGTCTCAAAAACATAATGTTGAGTAAAAAAGCAAGTAGCAGAATAATAGGATATAATTTCATTTGAATAAAATAGAAAAAAATGCTATGTATGGTTCATAAATATAATATTCCTATCTCAAGTAGGAGTATTAAATTATCTTGATATAATAGTTACCTTTATGTAAGAATGAAAAGGGCTTTACTGGTTATTAGACAAGAATGCATATTTTTAATATGTAATTTATACACTTATTCAGATGTTCATCCAATAATATTTATTGGGAACTAAAATGCTAATCTTGGAAGTATAATGGTTTTCAAAGCAATGTGTTAAATTTTAATCTTATAGGGTAAATATAGACATTAATACTATTGATGATACAACTGATAAATGTCTCATTAGTGACTAACATAGAAGGTCATCAAAGAGAATACCACACATCCTCAAATATTCAAGAAAGGACTTAGAAAATAAGGAACATCTATGCTGAAACCAAGAATTAATAAATTAAAGAAGATGAAGAAATAATTTCCTATCAGAAAGCAGCATGAACAAAAATCATAATGTCAAATAAAACATCAGTGCATGGAGGCAAGCATTTTTATACAGACTAATTATCAAGCAGGCAGGAAAACTTGTGGTGGGAATACTTGAACGTACTAATTTAAATAATTAAAGAAAAAGAAATAATTTGAGATTGTTGAAAAGGAACTTTGAAGAAAATACTTTTATGTGGTTGAGATCATTGATACAATAATTAGTTCTTCAGAAAAACAAATCTAGTATTTACCCAGATAAACAAAAAAAGAAAATGCAATAAAGCACAACATTAGGATTAAGAAAAATGATTTTAAAAATAGTGTTTTATATTATTTATATCTTACATGATGCTTATCAGATAAAAGTTGTATGTTCGAATAGGTTTCTGGCATACTGTATATTATATTTTTGAATAATCACAATGTGCATTCTCATATTAAAAGCTCTGAAGATACTTGGTGATAAAGTATATATAATAGCACATATTTGTAATGTTTATATGTTCAATTACAAAACATTACATGATTATTTGTCTTTCTGTATGTGTTCAGATAAACTTGCTCATCAGACAATAAATATAGCAGCTATAAATAATAAAGTACTGTTCTAGTCTCCTTAGTTCTTAATTTAGCAACATACAAGTTCTTGTCCCATGACAAAGAAGAATAAGATGCCCAGAAACCAGAGAGTGAGTAAGGCAGAAGGGGATTTACTAAGCGAGAGAAAACTCTCAGTAGCAAAGAGAGGACCCAAAAGTGTTGTCAAAAATGGTGCTGTGTTCTGAGACTTTTATGTGGCAGAAACAAGGAAGTCTTCCGTGGGTTCTGCCTTAATGGGAGGGATTAAATTCCCCCCAGGGTGTTGCATCTGCACATACCTGGGGTTGGCCATAGTGACTCCATCTTGGTTATTACCCCTGATTGCCTAAGCAAAATGCATGGGGGCACTAAAACCACAATGCTAATGGTATTATAATTTCAATGTCATTTTAGGATGCCCTTGGTCTTTGTCTGAGCCTGTGCAGACAGCCTGAAATTCACTTCTGAGAAAGCATCTTGGTATAAGAGGAAGTTTTTAACCACATTTCATCCTGCTAGCTATGTAACAGGGGTGGTGCAGGTGCAGTCTTACAGGCATTGTCCCTCTCCCAAAACCCTCCCTCTCTATTTGCCTAACCAGCCCCTACCTGCCTCCTCTCTCAGTATTATCTCTGCTGATGGGACTTGTAAAAAACGTCAGATGTGGTTACAGTGAATTAGAAGCAATATAGGCTTCAGTGGCAAAAATCAGGAAAAGTTCAGTTCAAACTACTTTTGGCAAAGGTACACATGAATATGTATTTAAGAATATGCATCAGAAACATTAATAGACATCTTCTACAGTAAGAAAGAACAAGAGAAGTAAAGAAAGATGGGAATGAGTCCATTAATGAATAAATAAATGTATCAATAAAACAGGAGAAATTGAAGAGAATGATGATAGTAATATGTGAGCACTAAGGTTGAATTAGCTCATTGCTGCATCTGAGGGCCAAAATCAAGGAGGAGGAAGAAATAAGAAGAAGGAGAAGAAGAAGAGCATGAGGAGGAGGAGGAGGAGGAAGAGGAAGAAAAATGAAAAGAAGAAAAGGAAAATTAACATTAGCACTGAGTAAAAGAAATACTAATAATAAAAATATTGCATGTGCATCTTATAGGTTGTCTGCATAGGTAATCAAGAAAAAATTCCTAAGAATATATATATATATGTGTGTGTGTGTGTGTATACATATTAATATATATGTATATATACATATACATATTAATATATGTGTATATATACATATTAATATATGTGTATATACATATACATATTAATATATGTGTATATATACATATTAATATATGTGTATATACATATACATATTAATATATGTGTATATATACATATACATATTAATATGCATGTATATATACATATATTAATATATATGTGTATATACATACATATTTATATATGTATATATACATATATGTGTGTATATATACATATAAATATATATGTGTATATATACATACGTGTGTATATATACATATAAATATATACGTGTATATATACATATAAATATATACGTGTGTATATACATATATACGTGTATATATACATGTAAACATATACGTGTGTATATACATATCCATGTAAACATATACGTGTGTATATACATATCCATGTAAACATATA